>NC_091369.1:12456001-12531001 GCF_038502225.1 Cherax quadricarinatus
TTAAAAATTGAGACTACATTTGCCATTTTCCATACCTCAGGGAGTTGCCCAGTTTCAAATGATGTGTTGAAGATCTTTGTTAATGGCTCACACAATATCTCTGCTCCCTCTTTAAGGACCCATGGAGAGATGTTGTCTGGTCCCACCGCCTTTGAGGTGTCAAGTTCGCATAGCAGCTTCTTCACCTCCTCCTTGGTTATATGTACCTCATCCAACACTTGCTGGTGTGCCCCCCAGTTCTGATTTCTTGGAGTCCTACTGGTTTCCACTGTAAATACCTCTTTAAATCTTGTGTTGAGCTCCTGACAAACCTCTCGGTCGTTTCTTGTGAATTCCCCATCACCCTTCCTCAGTCTGATTACCTGGTCCTTGACTGTTGTCTTCCTCCTGATGTGGCTGTACAACAGCTTCGGGTCAGTCTTTACTTTTGATGCTATGTCATTTTCATATTGTCTCTGAGCCTCCCTTCTTATCTGTGCATATTCGTTTCTGGCTCTTCGGCTGATTTCTTTATTTTCCTGAGTTCTCTGTCTTCTGTACCTTTTCCATTCTCTAATACACCTAGTTTTTGCCTCCCTACACCTTTGGGTGAACCAAGGACTCGTTCTGTTCTTCCCATTATTTCTGTTTCCCTTGAGAACAAACCTCTCCTCTGCCTCCTTGCATTTTGTTGCTACATAGTCCATCATTTCTTGTACTGGTTTTCCTGTCAGTTCCCTCTCCCACTGAATGTCTTGAAGGAAGTTCCTCATGCCTGAGTAGTTCCCCCTTTTGTAGTTTGGTTTTTCCCAGCCTATTCCTGCTACTCTCTCCACTTGGAGCTCAACTATGTAGTCGAAGCACAGAACCACATGATCACTAGCTCCCAGGGGCCTTTCATACATGATACCCTCGATGTCCGAGCTACTCATGGTGAATACAAGGTCCAGCCTTGCTGGTTCATCCTCTCCTCTCTCTCTGGTAGTGTCTCTAACATGTTGATGCATGAGGTTTTCCAGTACCACATCCATCATCTTGGCTCTCCATGTTTTGGGACCCCCATGGGGCTCCAGGTTTTCCCAGTCAATCTCCTTGTGATTGAAATCACCCATAACTAGTAACTTTGCTCCCCCCATGTGTGCTCTCCTGGCCACCTCGGCTAGTGTGTCGATCATTGCTCTGTTGCTCTCATCGTATTCTTCTCTTGGCCTCCTGCAGTTCTGTGGTGGGTTGTACATTACTGCAATTATCACCTTATGTCCCTCAGACTGGATTGTTCCTACTAAGTAGTCCCTTTCGCCCGTGCCATCCATTCCTTCCATTTTCTCAAAACCCCACTGGTTTTTAATGAGCAGTGCAACTCCTCCTCCCCCTCTCCTCCCTCTGTCTTTCCTGAGGATTTGATATCCGGATGGAAAGATTGAATCTGTTATTATTCTGGTGAGTTTTGTTTCTGTGAGTGCTATTATGTCTGGGGATGTCTCTTTGATTCTTTCGTGCCACTCCTCATACTTGTTTGTTATTCCATCTGCATTTGTATACCACACCTTCAACTTCTTTTCTAAGACTGTGGTCTGGGAGGTATATTGGGGTTGGGGAAGTGGGAGACCTGGTAAGGAACTATGGGTTGTTGCTGTGGGGGTGGAGTTTGTAATGTAGTGGGTGGGGGCATTGGATGTGGCATGGGTGTTTTGATTTAGAGTGTTTGGTTGCACTGGGGTTGACCTGGTTGGGAGGCTTCTATAGGAAGTTGTGAGGGAGGCTGTATTTGATCTTCCTGGGTCTGGGATCTCCTGTCTGTCTTCTCCATCCCCTCTCTTTCCTCCTTTCGCCTTTGTACCATCTCTCTCAGTTTCTGCCTTTCTTCTTGTGTTCTGTCGCGGTTGAGATACACCTTCCTGTATGCCGTCATGTCCCTTAATCGTGCTTTCTCCTGCAGGATCCTGGTCCGAGTCGCTTCTGCCTTGAAGGTCACTCTCACTGGCCGGGTTCTTTTTTTTACAAACCTCCCTATTCTCTGAAAAATTTTCAGCTGGGTCATATCGTCTTCTCCTATTGCTTTCATGATGCTTTCAATTGCTTTTTTTCCCCTTGTTTTCTTGCTTCATATGTTTCCCCTTTGACTTCCTGGAGCCCATACACAAAGACTGACCTCACCCTTTCATTCTCCCACTGCATATCCCTGTGTATCCCCTCATTTAATTTGGTTTCCTCTACTGCAGCTTTCCTTTCATCAGTTTCACTGGCTAATGTACTTGGGCTCAGTGGACTGTCATTTTCCCTTCTCGGCTTTCCTTGGGCTCTGTTGTTGTCTGTTAGGGCTTCCACATAAAGCTTAGCTCTTTCATTTGCTACAATCTCCTCTGATAGAGCTTCTCCATGCAGTTGTGCCCCTTCTTTCCCTACAGTCCCCTTATTTGTGGCTGAGGTAGCAGTCTCTGTTGTCAATCCCAAAATGTTCTTTAGTTCTTTAGGCTGTTTCAGATTTTTCAATTCCTCTTCTAAACTCTGTATCCTAGCTTCTGCTGCTTTGACATGCACCTCCCACTTCCTGCTTTCCATATCTATCCTCTCTTCCATTCTCATATGTGTGTGTGTGTGTGTGTGTGTGTGTGTGTGTGTGTGTGTGTGTGTGTGTGTGTGTGTGTGTGTGTGTGTGTGTGTGTGTGTGTGTGTGTATGTGTGTGTGTGTGTGTGTAATTATGTGTCGAATTATGTGTGGGTTTATTATGTGTCTGAAAAGTAGGTGGCTTGTGCTTGGAGTGTAATGTGGATTCTCAGTTGTCGCTTGTGTCCACAACCTCTTGTGACCTGACTCCCACCCTCCTGAGACTTACGCTCACCTACTTACAATGTTGCCTATGCTCGACCTGCTTATAGTAAGATAATCGCCTTGTTCAATGGATTACCATTTGCTATTCCTTATTGAATACTTGAGTGCCTATTATTTATCGTGCTATGAGAGTTAGACCATTCACATTCAGCTTGGCGGTTAATTGGAACCTGGAACCGCACACCCAAACAACCACTCATAGGTGATACAGTACTTGTAGTGCAGCTGTAGCACTGTAGATTGTCCAGCTCGATGTGACGTCCTGGCGTAGATCCAGCTCGATGTACGTCCTGGCGTAGATCCACCTCAATTTCTTCTCGTTAATAATGCACCCTATTCACTGTATTTCTCTCACTGGTCGCACGATTGTTTCACTTTATTATTTTTCTTGGGTGACACTTGACAACGTCGCCTTACACACTAGCCTGCCCACTCTGCGCCACAACGTTTTTATTTTCTAGATCACTTACAAAATTGTGGCTCTCCCCACACTTATGTGGCTCAGGCAGATTAAAAATCACTTCTAGGATTGTTCACTACCCTGACACACTTAGCAACCCTTGCAGAACACTTGCATAGCCCTCAAAAACACTTATATTCCCGGAGCACGGAAGGCGTGACTAGCGCGCTCGCTGTCCCTACTGTGTGTGTGTGTGTCTCTGTGTGTGTATCATTGTTAGTGCCATTTACTATTAATCAAGAACTGATAACAACCAAGTTGGCCATTTACATTCCTTTGGTCTTAGAGCCCTAGAGCTCGAGTCCTAGAGTTAAGCTCTCGAACACGAGTGCTAGAGCCCTAGATTTCTAGAGCGACAGAACTACTTCTAGAACCAGAATCCTACACTTCTAGAACCAAAATCCTACATTTCTAGAACTAAAATCCTACAGTTCTAGAATTAGAGCCCTACACTTCTAGAACCAGAATCCTACACTTCTAGAACCATAATTCTTCACTGGAAACGGAGTCCACCTTGCTATGGCGCAGGGATCCTAATCCAAAAAAATGGAGATACCCTTCCCTTCCTCGGATCAAACTCGATTACCTCTCATTCCCAGACGCTGCATCACCCATACAGCCGTACCCCCATCCCCCATTAATATATAATAACCCATCATGGTGGTGGTGAGGCAAGCACAGGTGTGTATGCAAATTAGATAGCAATTACCTACATGTACTTTAGTCCAGGATGAACAGCGACGATTTTTACAGCATGGCAAGCAGGGAGAAAAATTCTTCCACCATTGCTTATTAAGTGGTAATGACGCTCATCCTGGGGTAAACAAAGAGAGAGAGCAAGCACAGGTGTGGGATAGAGAGGGAAGACAGCAAGCATAGGTGTGTGATAGAGGAAAGAGAGCCAGCACAGGTGTGTGATAGAGGAAAGAGAGCCAGCACAGGTGTGTGATAGAGGAAAGAGAGCCAGCACAGGTGTGTGATAGAGGAGAGTGAAGAGAGCCATCACAGGTGTGTGATAGAGAGGGAAGAGAGCCAGCACAGGTGTGTGGAATACAGGGGAGGGAAGAGAGCCAGCACACGTGTGTGGAATACAGGGGAGGGAAGAGAGCCAGCACACGTGTGGAATAGAGGAGAGGGAAGAGAGCCAGCACAGGTGTGTGGAATACAGGGGAGGGAAGAGAGCCAGCACACGTGTGGAATAGAGAGGGAAGAGAGCCAGCACAGGTGTGGAGGAGAGAATCAATACAACTTAACTGAAGACATTAAAGACTCGAACGCCTGGGCTAAGTTTGAAAAGATTATCCTAATTTCCGATGCCTCATCTATGATGAGGTTCTGTGATCATCTATCTGGAGTAGCTCACTACTCCAGATAGATGAAACAGCATGACCGGGCTGTAAGCCTTCTCACAGAGCAGTTACGTCGATCCATTTTATCTACCGTGCCAGTATGATAAATACCGCTAGTACTGAATCATACTGACTATATGCGAGCTACAGTAATATCCATTGGCTTAAGAAATCGTAATAACACGGTTGCAAACAAATCACGTTAAAAACACTGGTCTGTGAGTTTCAGGACTCACTTGTCATAAGTTCAAACTTCACCCGTTCCGTGATTTAATATCCCTTGCGATAGGAGTAGTAGTGTGATCTGGTATCTCTTCTAGGTTGAGCAGTGATACGCTCGGTACACTCCTGCACACAGGGTGTGTTCGGTACCCTGCTGTTCACGGGGTGCGCATCCCAGCTCTCCTGTATCTGCGTTTCCCCACTCCAAGAAAGTGGCGACTTTGCTGGTCACAGCTGCTCTGGTGCCCAGGTTACTACGGGATTAAATGCAGGTATTTGTGTCCACGGTGTTCAGGATAGTTTATTGGTGCTAATAATCCTGTCGTTGAAGCACTTAAGCAAGAACGAAGAAACTATACAAGAGAGACCACACATCTCATACTACTACATAAACCCAAGGAACGTCGAACCTGAGCTATACTTCAAGGTTAAAGTGGTTTACACTGCACTTCAGACACTTTGGCTCGCTTGTTAATGTGCATTCCCTAGAGGTGTGGCTCTCACTGCCACATTCAGAACAATACTTCATGTTGCCGAGTATCATTCCTCAGCACGGTGTTTCTGGGAGTAGCAGTTCCAACAGGAGCCGCTACTCCTACAAACATCGTGCTGACCAATGCCACTCGAGAACAAAAAATATTGTTCTGAATGTGGCAATGAGAGCCACACCTTCAGGGAATGTACATCAAGTAATAATAATAATAATAATAATAATAACAACAACAACAATAATAATAATAATAATAATAACAATATTTTATTTTGACATGATACAAAGTTATACAAAGGAATATAATAACTGAGTGTACATCCCAAAAGCCCCTTGTATGCTGAGCATTTCGGGCAAACTTAAAATTAACTTAAGATTAATTAGGCAACTTAAGATTAATTAGGTAAACCAAAGTCTTAACTTGCAGCTTCATGCCCTCTCAGAAAAGAAATTATTACAAAGAAGAAACTCGAGACACAAAATAAGTTTAAAGCCACCAAGACCTCTACATGTGCAGTCATCACACGTCTCCATGCTGACACAGAATTTATTACTAGTCGCCCAACAATCCACCATCATTACCTCTGCAACTACCATGGAACCAACATCGAGCTCTCAAGAAGATTCTCGCGTGTATAATATTTGCCCACATGCAGACTGCTGCGTATCCAGGAACCTTAATAAAGCTACCAGTGCAATCTTTTTCCCTTAAGAACCTACCAGAAATGAAATTTCCTGAAGTCAACTGTACACAAACACTTAAGATCATTAACTCTGACAACTCCATGGTGCTCATCCAAGAAGCCATCATTCCCACCGCCACTACTGAACCCACGAAAGTGCCTTCATGCTTTATAGATCAAGTCGAAGACACATTTGAGGGAGAAATTGAAGTAGATGACCACATCCCCGCCTTCACTTGGGAAATCCTACTCTTCTACACGACACCCAAAAACAAAAGCGCCATACCTCACAAGAAGCTCCACATCAGATTGCTATGGATCTATGAAATAATAATAATAATAATAATAATAATAATAATAATAATAATAATAATAATAATAATAATAATAATAATAATAATAATAATAATAGTAATTTCTTTATTTCTGCAAGTGCACGTACAAGGTATACAGTCCTAGCTGACATCAATGACATACTGCTATATAGAAAGCCGCTTATTATGCAGAGCATTTCGGGCAAATTAGGTCAGTTTTGTCCCAGGATGCGACCCACACCAGTCGACTAACATCCAAGTACCCATTTTACTGATGGGTGAACATGGACAGCCCGTGACTTTGTGATGTAGTCCAGCTGGGCTTGTGAGGTCTCTGGGGAGACCTAATTTAACCAATTATATGGTCACACCTTGCCTTGGCAAACGTCTGTCAGCCACGCCCACGTCTGAGGTCTTTTGTTCTTGACGGCGTCAGACCTAGGCGTCAGGTCGTACACGTGGTTGTGGGGTGTGCTTGGACCACCATATAAACCCAAGGAACAGCTGAGCAGAGGAGATTCGAGAAGAGCTGCTGCTGGGGTGCAGAGCTCCTGAGCAGAGACTTCGAGCGGAGCTGCTGCTGGGGTGCAGGGCTCGGGAGAAGGCTGCTGAAGTCTCTGGAGGAGACTGTTGGAGGCACTGGGCAGAGTACTGGCTTGGCGCAGTGCTCGTGCTGTGTAGGTCTTGGGACCTGTGGCTTAGTTCCTGTGATGAACTGTCCTCTGAACTATATTGTAAGTTATATTCTGTTTCGCCAAGCTAATTGTATTCCCTGTCTCACTGCTTATGTGTACCACCCCATTTATCTAAACCACAATAAAGTTCTCCTGTTCCCAAATATATTATTGTACAAAGACTTAATAATAAACTGTGTTTGAGTAGAATAGTAATATTCACTGTCCCCGTTATTTTCTCCATTTATTTACGTTTAGTTAAAGTAGTGAGAGGGTGAGTGTGGAGTGATGGGTAGAGTAATGAGAGGTGAAGGTGTAGTCACCAGTGACCTCACATTACCTACCTACCGCTCACCTCTCCTGTCATCTACCTACCTACCTCCGCACTCATCCCTCCTACTGCCTCGCCTGTCCCCTACCAACTGACTCCCTCCTCTTACCCCTATATTCCCCCAATCATCACCCCCCTACATGACAACTTCCATCCTCCCCCACCCCCACCATACCTCTTCACACCAAACCAAGTTCAGGTATATGTGAAACGATTCATGCCTACACAAACGTTCACGAAGTTCACGACTGTGTTATCCATGATGAAGACACAGCTCATCAACTCATGCAGCATGCTGAACTCCAGTGCCTGCCTGTTGCCCATCTGTCTCTGGTAGTGCTCAACGTGCTCACACTGACTTACCAACCCTGGCTATTTTTCTTCGACTGCAGTGTCTGTTATTCGGACCTGTTATTCGCCTGTCCCACTTAGAAGTTTACTCTTATAAAAGTGTTTTTTCCTGTAAATCCTGAACAGAATGTCACTGCAGCAGCTTCACCAGCGGTGATTCAGATGTTACTGCATCAACCTCACCAACAGTAATTCAGAATAAGTCACTGCATCACCCTCACCAACAGTGATTCAGATGAAGTTACTGCACCAACCTCACCAACGGTGATTCAGATAAGGTCACTATATCAACCTCACCAGCAGTGATTCAGAGGAAGTCAATGCCTCAACCTCACCAGCAGTGATTCAGAGGAAGTCATTGCAACACCCTCAACAACAGTGATTCAGAGGAAGTCATTGCAACGCCCTCACCAACAGTGATTCAGAGGAAGTCATTGCAACACCTTCTCCAACAGTAATTCAGAGGAAGTCACTGCATCAACCTCACCAGCAGTGATTCAGAGGAAGTCAATGCCTCAACCTCACCAGCAGTGATCCAGAGAAAGTCATTGCATCAACCTCACCAGCAGTGATTCAGAAGAAGTCAATGCATCAACCTCACCAGCAGAGATCCAGAGAAAGTCACTGCATCAACCTCACCAGAAGTGATTCAGAGGAAGTCACTGCATCAACCTCACCAGCAGTGATTTAGAGGAAGTCACTGCATCAACCTCACCAGCAGTGATTCAGAGGAAGTCACTGCATCAACCTCACCAGCAGTTATTCAGAGGAAGTCCCTGCAATAACCTCACCAGCAGTGATTCAGAGGAAGTCACTGCATCAACCTCACCAGCAATGATTCAGATGAAGTCACTGCATCAACCTCACCAGCAGTGATTCAGAGGAAGTCACTGCAACAACCTCACCTGCAGTAATTCCGAGTCACTGCATCAACCTCACCAGCAGTGATTCAGAGGAAGTCACTGCATCAACCTCACCAGCAGTGATTCAGAGGAAGTCACTGCAACAACCTCACCTGCAGTGATTCCGAGTCACTGTATCAACCTCACCAGCAGTCACAATAAGGATGTCACTGCATCAATTTCAAAGGCAATGAAGATGGTGAAGGGCTCTTGATCCAAGGAACTGGACCTATCCCTTCCCTTTCCTAGGATCAAACCTGATTATCTTCCATTCCGTAGACGCTACATGACCCCAATTTAGCCCTACGTATGACATTAATAATATTATTATTACCGATCATAATAATAATAATAATAATACAACAACAATAGTAATATACTAACAATAATAATAATAATAATAATAATAATAATAATAATAATAATAATAATAATAAAATGTTTATATTTTAGGAAGTGATTTTTCTTGTAAAGACTGAGCTGAAGATGTAATCTGTGTTTGCCTCAAAATGTAACTACAAACGTAATTTGTGATCAGCTGTAACCATAAATGTAATCAGGTTGACTCTTTGAGCCCAGGTGAGATGCATGAGGGGTCACACAATGCAAACCACTAACGTCCTCAATCACTCCCCAATAAAGTTTCGAATGCCCTTCTGTGCCACCAAACACCATTAAAGAGAATCGAACACCATTATAGAGAATCGAACACCATTTAACTGATTCCAACTCTATTTACGTAATATGGAACGCCCCGATGTATCATCAAACCTCAAGTTACATTATCCAATAGCCTCAGAGACATGAGATCTAACCTATTTAATCGTATTGGACGGGGCAAAATTACGCGGCTTCTATTGTATACACGATCCAAGCTTATCTACAATGGATGTGAATCCTCTTTAGAATTACAAGATGGATGGGGTTGCCAGCAGGGCAGCGGCACAAAAGCAGGTGAAAATCGATGGTGGGAGAGAGAGAGAGAGAGAGAGAGAGAGCGAGAGAGAGTTGATGTAGGTAACAGCTCTTAGCTTGCCAATAAAGTTAGGAATCCTTAACCTGTAAATAGCTTGTCAATAAAGCTAGGGATCCTTAACCTTGTCAAACCCTGTGTAAAAAAAAGAGAAATACACTCATACACGTGTAGATAATAAAATAATAATAATAATAATAATAATAATAATAATATTATTATTATCATTACCAGTAGTAGTAGTAGTAGCAGCATTGTCATTATTATTATTTTTATTACTATTATCGTTATTGTTATTATTATTATTATCATCACCATAATATTGTATTTCCTATGTGTGTGTGTGTGTGTACTCACTTAGTTGAGGTTGCAGGGGTCGAGTCCAAGCTCCTGGCCCCGCCTCTTCACTGGTCGCTACTAGGTCACTCTCCCTGAACCGTGAGCTTTATCATACCTCTGCTTAAAGCTATATGGATCCTCCCTCCACTACATCGCTTCCCAAACTATTCCACTTCCTGACTACTCTGTGGCTGAAGAAATACTTCCTAACATCCCTGTGATTCATTTGAGTGTGTGTGTGTGTGTGTGTGTGTGTGAGCGCCTCTCTAAAATGGATGATTAGTACATAAGTTTTAAAGCCTATCGACTGTACCATGGTCATTATGACTTTCCCTGTACACAACCATTCAAGAATACTTTAATTCATAATATAGGAGTTAAAGCAAACATTCGATGTATCAGTACCGGAAGACATACACCTCCAGGGGTATATAATATATGCTTTCTGTTATGGGTACCAATATCCTCATAAATACCTGGGTACTGCTCACCGGAAATGCTATTAACCACATCCCACTCACCCTCACGCACCTCCTCCCGTCAGCCATAAAAATTCAGCCTATCTTTATGTAATATTTATAAGGATACGACCTAGAAAAATGTATCTATATTTCAACCTGTATGTATATACATGTATTCCTTGCATCATCTATATCTCGAAATCTAACTATGTGTGTATATAGTGTGATGTATATCATAACCCACCTTGAGCCTAGTACCATTGTTTATTTCTTGCCCCTGTAAACATATATGACCCGCTGGAACGAATTAGAACTCCTGTAGTGAAATTCTTGACTATATCCCGGTACGTTCCATTTCCCCTGCGTATCTGATAGGGCATCCTGAGACATGGTAATTCCAAAGTAATAGTAACTCCAGGTCTGCTGGAGGGAAATCTTTGAAGCTGCCGTTGCTACTGAACCTTTACAGGAATTTCTGATTGAAGACTCCCAGCTCAGGTTCACATATTTCATTTCACTGCTTTAGGTATATAATCCATCCTGTGTGGCGGAATGTAACAAGAAACATAGGTAGACTTTGTCTCATAATATATAGCTATCATATTACATAATGGACTAAAATGCGATGGAAAATATTCAGAGAGGGATAATGAAGTTGATTTCCTGTTTCAGAAACCTATCCTACGAACACAGCCTGAAGGCACTGAATTTTCACTCTCTGGAAAGGCATTGAATTACGGGGAGGGGAGGATGTGATTGACGTGTACAAATGGAAAACAGGGATGAATAAAGAGGATATAAATAAAGGCTGGACGGGTACCTGAGTGGGTGTGGGTGAGTGTGACTTGGACCTGTCTAGTGCAATAGGCCCAATGCAGTGTTCATTGTGTTCAATACAGAATACGGCAAGAACACTCTTCTAATGCAACCAGTCATTTTTTTAATAGCAAGCAACAGGAACGCTCCCTTATATTTCTAACTGATATATTTTCCTTCTTTCCTTTTACTTCTGTATTGTTTCGTGTTATGTGCATACCTCTTTATTTTAGTGTATTTCGTTTTAATGGCTTTGTTACGCAACACACGCGTCATGTGAATGATGTTGATACTGGGATAACTTATCATTCCAAACTGGTTTCCGCTGTTTCAGCAAACAATAATATGTGTTCATTTGAACAGAGAATGAAGATTTGTCCATTATTTGTTAGGTTAAAGTCTATCAGCTACACCAGGGATATTAAAGCCACATTTCATGTTTACACTACCAGCCAAAAAACCTTACTCCTTAAAATATTCCCTTGAAGGAAGGTTCCTTGGCGCTGGTGAGGGGCTCTTGATGTAGGGAATTGGATCTGTGCTCTAGTTCCCTGAATTAAGCCTGAATACCTTCCACATTCTCTCCACCGACGCTGTATAATCCTACGGGTTTAGCGCTTCCCCTTTGATTATAATAATAAATCCTTAAAATATTTATTAAAGTAAACTCTCAATCTATATACACTGTGATACACATCTCTCGGTATATACACGACCTTAAAGAATAAACAAATACCGTGACTGGAACAATATACAAATATCCCGTGTGACTACTGAATGGTCAAGTCGGACCAAAACGTCGTCATAATTTTCAGTCTCCTATATGCGGGTGTTACGTTGGTTTAAGGTCCTCACTGTATGATCTGGTCACTAATACCCAGAAATGTCTAGGAAAATACATTTATGAGAAGTTCAACTCATCTCTGAAACTTATCCTGCGCCCAGTTCAAACAATAGCTTAACGTTAACCAACTTGTATACAAAATATATTAATATATTCAGTGGATAAGTATTAACAGAATATACACATGACAATTAATCAGGCCCAGCCCTCACATTAGCAACAAGGACTACACAGGTTCTGAACCACAACACACAAGTCTGTACCCTAGTTCCATCTGAGAACAATTACTCCATATTTCCCTCCTGGACGCCTTAAACCAGTGTTTTGATACACCGTAGCAACCCTGGGAGACACTATTATCTGTACATCAAGCTATGATATAGGTTTTACCTCCTGGGCCACTCGTATTTTCAAAAGAAAATCTTCTTCTCGCAGCCTGATGTCCACAAGTTAGTTAGTATTGGCGCCTCACACCCCCAAGTGTTGACACAAGAACATCGCCATGCGTCATAATTCTCATCTCACACATTAATACTCCTTTTTTCCCACAACATTGCAACTCCATTAAACTTAACCTTTAAAGTGCTGCTGATACAATAAATTATGCACCATAATTCTCACCTAATGTATTAATACTTTTTGTTTCCCAGTGAACTTGTTCTATTGAATGCTAGGCTAACACACTGGCCCACTCAAGACACATCAATTCTTATGCCAGAATCAGGCCAGCTGTGCCCACAACAGTTCAATATAACTAGATATTACAAATAATAGGGTCAGTTGCTACAACATATGTTTTTACTCTGGTATTGCTAGGGTTCCTATAACCGTCCAGAACAGCAGGTTATTTGTGTATTATACACTACCTCAATTTTTGTAGTGTCAGAGTTCTTTAAAACCTTCATATTCAAGGAGAAGTGTATGACTCTCGGTGTATATACACTGAAAGTTTACTTTAGACCCTAAAATAAGGATTAAAGTATTCCTGACAGCCGTAATAACCCACTGCAGCACAGTAGATAGGCTTTAATAAAAAAATGAACCAATTTCTTACTTAGAGCATAGTGGGGCAAGAATCCAAAATAGTGTATTATTATTGTAATATGACGAAAGATGGGCCTATATAGTTTCATAGATTAAATAATAAACAGAAAACATTTATGTAGATAATGAAGGAATGGGACGGCACATGTTAACTCCAACCATAATTTAGTGTTAAGTATTTGATTCTTACATTACTTATAAGCTAATTTAAAGTAAGTTAGCATTGTAAAACGATTTGAACTTTAATAAATAATCAAACAATTACACAATAATATAAAATGCCAAAAAGATGAAATGCATAAGTAAGTAAAGTAGATATAAAATTAAATAAACATTGTTATATAACCCTTAGATAATAACATGTCACTCGGATTGCGGTGTCGAGTGGTAGTGGCGCACGCGGACTCTCGTCATATCTTATTTCAGTGTTTTGTTTGGTTTTACAACCTTAGACAACATACTACGGACACTACACCAATGCGTGATTAATCTACAACCTCTACAGTGCAAGAAGCCTACACAAGGTAAGTGAAATTGTGTGTAGTAGTCATTTATGTTCTGTCTCGTTGAGTTCCATCTACCATGACGCAGCAGACTGGATTTATATGTTTTGGCGGTAAAATATACCGACAAGCATGTTGAGTAAGACACTGTACGATTTATGGTATTTATTGAGAAGACGTTTTGTCCTCCAGGGACGAAACATCATAAACCGCATGTCTTGTTCAGTGGGACGAAACATCACAGTAAATGCCATAAACTATGTTTTTTTGCTCAGTGGAAATTCATCATTACCTTGATGACATGCTACCCTGTCACTCCTACCTGAGCACCGGAGATAAATTTTCCATATCCCTAGGATGCTTGTCTTCATCTATGCATAAGGCCGACATATATAAGACCGGGGTGTCATTCATAACATGCAAGAATGGAGGAACACTGCAGTAGGCTACCCCTCAAGGAAGGTTCTTTGACGCTGGTGAGGGGCTCTTGATCTTGGGAATTGGATCTGTGCTCCAGTTCCCTGAATTAAGCCTGAATATCTTCCATCCCCCCTCAGGCGTTCTGTAGTCCTACGGGTTTAGCGCTTCATGATTATAATTATGCAGTAGGCTAAATGGCCCATGCTAGGCAGGTCCACACCCACTTATACAAATTTCATGCCTCAATGATGCTTACACTGGTTTTTTGTTCAGCTGATATTCTGACTATGTACACCAAGAGGTGCACTTTTCGGCATTTGTATACTGAGAGTACTTTAATCCCTGGTTTAGGGCTTAAAATATTCTTGTAAAAAGGTTACGTGCAGCCTTAATGACCCTAAAGTAGTGGATAGGTTTTAAACCTCAATAAAGTATGGTCAACATTCATTTTCTGGCCAATGATATTACAGCGATTTTAGGATAAGTGTGTTGCTGATTCCGAATATGTCATCGGTTTTGCTTGATTGGTTCTAGTTTTTGATAAATTTAGTATCCTATTGATCAGGCGGGGCTAACTTACAAATAGCATTGAAATTATTTTTTAGATCATGCAAAAGTCAAATCATGAAACACATACTAGCACTTCATTCCATATAATAACAGATTAACATAGTAAAATAATTCAGATATCACTAATTTTTTTTTCATTTAGAATGACAGTACATATACAGAGTACATACAATTATTAACATGGTACATCAATAAGGTACAAAGATAAACAGTAATTTACTTAAGGAGAGTACCGTATGATTTTCTATTATGTTGGTCATCAGCACAGTTCCGTTGGAAGCTCAAGCTTCCAATCTTCCCATCTGTCTTGATAACTTTCCTCCATCACCTTTATATCTTGATGGAACCTCTCCTCTTGTTCCTCACTGACTTCACCAAGATTATGTGGAACTCTGTCTAGGTGGCTATAGAGAAAGTGTACCTTTCTGCTCACATTAGTAAGTAAATTCTTAAAGCTTGTCAGCTTGTTTTGCACCAGTTCTTCATAATTGTCTGCACTGTAATTACCCAAGAAGTTCTTGGCAACTGACACATAACTGCACCATGCAGAAACTTCAACACCATTCAAACATTTTTGTGAAATTAGAATCCTTGATAAGCTTTCGAATTTGAGGACCATCAAAGATTCCAGGGATGTTATTGCAGTATACAAGTTTTTTTTTATATTGGCTTAAAGAAGGAATTCAACCTCTCTGGTTTAGTAAGCTGTTATTTTAACTTCTTGTTGTAGACAGTTCTTTCCTTCTAGTCTGGATGATAAAAGTTAGATGCTTGCTTTGAGAGACTGGGATCTCAAATCAGATCATTGTGTTCTTGGAAGAAATGCTTACTTCATATTCACTTCCACTGCTAGAACCTGTGTTACATCCTAAACCCTGAGTTTCTTCAATATCTCACAACGAAAGATCGGGCAGTATTGTAAACACTGGTATGGAAATGTCGCTGTGTGGCACAGGTCTCCTTGCTGACTCCAGTTCAGGATATTCCCACTTGACTTTCTTGTATCGATTGAAACTTTTGACATTCACCATACAGAAATAACAATCGTTGTGATGGTTTTCGGCTCTCTCCATACCATAGGAACACCGAAGTTTAAACTTTTCCTTTGCCTAATTTTCTACTGTCGTAAGCATTCTACATAGGTTTGCAAACCATATGGGGAACCCAAGACTTGTTCTCCAAGCGTCACTCCAAAATAAGCAAGATATGCTTGTTTTACAAAATCTGTAATGTTTTTTCTTCGCTTTTGCAAAGAGTATTCGCCACAAATGCAGCAAAGCACATTGGGATTGTTTAAGCAGGTTCTTCGTTGTTAATACAACTCCTATTAAATATTAAATAATTTAAAAATAAAAAAAACAGATTGTCACTACATACATATACAGGCGTTATGGTTAAGTCCCCTGTTAATTGATTATTATTATTATAATCAAGGGGGAAGCGCTAAACCCGGAGGATTATACAGCGCCTGGGGGGGGGGATGTGGAAGGCATCCAGGCTTAATTCGGGGAACTGGAGCACAGATCCAATTCCCTAAATCAAGAGCCCCTCACCAACATCAAGGAACCTTCCTTGAGGGGCCCTGTTAATTGAAAGTAGATATGCAGTATCTTACAAACTAGAGCCAATTTTGAAAACCCTACTGCTACTTTTGAATCCAGCATCTCCAAAATACCCTAAATACCTTCAAATATCTTGGGCAACCAATTTTTTTTTTTTGTTGACCAGTGATCATGGGGAGCGATAAACCCTGCGGGATTATACAGCACCTGTGGGGAGGGAATGGAAGGCATTAAGGTTTAATTCAGGGACTTGGAGCACAGACCCAATTCTCTAGATCAAGAGCCCTCACTTGAGGGATATAGAAATATAAATTTTTATCAATCAGCTGATAGTCTGCGGTTTTATAAGGAAGCCGGTTACTGACTCGGAAATTGCGCAATGATCTGTTCTAATTAGAAACTTCTTGTTGACGATTCTGATTTTTGAAGGGAACTCCTGTGTTCCCTTCATCGACTACCTACCTCAAAATTTATTTCCTGGCCACTAGGGCAAGCACGACCCTTTCAACCGTCCCCCCACCTCCACCTTCAAAAAGTCAGGTGCTTTGTATATACATCGACATGTACTGTATGTACTATCGCTCTATATAAAGATGAATATATCGCAGCTTATGCATATCGCGAGGTGTATAACTATCCCATTGTATGTACGCCGACATGTGTGTCAGTGTATTTACATTGAGTTAATTCCCATTTTTTTAATATTAAAACAGTCCTAGTCGCTAATTTGAAACCCGTATTCAACCTTTAGTTGATTTTTCTGCGAACCCATTTTTGATTAGGATTAATTAACGTAAAATATACAAATTTATCCAATTATAACATAGATTATGGAATAATACATATAAGCACATATCCTACTGTAACTGCTAGTTCTCGTGACATTTGTATTCATTGTCTATCAATAATTAGGCGCGTTGAAAGCCTCGTATATTTGCAAATATTGTGTATAGTACTTGATTTGTTGAAGAATATATGTACAATTCACACAATTTATTCCTTGTTGAGTGATATTTGTCACTTATTATCCGTTGTTTGTAGCAGAACCAGAGGCGCAGCCACGAAATGGGGGGAAGGGGTGGCTGATGAGGCTAAAACTGGTCCCCCCCCCACATGCAAATACATCTTTTATTTTATTTTCAATAAATGGCTAATTTTTCACTGTATTATATCGACCAGTGATCGCGATAGCATGAGAGATTAAGAAATTTTACATGCCTACTGAAATAAGCATGTTTTAAAAGCGATTTCTCTGACTTTTTCTGCAGCATCTTATGATGTTTAAGAGCCCCCCATATTTTAAATCCTGACTACACCACTGAACGGAACCAACTACTACATCCTGCAACAAAAGTACCGGGTGATGAATAAGACACACCGGAAACACTTGGGTACTTGTGAAAATTCCCCTGGATTACTCCACTTTACAGCCTATTTCCAGGCGCATTCCACTTTCTTCTGACTCTGAAATTCAGTCTTTATGGCTTCTATTATCACTGTGGAGTGGTTTGTGGCTGGCAGGAGCCCTCACCCGCCACCACCTGCTCCCCCAGCCACATGGCTTTATGGCTTATATATATAAAAGAAGACATTTGCGTGTGTGTGTGTGTGTGTGTGTGTGTGTGTGTGTATGTGTGTATGTGTGTGTGTATGTGTGTGTGTGTGTGTGTGTGTGTGTGTGTGTGTGTGTGTGTGTGTGTGTGTGTGTGTGTGTGTGTACTCACCTAGTTGTGGTTGCAGGGGTCGATTCATAGCTTCTGGCCCCGCCTCGCCACTGGCCGCTACTCTGTGTGTGTGGGGGGGGGGAGTACGTGGGTACGTACGGTATCAACACAACCACCGCTACCGACCAATCCAGCATTTATAGCAGTCTCAGCAGCCACTGAGTGAAATAGGAAGGGGAGCAGAGGAATGGGGTGATAACGGTGATAATGATGGTGACACGGCGGGGAAATGGGTCAGATAAGAGTAAAAAGAGGCCGTAAAATGTGGTATTTTTCTCCAGTGAAGATGGGTGTGCGATTGTAGCATTTGGTATTTCGTGTCAGCTTTAAGGTGATAATTATGTACTAGGCAGGACTAGCATTGATAAGTAAAACGCATGCGCAACAGTTGCGTATCTTTATTACGGAACGTTTCGAATACACAGCAGGCTTCTTCAGTCGAATACAGAGGAGGGAGCAAAAGCCTACAGTGTAGGCGAAACGTTTCGGAATTAAGATACCTAACTGTTGCATATGTCTTATCAACTTTACAGTACTGAATACCATTATCATATTCAGGACTAACATTAGTGGTCACATTAGTGGTAGTAACGGTAAAAAATAGAACGAGATGTAGTGGGGGGGGGATACCGAGACCTACCTTTGATCACCAGAGGTCTGTGATAGTATTTTAGAGAGAGTAGCCGACCGGATGATCAGTGGAAGAATATTCGGATATCAACTCCGGAAGATTAGTTACCCAGTGGCTTATTCCTTTTGGGGCCCCTTAGATCCCCTTCCCCAGAATGCGACACACACCAGTCAACTAACACCCAGGTAATTACTAATTTCGAGGTGAACAGAGGTAACAGGTGTGAAGAGACATGTCCACCGTTTCCACCCGCCCCTAGATTATACCCAGATGTATTGATTGTGAGCCGTAGGCACTATCACTCGGATGATGACTCACTGTTCCTTCACTGTGCCTATGGCACAGTGAAGGAACAGTGAGTCATTATCCGAGGTCCACCACTCTTCAACCTGCTGCCAGAAGATACCAGGAACATTGCCGGGAACAAATGTTCAAAGTTTCAAGAGGAAACGGGACCACTACAAGATGCAAATATCTGATCAACGAGATTGGTGGCTATGTAGACCTTCGGGTCGCTAGTAGTAACAACCTCGTTGATCAGGGAGGACTAAGACAAGAGTCGAGTAGTAACAACCTCGTTGGTCAGGGAGGACTAAGACAAGAGTCGCAGCAGTGGTTCAAATTCGACGAATTTAGGCTTAGAAAGGATATAGGAAGGCACTGGTTGTCAGTCGAGTTGTGGGGTAGAATAAGCTGGCGAGTAGCGTCATTGAAGAAAATCTTTGATTAGTTTTAAGAATGGTGTTGGACAGATACGCAAGTGTGGTTGGGCGTGAATTGGACATACCTAGTTTGGGTCATTAGGCCTAAAGTGCTCCTCTTTAATGTTGTGACATGTTTTATCTATAAATAGAAACTTTGGTTAGGTTAAAGTCTCTCCACTACACGAGGGTCATTAAGGCTGCATATAATCTGTTCACCAACAATCAGCAATACTTTATCCCTGTTAATAAGGATTAAATTTAGCCCTTACTGTATATACACTGAGGCAAACATCTCTATCGGTATACATATCTCGCGAGAAATATTTATAATTGCCTTGAAGAGTAAAAAAATAAGTAAATAAGATCCATGAATATCACGGCAATATGCAAGAAATACTGAAGTTGAAAATGGTATAAAATACCGACAAGTTGATGATTAAGACCCCTCAGGGAAGGTTCCTTGATGTTGATGAGGGGCTCTTGATTTAGGGAATTGGATCTGTGCTCCAGTTCCCCGAATTAAACCTGAATGCCTTACACATCCCCCCCCCTAGGCGCTGTATAATCCTCCGGGTTTAACGCTTTCCCCTTGATTATAATAGTAATAATGATAATTAAGACACATGTACAACTGTTGGGTATCTTTAGTGCTGAAACGTTTCGCCTACACAGTAGGCTTCTTTAGGCTTTTACTGTTACACGTGTCTTAATCATCAACAGATACTAAGTTGCTACCCAAAGTATATCTAGAACAAGGCACTACCCCTTTTTCTACTTTTTTCCATTTAATTAAAACCGGTCCTACTTCTCAACCCTTCTCAGGAGAAAATGTATCTTGATCGAAATAATTTGAGATAAATACCCATGATAAAATATAAAGGGGAACTATCTACTATCTTCTTCCAGAGGCCCACACATTTCTCTCGTTTTCTTTGTCCTTTTTTTCGTTTTCTTATTCCCCACTGCCCTCCCGGGAAGAGACGTTTATATCTCAATTTATTGTCGGGTTGATCATTAAATCCTGGCTGCTACCTGGCTACCGGAGCGACGTGGGCCGTGCAGTCTTTTTTTGTTGGGATGGGGGTGGGGGAGGAAGGGTGGACGAGGCTGTATGTTTGCGTGGGCCTGTTATATAGCTGCCCCAGTGTGTCTGCCAGACCAATGTTTGTATAGTTATGAAAATTCTATGACTGCCGTGGGTTTGTGTGTGTTAGAGAGAGAGAAATAGATTATCTGTTTATAGGTTAGGTTAGGTAAAGTTTGCCAGGAAACAGGACAATTGTTTCCTGGCGCGGGTTTTTGTTGTATGATGACCCGGAGCTGGAGCTTTTGGTCATCTGACCGAGGTCTTCCACTGGTTTACCCCTCCACTTCTTTAAAAATTACGGTTATATTATAACAATTTACCTGTTTGTAGCTACAGGAGCAGACCTGTGCTCTTAAGTTTCCCGTCTTCAATAATTTGAGATATATATATATATATATATATATATATATATATATATATATATATATATATATATATATATGTGTGTGTGTGTGTGTGTGTGTGTGTGTGTGTGTGTGTGTGTGTCGTGCCGAATATGTAAAACTGGTCAATTAGCAAGAACTCGTTTAAAATTAAGTCCTTTCTAAAATTTTCTCTTATACGTTTGAAGATACATTTTTTTCATTAATGTTGATGTAAAATTTTTTAATTTTGCACCAAAAGGAACTAAGAAAACTTACCTAACCTTATTATAACAAGCGCAATTTATTTTAGCGTAACCCAACTAAATATATTTTAGATTTGTTTACAATAATTTAATACTAAACAAACACAGTGAAATATATTTTTTTCGTTAGGTTCAGAATGATTTTGGCGAAATTATTGCATACACAATTTTCACTTGTCCTATATGGCAAGATGAGCGTTGCTATTTAAGCCAAGATCGCAAGTTCTGCCTATTCGGCACGACATATATATGATATATATATATATATATATATATATATATATATATATATATATATATATATATATATATATATATATATACATGTATATATATATATATATATATCAAAACAACCACTGTGAAAGAATAGAGAAATTCCAAGCGCTTTCGTGACTACTCACATTATGTGAGTAGTCACGAAAGCGCTTGGAATTTCTCTATTCTTTCACAGTGGTTGTTTTGCATATTCTGAAATCACCTGTTTACTGTGATCTTATTGCATATATATATATATATATTATATATATATATATATATATTCTCTATATATATATAATCTATATATATATATATATATATATATATATATATATATATATGCAATATATATATATGCAATATATATATATATATATATATATATATATATATATATATATATATATATATATATATATATATATGCAATAAGATCACAGTAAACAGGTGATTTCAGAATATGCAAAACAACCACTCTGAAAGAATAGAGAAATTCCAAGCGATTTCGTGACTACTCATATTATCAAGGAACTATGAAAGTAAAGCATCCAAGGAAGCTATATAAGGGTTCTGGCCAGCACCTCACTATCAGATCCCACAACGGTTAAACACCTGACGCTCGCCGACCCAACTTGGATAGGTCCTTTGCACAACTCACCCACAAACTATTCTACCCAAGAAAATTTAAAAATTATTATTTGTCCAGTGTATTATTAAATTCTTCCCAAATTCTATTAATTATAAATGGATCTAATTTATATAAACCAAAGGAAATATTCATATTATTGTCAAAACTGCTTTTTATGAAACAAGATTCAATTATATTCCTGTCGACCATGGACTTGCTTGATACTACTTTCTCAACTTTTTGAAAATCAGTTGGATGGTTAAAATCTCTTACATGAATAAATAGAGCATTGGAATCTTGTCCAGTTCTAATGCTATATTTATGTTGTTTTAATCTTAGTTCGAGATTTTTACCAGTTTGACCGTAATAAACTTTATCGCAAATTTTACAAGGAATCTTATAGACACATCCATCAGCATTTTGGGGGGATTCTTTATCAAAAATTTTTTTACTGTATCAAGATTTTTTAATACAACTTTAATATTAAAAGTCTTAAGAAGAGAAGGCATATCAACCAAGTTTTCATGGTAAGGGAGAACCAACATATTTTTAGTTGAATAAGGCTGGTTGTCCCTTTTTGGATTGTAAAAAGTATTTCTAGCAACTTTAAAAGATTTATCAATTACATTTCTTGGGTATTTTAAATCATTACCTATTTCATAAATTTTGGATATTTCCTCATCTATGAACTCATGACTACAAATTCGTAAAGCTCTCAAAAACATTGATGAGATGCTTTACTTTCATAGTTCCTTGATAATGTGAGTAGTCACGAAAGCGCTTGGAATTTCTCTATTCTTTCAGAGTGGTTGTTTTGCATATATATATATATATATATATATATATATATATATATATATATATATATATATATATATATATATATATATATATATATATATATATATATATATATATATATATATATATATATATATTTACATCTTTAATGATTTTAGCATTTACATTCTTGGTCTTTTAAAACCATGACATTGGTCAGCCACTCTACGAAGAAAAAATTAAATATTCTTACGGCTTCATTTTTTCTCAATTTAAAAAGTGTGGCTTTTTGTCCCACTTTCTAGTTCCCTGGCCTCCCGGTTGCTGGTCTGATGAACCAGACTGTTTATACCAGTCACATACAGTTCAACGTATGCACCACAGCCTGGCTGATCAGGAAGTGACTTCAGAGGCTTACCAAGATCTCTCTTGAAGACAACTAGGAGCCTGTTAGTAATTCCCCTTAGGTATGAAAGGAAAGTGTTTAATAGCTTTGGTTGAATTGTCTCTTAGTGTACACATTGCATCCCTACTTTTCACTTGAAGTATTTTGCACCATCAACAAGCCTTCTGCTTTCATACTTTCATTTTGCGCTACAGAGCGAAACTTCGTCCCACGACAGCCTCGTTCTACAGCATATCTTGCTTCATTATTGTCGGCAGTATAACATTTTGCATCCAGTGTGGAAGGCAAAGTGCCGACAGGTAGGATCACACAGACTCGTATATCAAATCATGCCCTTTATTAGAGGTTTAATAAAGCGTCTGTGTTACCCTGGAGGGAGGGGGAAGTAAAGGGTTCCCAAGGATCAGTAGTCGTACCCAGGCTGTTCTAATAACGTGTGTGGAACCCGCCAAGAGAGACAAAAACTTTATTCTTTGGATCTCTCACACACACAAAGAAATTAAAAACGGAAGAGAATTTACAAAAAAAAAAAAAACTACTGCAAGTTGCAGGAATTGCCCGACATGTTTGTTCGGGCAATGCCCACACATTGTCAGGTATTGTGAGTGAGGATGAGAGAAGAGGTATGCTAATACAGTAGTGGAATATACTGGCAGTATGTAAATAAGTGACTTTATGAATTGGTAAAGTCCCTGGTGGGCGAAACGTCTTCACATAATGCCATAACCCGCATTTTGTGTCTTTAAATACACGGGAGAGAGAGAGAGAGAGAGAGAGAGCAAGCGGATTCCTGCAAACTGTTATGAACGCTTCTGCTAAGAGCGGTCTTGTGACCTTCAACACCTCAAATACATAACAAGGTCTCGGGGCCGAAACGTCTTCAAGGTGAGAGCCTTGATGAAAAGTTCTTGATCTAGGGCACTGGATCTACCCCTCTCCTTATAAGTTTGGCATTACCCAACCAATACTATAATGAGATATAGAGAACATAAGAATAATAGAGTACTGGACCATTCTAGGCAGGTCCAACTCGCACGTAATTACCTCCACTCATAAGAACATTATAATGTAGTAGTCCTACCGAACATTATAATGTAGTAGGCCTGTGTAGTAGGTTTACAGGATATTAATAAAAGTTTTCTATTATTAATAAGAGAAGGCATAAATGTTTCTCGAGCCCGCACGACAGTTTATCCCACAAACAAGCGACGAGCGGCTACACACTGACTAGGGAACCAGATCAGTTTACCGCTTTCTCTCATTATAATAATAATAATAATAATAATAATAATAATAATAATAATAATAATAATAATAATAATAGGGAACCCAGAGTTCTAGTCGCCGTGATATACTATTCCTCACCTGTTAGGTAAATGTCGCATTAGTTGTACATGTGTCCTTTTACCTAACCTGTTGTGGTAATTCTACCAACATTACTATTATATTCCTCACCTAACAGAAAGAAGCCCAGACAAGAATATGACAGCACAAGATAGCTCTGCAGGTGCATACGAAGTTGATAATATATATAAATATATATATATATATATATATATATATATATATATATATATATATATATATATATATATATATATATATATATATATATCAATAAGGGATCACTTGAAGTCCTATACAGTGTACAAGACTATACAGTGTATGGTATACACCAGATTTATGAATACACAGCGCCATCTTGCGTATCATATCACCTCAAGCCCAGCAAGATGCCTCAGAGGCAGTTCATAATTTTGCTACCGGGTTAATTTCTAAGATAATCTCGTAAGATAATCTCAGATAATTTCTGACATAATTTCTCGTTTCTTCCTAGGATCAGTCATGATTACCTCCTATTTCTGTGACCCTCCTAATAGTTTCCTAAGAGTCACATTTAATTGAGAGTCAAATATGTTTCTCGAACCCATTACTAACCATTACTATCCATTCCCACCAATTACCAGACATTATTATCCAGGCATTACTCTTTTTCACGACGACATCGTCATTTCCTCCATCGCCTTAACCCCATTTCCCCCCTCCCTCGCTCCCTCCATTTTCTCTCCCTCAATTCTTTCACCATTACTTAAGAAAACACATTTTCGTTTACCATCACTTCTAACGGTCGCCATCACCACCAAAACTACACCACACATCTCCCTCCCTCATTTTTCTCCCTCCTACCCTCACCACACAAATCTCCCCATCGCCCTCACCCTCGCTATGGAAATGCAGTCACTCTGTCGTACCAGAATGCTCTCGTAAAACGTTCCGTGAATGAACGTAAGTCACCCAGGTGATAGTAGCCTCCGAGTGCCATTCATCACTGTGATCCGTTCATTATTGACACGATGGATGACCCAACTCAGGTGAGCCAGGAACCAGGTAATTGCCCCCCATATCCCGTCGTAATGAAGCAAGCACGAGGGACGGGAGAGGAGGACGAAGAAGAGGAGCAGGAGCAGTGAGAGGATAAGCGAAAGAAGGCAGTGGAGATATACACATGGGAAAGACAGATAGCAGAGGACTTGGAAGTAAACACCGAATCTTTCTCCTGAGATACTCTCTTCTACCTAGATTAAGGATTATGTATTATCTGTGTATGTGTGTGATTGTCAAGGATAGAAAAGCAGCGAGAAGTATGAGGAAAAGGAGAAGGAACAGCAAGAGGAGCAGGAGCAGGAGGAGGGGCAGAGGATGAGGTATTCCTTGAGCCCTCGAGGTGATGTAAGGCTTGTTACCAGGGGGTAGTTAGAGACACTGGACCACCATGATGCTGGGACGTGTGTGTGTGTGTGGGTGTGTGTGTGTGTGTGTGTGTGTGTGTGTGTGTGTGTGTGTGTGTGTGTGTGTGTGTGTGTGTGTGTGTGTGTGTGTGTGTGTGCGTGCGTGCGTGCGTGCGTGCTAACCTATATGTAGTTGCAGGGGTCGTGTCAAGAGCTCCTGGCTCCGCCTCTTTACTGGTCACTACTAGGTCCATTTTCTCCCGGCTCCAAGAGCCTTATCGTACCTCTTTTTAAAACCATGTATCCTGCCTCTACTGCTTCACTTTCCAGGTTCTTCTGTTCCACTTCCCGACAATCCTAAGGCTGAAGAAATACTTCCTAACATCCCTGTGACTCATCTGAGTTTTCAGCTTCCAGTTGTGCCCTCTTGTTCCTGTGTCCCATCTCTGAAACATTGAGCTCCTGTCCCTTAACCTCTCCTAATAGGACATACCCCCCTTAGCTCCGTGTGTGTGGGGGGGGAGGGAGGTTACAACAACAGATCTTTAGTTGTTGCGTTGCATCTTTTATTAATTTATCTTTATAAGCTTTTAAAAGCCCCAATAGATTTAGGAGACTATTTCTTCTCTTATTTCATGCCAGTCATTTAATTTTTGTGAAAGAAAAAAGAAAGAAACGTACATTACTTCTTAGCATGATGGCGTCTTCTCCACACTGTCCTTATCATTGTCTGCCTGTTCACATTCTTTTATGAATATTAATGGTATATACACTCTTCTTTCTATCTTCTAGGTAGAACATTTTCAGTGGATTAATTCTTTTTTCATACCTAATACTTTTCACTTAGAATATCCCCTAAACAAGGTCAGAGTGACCTATTTCCAACTGGGTCCTTTGCTGTTGATAAAAGAGGCAGATTACCAATCCTGAGCATCTCGGGAAGGCTGTAAGCTATGTGGTACAGTGTATGCTTCAGTGAATAACAAATTGTGAAGATTTTACGCATTTTCCCCATAAAATGCAGTTTAAATTTTTAACTACAGTTATCGTAATTTTAGAATATAACCTTGAAGTTACTAAAAAATAATTGTTTGCCTCCCACTACGCATGCGCTGAATGACCCCCAAGGGGTTTAGGTCTTTCTCCTGCGTGTAGTAGTAATACTACTACTATCACCACCACTACCACTGTTACTACTACTGAAGCAAACACAGGTACTGAAGCAGACACAGATGCTGAGTGAAACACAGGCACAGAAACAGACATAGCACAGACAGTTAGAGAAATACAAAAATACAGGCACAGATACAAAATCTGGCACAGAAACAAAGAGACGAACCCCCAACACACACCTGACGACTCTGGAAGACAGGAGAGATAGGGGGGGATATGATAACGACATATAAAATACTGAGAGGAATCGACAAGGTGGACAGAGACAGAATGTTCCAGTTCAAGGGGTCACAGTTGAAAGTTGAAGACTCAGATGAATCACAGGGATGTTAGGAAGTATTTCTTTAGTCACAGAGTTGTCAGTAAGTGGAATAGTCTGCGAAGTGATGTAGTGGAGGCAGGATCCATACATAGCTTTAAGAAAAGATATGATCAAGTTCATGGAGCAGGAAGAGTGACCTAGTAGCGACCAGCGAAGAGGCGGGGCCAGGAGCTGTGACTCGACCCCTGCAACCATAACTAGGTGAGTACGCACGCACCCACACATATACAAACACACAAAAACACAGGCAGAGAAACACAGACAAAGAGGCAAGGAAAAACAGCTCCTGAGTACCTCTCTGCATACAGTGAATTATATAGTCACCTTTAATAAACGATGGGAAAAACACCAGCCACCAGGTCATGCATCAGCACCAGTAGTAGCAACAATAATAGCACCAACACCAGCATCAGCAACAGCACCACCAGGTCATGCATCAGCACCAGTAGTAGCAACAATAATAGCACCAACACCAGCATCAGCAACCGCACCACCAGGCCATGCATCAGCACCAGTAGTAGCAACAATAATAGCACCAACACCAGCATCAGCAACAGCACCACCAGGTCATGCATCAGCACCAGTAGTAGCAACAATAATAGCACCAACACCAGCATCAGCAACAGCACCACCAGGTCATGCATCAGCACCAGTAGTAGCAACAATAATAGCACCAACACCAGCATCAGCAACAGCACCACCAGGTCATGCATCAGCACCAGTAGTAGCAACAATAATAGCACCAACACCAGCATCAACAGCACCACCAGGCCATGCATCAGCACCAGTAGTAGCAACAATAATAGCACCAACACCAGCATCAACAGCACCACCAGGCCATGCATCAGCACCAGTAGTAGCAACAATAATAGCACCAACACCAGCATCAGCAACAGCACCAACACCAGCATCAGCAACAGCACCAACACCAGCATCAGCAACAGCACCAACACCAGCATCAGCAACAGCACCAACACCAGCATCAGCAACAGCACCAACACCAGCATCAGCAACAGCACCAACACCAGCATCAGCAACAGCACCACCAGCAACAGCACCAGCAGCACCAGTAAAAGCAGCAGGCAGGAATCCTGAGTGATTACCAGATGGAATCACCGTTGTTACCCATAATGGGAGCGTCTGACTCCTTATATACAAGGCGTCAGATTAGCCTTAAATCCGGACTGCATCATCCAGTGTAATCTTCCTTAATTTACCTTAATACAGGCGTCATGGGAGCCCTTAATTACAGTGGTTTCAAGGCATCAGCTTAGTAATGGAAGAGTTCGTTCATGCTTCAAGTATGCCGCTGTCAGGCTGCTTACCACACAGGCAAACATCAACCAGTTCTTGTGAATGTTTGGTTACGGCAAGATGACCACTATTTTGCGTAGAGAATGCCATATTAGGACAGACAACCACCATTTAGGTAGGGAATGCCTTGTTAGGGAAAGACGACCACCATTTAGGTAGGGAATGCTCTGTTAGGACAAGACAACCATTATTTAGGTAGGGAATACTCTGTTAGAACAAGACAACACCATTTAGGTAGGGAATGACTTTTTAAGGAAAGACGACCACTATTTAGGTAGGGAATGCTCTGTTAGGTAGGGAATGCCTTGTTAGGGAAAGACGACCGCTATTTAGGTTGATATGCTGCTCGGGAGATAACTTAGGAGCGTTGTCTACCTCAAGCCCTGTGATGCTGGTGTTATGTTCGTCTTTGGGAGATAATTTAGTCGTATTGTCTACCCTCATGTTCTTTGATCATTGCCAGTAGCTGCTTCTCCTCTAAATGATACGTTGCTCTTCTTTCTCTCCCAGATCACATTTTCATTACTTGTGCACTCTTGTTTCCCTATGTACCTTCCTTTCATTCCTCTCTATTCCTCTTCTTTCCCTGTTTTCTCTCTACCTCTTCTCTTGCAGCCTCTACCGATATTCTTCCCATTCGTCAGTTTATTCTCCTTTCACTGTCTTCTCAATATCTCCTATCTCTTCTTTCGTGCCCTTATTCAATTCACTTATCTCTACATATCCCCTCTGCCCACACCTCACCTATCCTCTCATGCAGTCCCCACCTCCCCCCCCTATTATCCCTCCCCTCCCCTCCCCCCTCATCACTATGCAGGCAGCAACACCCCTCAACATCAGATGTCAAACAAACAAACAAGACAACAACAATAGGCCATCGTCCCATCCGGGGGGTAAGACTCGAGTTATAACTCAGCGAGTCGAACTTAAATTGTACTTGAGGAACTTGAAGCCGATCCTCAAGGAGTAGAACTTAGAGCCTGCTTAGTAATGCAAACTTTAATTTGTTTTGAACTCTAGACGCTGTACGTCAGTTAAGGGTGGGTGTGTGTGTGTCTATACTAACAAATTTACGTACACAGAAACAGTAATTATATAGCCTGCCCTCCTACTACTTACTACTCTTACTATTACTACTACTATTACTTCATAAGAATTCTGTTTCTCCGGTGTATTGGATAGTTCATCCTGAGAGATGGTATATCTCAAGTGATAGCAACTCCAGCTCTGCTGGAAGGAAGCCTTTGAAGCTGTCGTATTTAGTGAACTTTTAATGGAATACTTGACGATACCTTCATTGCTCTACTGAAGTCTCCCAGCTCAGACTAACACATTTCAACACCTTGTATAAGCCCTATCCTGTGTGTTGGAATGTGACAGAGAAACAGTGTTTGTTCCCACTGTTACCTGCAGCAGCACACTGCTGATGTATTCATTGTATTCATTTTTGCTCATAAAAAAAAGCAAAGCCAATCTGAACACTGGTCAGTCTATTGGTTTTATAAGAACAGACGAAAGGAGGAACACTGCAGCAGGCCTACTGGCCCATGCTAGGCAAGTTCTTCTCAAACCTAAACCCGCTAACAAAAATATTTGCCTACACTCCCTTCCTTCCCCAAAATCCAGTCACAGAACCACTCTTGGAAACACAGGCTTCAGGTTGCACAACATTGCTAGCGCACAGCTCACACATTGAGGCCCATGATTCGATCCCCGGTACGGGTGGAAGCATTAGGACATGTTTCCTTAAGACACCTGCTGTCCATGTTCACCCATCAGTAAAATGGGTGCCTGGGTGTTAGTCGACTGGTGTGGGTCGCATCCTGGGGACAAAATTAACCTAATTTGCCCGACAGGTTCTGCATAACAAGTAGCTTTCTATATAGTAGTACGTCATTGATGTATACCTGTATTCCTTGTATAAGTACTTGTAGAAATAAAGATTATTATTATTATTATTATTATTATTATTATTATTATTATTATTATTACGTAACCTGAAATAAAGTCTTTAGAAGAATCATCCTAATTTTTTTTTTTTTTTGTAAGTTTGAGAGAGAGTGTGTAAATGTGTCCCATTTCACTGTTCTTGCATGTATTTCACTGTTCTTACTGTATACCACTTGCATGTATACCACTTACTGTTGCTTGTATACCACTTACTGTTCTTACTGTATACCACTCTACCAGTGATATACAGTACCAGACAAGCTCATAAACAAGACACATGTGCAATACTGTGGTATGTTTCTGGTATGTTTGTCCTGTAGCTACGGCAGGATTCTTCAGTCACATCCAGACAGAAGAATCAGTGAAGAGGTATAGATGATGTTATCAGTGCATGACCCTTGTTCTTGTATGATCATATATGTTATCAGTGCATGACCCTTGTTCTTGTATGATCATATATGTTATCAGTGCATGACCCTTGTTCTTGTATGATCATATATGTTATCAGTGCATGACCCTTGTTCTTGTATGATCATATATGTTATCAGTGCATGACCCTTGTTCTTGTGTGATCATATATGTTATCAGTGCATGACCCTTGTTCTTGTGTGATCATATATGTTATCAGTGCATGACCCTTGTTCTTGTGTGATCATATATGTTATCAGTGCATGACCCTTGTTTTTGTGTGATCATATATGTTATCAGTGCATGACCCTTGTTCTTGTATGATCATATATGTTACCAGTGCATGACCCTTGTTCTTGTATGATCATATATGTTATCAGTGCATGACCCTTGTTCTTGTATGATCATATGTTACCAGTGCATGACCCTTGTTCTTGTATGATCATATATGTTATCAGTGCATGACTCTTGTTCTTGTATGATCATATATGTTATCAGTGCATGACCCTTGTTCTTGTATGATCATATATGTTACCAGTGCATGACCCTTGTTCTTGTATGATCATATAAATGTTTACATGCATGTGAGCACCCATTCAGAGCATGAACACGCGGTGTACACACGCACCCTCGTGTACACCCACGTGTACACATGCGTGACTGTGTATGTTAATTCATGGAAGTGCATGCGTGTCTATTTCTGAGCCGGTGGACTCATCACTGTCTTCTAACTATCCATTTTCCACTCGCTGTCAATCAAGACGACATGAACTCACCTGTCTACATCTACAATTTATAACAATTTAACATTACACACTTGTTATCTCTGGAACGTTCACATACACATGTACAAGGCAACACACACACAAAAAAGAAAAGAAAAAGAGGTATGGTAAGGCTCGTGGAGCAGGGAGGGAGTGGACCTAGTAGCGACCAGTGTACAGGCGGGGCCACGAGCTGTGACTCAACCCCTACAACCACAATTAGGTGAGTACGCTCACACACATACACACTTGGAGCAGGGAGAGAGTGGATCTAGTAGCGATTAGGAAAGAGGCGGGGCCAGGAGCTGTGAATCGACCCCTGCAACCACAAATAGGGGAGTACAAATACGTGAGTAAACACACACACTCTCTATCTCTCTCTCTCTCCAATTCCTTTCATCTTACCTTGAAGAGTTAATTCCATGAGAGTCCTTAGATTATTGTTTTTAATTAAACAGAATTGGGGACATCATCACAGATTAATGGTTCTTAACCTGTGCTGATTAACTCACAAAACAGGTGGGTATATTTCAACCCCTCACCCCCCCATCCTCTTTTTACCACTGAGGAGTAATAAGGCCAACTTCTAGTGGTAATAAGGCCTATTTCTAGGGGTAATAAGGCCTATTTCTAGGGAAATAAGAAATAAAGCCTATTTCTAGGGATAAAACCCATTTCTAGGGGTAATAGGCCTATTTCTAGGGGTAATAAGCTGGTAACAAACATCTCTGAATGCGTTTGTAATTATTTAAAATATTTCTGCGCCTGTTTTTACACGAACAGAATTGTGTTAATTTGTTTTATTCTTAAATCCATTCTTAGTATGCCAAGCATTGTTTTGTTCTGCCAGGCTGTCAAGCATTGTCTTGTTCTGCCAGGCTGTCAAGCATTGTCTTGTTCTGCCAGGCTGTCAAGCATTGTCTTGTTCTGCCAGGCTGTCAAGCATTGTCTTGTTCTGTCAGGCTGCAGAGAAATCATAAGAATGTGACAGGTTTCGAGTTCTTTGCCCGGGGAAAAGATAACACTCTGAAAGTAGACTTTCAGGCGTTTTGACCTGGCAACCTACATAAGTTCATAAATATTTAAAAGGGAAGTACTGGCCGCAATGGTAGTGATCAAGGTCCTAGGACCTTGATCACTACCAGTGCGGCCCCAGAGCCGAAATGTTTTCAATAGAAACTTCATAAGTATATGCATCACTGTAATTGTTTCTCCAGGTCTAAAATGTCTGCAGTTATTGCCTTCTTCTTTTCTTCTTCTTCTGCTTGTTTTCTTGTCGAGAGAGAAAGTGAGAAAGAGGGGGGAGAGAGAGAGGGAAGGGTGAGCATGTGAAGAATCACTTACATGTCCTTACTCGGCGTTGTGGTTATTCGCTTTAATGGGTAATGGAGGCGAACAAGGAATAAAGGGAGGGAGAGAGGAATGGAGTTAAGGGGGAAGGGGGGAAGAACTCGTGATAAATGACTCTTAGAGATGAGTTCTCACCTTGTAAGATGCCGCCTCCCACACCCCCGGCTTCTGCTTTCCCTGCTGTTGCTGCTTCTGCTGCTCCTGCTGTTGCTGCTACTATTAATGGTGATGCTGCTGCTGCTGTTTCTATAATTGCTGTTGTTGCTGCTACTGCTGCTGCTTCAACTGCTGTTAGTGCTATTAATACTGCTGCTGCTATTAACGCTGGTGCTGATATTATTAATGCTGATATTAATAGCTACTTCTGTTGAATCTAATATTTATATTAATGCTTCTGCTTGCGCTGCTACTTGTGTTCCTGGTTTTTCATCTTCACGAATAAGTAACTACCAAATAGGCTCTTCTGCCTCTGTTCTCTCCTATTTATTATGTGGTATCCTCTAGGGAATACTGTATTATTTATGATGCCTGTTGTGAGTTTCCTCTCTGTTTATTCTGTAATATCATTCTTTGTTTCTTTCATATCATTTTTTGATTCTTTAGTGTCATTCTTTTGTTTTTTCATGTCATTCTCTGATTCTTTAGTGTCATTATTTTTTTCATGTCATTCTTTGATTCTTTAATGTCATTCTTTGTTTCTTTCATGTCATTCTTTGATTCTTTCGTGTCATTCTTTGCTTTCATGTCTTTCTTTGATTCTTTCATGTCCTTCTTTGTTGTTTTCATGTCATTCTTTGTTTCTTTCATGTCCTCCTTTGTTTTTTTCACGGTTTAAGAGTCCCCCTGCATCATATAGTGGTGGTGGTGGTTGCGGTTATGGTGGTGGTGGTGATGGTGGTGGTTGTGGTGGTGGTGGTTGTGGTGGTGGTGGTGGTTGTTGTTGTGGTTATAGTTGTGGGGTGGTGAATGGGTTTTTGATATGGAAGTATGGTGTGAAGGAAAAGATGGGAATGGGTAAAAGAGGATGGGTTACCTGGAGGTTACCTGGAGGTTATTTCGGGGATCAACGCCCCCGCGGCCCGATCCATGACCAGGCCTCCCGATGGATCAGGGCCTGATCAACTAGGCTGTTACTGCTGGCCGCACGCAGTCCGACGTACGAGCCACAGCCCGGCTGATCCGGCACTGACTTTAGGTATCTGTCCAGCTCTCTCTTGAAGGCAGCCAGGGGTTTATTGGCAATTTCCCTAATGCTTGATGGGAGGCTGTTGAACAGTTTTGGGCCCCGGACACTTATGGTGTTTTCTCTTAGTGTACCAATGGCGCCCCTACTTTTTATTGGCGGCATTTTGCATCGCCTGCCCAGTCTTTTACTTTCGTAGGGAGTGATTTCTGTGTGCAGATTTGGGACCATTCCTTCGAAGATTTTCCAAGTGTAGATTATGATATATCTCTCCCTCCTGCGTTCCAACGAGTACAAGTCAAGTGCTTCCAAGCGTTCCCAGTAGTTAAGGTGCTTGACAGAACTTATACGTGCAGTAAAGGATCTCTGTACACTCTCTAGATCTGCGATTTCACCTGCTTTGTATGGAGATGTTAATGTACAGCAGTATTCCAGCCTAGAGAGAACAAGTGATTTGAAAGGGAAAGAGGATAGGGTAGGGTTAGTGGATGAGGGTTGAGGAATGGAGGAGATGGAGAGATGAAAAAAGGGAAAATGTTGGATGAGAAGGTTGTGTGAGTGCGTGTGTGTGTGTGAGAGAGAGAGAGAGAGAGAGAGAGAGAGAGGTGGGGGAGGGGGAGGAGGACAAAAGGCACATTACCGTGACTGGAACAATCCAATCTGTGTATGACTAATTAATAATCCAAGTCGGACCGAAACGTCGTCATCAGTTTCTTTCTCCTATGTGCTGGTTATTTGTATAGAGGCAGAAACTCTTAACCTAACCCTGTAAATAAAAGAGAGAGGGAGAGTAGATACAGGAGTAGAGCTGTTCAGAGTGTTCTCTCTACTTTTATTAATTCTTAAAACTGTTTTCTAACGTTTCGGATATTGTTATACACACCACTTCCTCCTCTTTTCCTCCCACTCTTCCTCCTACTTATCCTCCGCCTCCTCCTTTACCTCAGTTTGTCAGAAAAATGCAATACTTCCCTTTAATCTTTTTTATGGAGTTTCTTCCTGTATGTTACCAGTAGTCTATCCTGGAGGTCACGGCCCCCGCGGCCCGGTCCAAAACCAGGCCTTCTGGTTGCTGGCCTGATCGATCAGGCTGTTGTTACCGGCGCCCTCAATCCAACGTATGCACCACAACCCGGCTGATCAGGAGCTGATTCGAGGAAGCTGACGAGTTCACTCTTGAAGACAGCTAGAAGATAGTGTGCCCTCTGGCCCTTCCTGCTGCTCATTCAGGGAGATTTGGTTATCTTTTTCCTCGTAGCCTCTGGTGACCTTACACGTGGTTATCGTCCTCTCTTCCTCGTCTTTGTTTCTGGTAATTTTACACGTGGTTATCATTCTACCTCTTTCTTGTTTCTGGTAATCTTACACGTGGTTATCATTCTACCTCTTGTCTTCTAAAATTATAAAATCAAATGTTTTTGATCATAGTTCAAATTTCATAATTCTTCGACCCACTCTGGTTTTTCTCAATTACTTGGTTTTCTAGTCTGTATTTTTTGGCACTGATGCCTGTGACCCTGACCTACTTCATTGTGCTTAATTTAGTAAAGCTACATCTTTAAGTCTTGTACCCTGACGGAAAATTAATTCCTTTGTAATTAAAATGTATATAAGGATATGCTCCGAGATGTAGGAAAACTCTTGGAACTCGTCAGACTTGAAATTCGTCAAACTAAAATCTCATCACACTAAAAACTCATCAAACTTGCAACTCATCAAACTAGAAATTCGTCAAAAGTGTCATCATGTCATAAAGTGTAGGGTACCAGCTTTGTTGTTGACGAAGAGAACCAACTCATCATTATTAATAATAAGAATTATCAGTTTGCAATTTTTCTGTGACAACACTGTCATCAACCATGTCTTCTGTCACACACCACCAGGGACACTGTCCTCAACCTTGCCTTCTGCCACACACCACGAGGGACACTGCCATCAACCTTGTCTTCTGCCACACACCACCAGGGACACTGCCATCAACCTTGTCTTCTGTCACACACCACCAGGGACACTGCCATCAACCTTGTCTTCTGCCACACACCACCAGGAACACTGCCATCAACCTTGTCTTCTGACACACACCACCAGGGACACACTCATCAACCTTGTCTTCTGTCACACACCACCAGGGACACTGTCATCAACCTTGTCTTCTGCCACACACCACCAGGAACAATGTCATCAACCTTGTCTTCTGTCACACACCACCAGGAACACTGTCATCAACCTTGTCTTCTGCCACACACCACCAGGAACCCTGTCATCAACCTTGTCTTCTGTCATACACCACCAGGAACACTGTCATCAACCTTGTCTTCTGTCACACACCACCAGGGACACTGTCATCAACCTTGTCTTCTGACACACACCACCAGGAACACTGTCATCAACCTTGTCTTCTGTCACACACCACCAGGAACACTGTCATCAACCTTGTCTTCTGCCACACACCACCAGGAACACTGTCATCAACCTTGTCTTCTGCCACAAACCACCAGGGACACTGTCATCAACCTTGTCTTCTGTCACACACCACCAGGGACACTGTCATCAACCTTGTCTTCTGCCACACACCACCAGGGACAGTCATCAACCTTGTCTTCTGCCACACACCACCAGGGACACTGTCATCAACCTTGTCTTCTGCCACATACCACCAGGGACACTGTCATCAACCTTGTCTTCTGCCACACACCACCAGGAACACTGTCATCAACCTTGTCTTCTGCCACACACCACCAGGAACACTGTCATCAACCTTGTCTTCTGACACTCCACCAGAAACACTGTCATCAACCTTGTCTTCTGACACACACCACCAGGAACACTGTCATCAACCTTGTCTTCTGACACACACCACCAGGAACACTGTCATCAACCTTGTCTTCTGCCACACACCACCAGGAACACTGTCATCAACCTTGTCTTCTGCCACACACCACCAGGAACACTGTCATCAACCTTGTCTTCTGCCACACACCACTAGGAACACTGTCATCAACCTTGTATTCTGACACTCCACCAGAAACACTGTCATCAACCTTGTCTTCTGACACACACCACCAGGAACACTGTCATCAACCTTGTCTTCTGACACACACCACCAGGAACACTGTCATCAACCTTGTCTTCTGCCACACACCACCAGGAACACTGTCATCAACCTTGTCTTCTGCCATACACCACCAGGAACACTGTCATCAACCTTGTCTTCTGACACTCCACCAGGAACACTGTCATCAACCTTGTCTTCTGACACACACCACCAGGAACACTGTCATCAACCTTGTCTTCTGTCACACACCACCAGAAACACTGTCATCAACCTTGTCTTCTGACATTCCACCAGGAACACTGTCATCAACCTTGTCTTCTGCCACACACCACCAGAAACACTGTCATCAACCTTGTCTTCTGACACACACCACCAGGAACACTGTCATCAACCTTGTCTTCTGCCACACACCACCAGAAACACTGTCCTCAACCTTGTCTTCTGCCACACACCACCAGAAACACTGTCATCAACCTTGTCTTCTGGCACACACCACCAGGAACACTGTCATCAACCTTGTCTTCTGACACTCCACCAGAAACACTGTCATTAACCTTGTCTTCTGACACACACCACCAGAAACACTGTCATCAACCTTGTCTTCTGACACTCCACCAGAAACACTGTCATCAACCTTGTCTTCTGACACACACTGCCAGAAACACTGTCATCAACCTTGTCTTCTGACACTCCACCAGAAACACTGTCATCAACCTTATCTTCTGACACTCCACCAGGAACACTGTCATCAACCTTGTCTTCTGCCACACACCACCAGAAACACTGTCATCAACCTTGTCTTCTGACACCACCAGGAACACTGTCATCAACCTTGTCTTCTGACACTCCACCAGGAACACTGTCATCAACCTTGTCTTCTGACACACACCACCAGAAACATTGTCATCAACCTTGTCTTCTGACACACCACCAGGGACACTGTCATCAACCTTGTCTTCTGCCACACACCACCAGGAACACTGTCATCAACCTTGTCTTCTGCCACACACCACCAGAAACACTGTCATCAACCTTGTCTTCTGGCACACACCACCAGAAACACTGTCATCAACCTTGTCTTCTGACACTCCACCAGAAACACTGTCATCAACCTCGTCTTCTGACACACACCACCAGAAACACTGTCATCAACCTTGTCTTCTGACACTCCACCAGGAACACTGTCATCAACCTTGTCTTCTGACACACACCACCAGAAACATTGTCATCAACCTTGTCTTCTGGCACACCACCAGGGACACTGTCATCAACCTTGTCTTCTGCCACACACCACCAGAAACACTGTCATCAACCTTGTCTTCTGACACACACCACCAGAAACACTGTCATCAACCTTGTCTTCTGACACACACCACCAGAAACACTGTCATCAACCTTGTCTTCTGACACACACCACCAGAAACACTGTCATCAACCTTGTCTTCTGACACACACCACCAGGGACACTGTCATCAACCTTGTCTTCTGACACACCACCAGGAACACTGTCATCAACCTTGTCTTCTGACACACACCACCAGAAACACTGTCATCAACCTTGTCTTCTGACACACCACCAGGAACACTGTCATCAACCTTGTCTTCTGACACTCCACCAGGGACAGCAAATGACGGATGAGTTAAGTTATTTTAAATTGATTTGATAACTAAACTCGTCAGTCATTTACTGTTACTAGTGATTATTAAGGTCAAAAAGTTGAGTATTCTTCTGCTACTCTTATTGCGATTGAAAAAAGAGTAGAAATAATTGCTAAATCATCCTGAATCTATTTTTTTATTAATAGCGTATTGATAAATTATTAAAAAAACTTAAAATTCCTTTAAAAAATAAAAAAAATTAACATATTAGCTGCAAAACGAGGATTTTGTTTAAGAAAAAAAAAGCAGTGTTTTAATGACAAAAATATTTTTTTTCCCAACCCTGGTGGATATGCCAGGTTTTGTTAGGCAGTTAGTATAGTATTGTTAGGCAGTTAGTATAGTATTGTTAGGCAGTTAGTATAGTATTGTTAGGCAGTTAGTATAGTATTGTTAGGTAGTTAGTATAGTATTGTTAGGCAGTTAGTATAGTATTGTTAGGCAGTTAGTATAGTATTGTTAGGCAGTTAGTATAGTATTGTTAGGCAGTTAGTATAGTATTGTTAGGCAGTTAGTATAGTATTGTTAGGCAGTTAGTATAGTATTGTTAGGCAGTTAGTATAGTATTGTTAGGCAGTTAGTATAGTGAATGTTAAAACACTTCCGTGGCTGGAACAGTACACAAATAACCCGCTTGTTGGTGACTGAAACTTAGGACGATGTTTCGGTCCCTAGTTAATGGTACGAGTCGGACTGAAACGTTGTCATACGTTTGAGTATCCTATTTAATCTCCTATATGTATACAGTTTGTGTAGTATTATTGTAGAGATGGCAGTCTCTCTCCCTCGTAATTGCCAGAATCCAGCCAAGGTTCAAACCGTCACCTTGTGGGGACACGTGTGACACCAGTTTGGGGATGACCCTGAGCCTAGATGTTATCACTTTACACCATCTCCACTTAGTGTTATCCACCACAACACAGCCCTCAAGATAACACCTTACTCTCCACCGCAGTCATCCCCCGTAAAGCGACAGCAATATTATTCTTTATTATTGTCTTGTAGGAGGGGGGAGGGGAGGTGTTAGTGAGGATGTATGTATCGGAGATTTCTATTGGGCGGGGAAGTTGCTTTGCCTAGGGTGTTGGGGTAGCGGGAGGGGTGTTGGGGAGTTTTTGGTTGTAGGTGTAGGAGGGTTGGTCGTGGGTGTAGGAGGGTTGTTTGTAGGTGTGGGAGGGTTGGTTGTTGGTGTAGGAGGGTTGGTTGTTGGTGTAGGAGATTTGGTTGTGGGTGTAGAGGGGTTGGTTGTGGGTGTAGGAGGGTTGGTTGGAGGGGTAGGAGGGTTGTTTGTTGGTGTAGGAGGGTTGGTTGTTGGTGTAGGAGGGTTGGTTGTTGGTGTAGGAGATTTGGTTGTGGGTGTAGAGTGGTTGGTTGTGGGTGTAGAGTGGTTGGTTGTGGGTGTAGGAGGGTTGTTTGTTGGAGTAGGATGGTTGGTTGTAGGTGTAGGAGGGTTGGTTGTGGGTGTAGGAGGGTTGTTTGTTGGTGTAGGAGGGTTGGTTGTAGGTGTAGGAGGGTTGGTTGTGGGTGTAGGAGATTTGGTTCTGGGTGTAGAGGGGTTGGTTGTGGGTGTAGGAGGGTTGGCTGTGGATGTAGGAGGGTTGGTTGTGGGTGTAGAGGGGTTGGTTGTTGGTGTAAGAGATTTGGTTGTGGGTGTAGAGGGGTTGGTTGTTGGTGTAGAGGGGTTGGTTCTTGATGCAGGAGGGTTGGTTGTGGGTGTAGAGGGGTTGGTTGTGGGTGTAGGAGGGTTGGTTGTGGGTTTAGGAGGGTTGGTTGTGGGTGTAGAGGGGTTGGTTGTGGGTGTAGAAGGGTTGGTTATGGGTGTAGGAGGGTTGGTTGTGGGTGTAGAAGGGTTGGTTGTGGGTGTAGGAGGGTTGGTTGTGGGTGTAGGAGGGTTGGTTGTGGGTGTAGAAGGGTTGGTTATCGGTGTAGGAGGGTTGGTTGTGGGTGTAGAAGGGTTGGTTGTGGGTGTAGGAGGGTTGGTTGTGGGTGTAGGAGGGTTATTTGTGAGTGTAGGAGGGTTGGTTGTGGGCGTCGGAGGGTTGGTTGTGGGTGTAGGAGGGTTGGTTGTGGGTGTAGGATGGTTGATTGTGGGTGTAGGAGGGTTAGTTGTGGGTGTAGGAGGGTTGGTTGTGGGTGTAGGAGGGTTGTTGGTGTAGGAGGGTTGGTTGTTGGTGTAGGAGGGTTGGTTGTTGGTGTAGGAGGGTTGGTTGTTGGTGTAGATTTGGTTGTGGGTGTAGAGGGGTTGGTTGTGGGTGTAGGAGGGTTGGCTGTGGGTGTAGGAGGGTTGGTTGTGGGTGTAGAGGGGTTGGTTGTTGGTGTAGGAGGGTTGGTTGTTGGTGCAGGAGGGTTGGTTGTGGGTGTAGAGGGGTTGGTTGTGGGCGTAGGAGGGTTGGTTGTGGGTGTAGGAGGGTTGGTTGTTGGTGTGGGAGATTTGGTTGTGGGTGTAGAGGGGTTGGTTGTGGGTGTAGGAGGGTTGGCTGTGGGTGTAGGAGGGTTGGTTGTGGGTGTAAAGGGGTTGGTTGTTGGTGTAGGAGATTTAGTTGTGGGTGTAGAGGGGTTGGTTGTTGGTGCAGGAGGGTTGGTTGTGGGTGTAGAAGGGTTGGTTGTGGGTGTAGGAGGGTTGGTTGTGGATGTAGGAGGGTTGGTTGTGGGTGTAGAGGGGTTGGTTGTGGGTGTAGAAGGGTTGGTTATGGGTGTAGGAGGGTTGGTTGTGGGTGTAGAAGGGTTGGTTGTGGGTGTAGGAGGGTTGGTTGTTGGTGCAGGAGGGTTGGTTGTGGGTGTAGAAGGGTTGGTTGGGGGTGTAGGAGGGTTGGTTGTGGATGTAGGAGGGTTGGTTGTGGGTGTAGAGGGGTTGGTTGTGGGTGTAGAAGGGTTGGTTATGGGTGTAGGAGGGTTGGTTGTGGGTGTAGAAGGGTTGGTTGTGGGTGTAGGAGGGTTGGTTGTGGGTGTAGGAGGGTTGGTTGTGGGTGTAGAAGGGTTGGTTATCGGTGTAGGAGGGTTGGTTGTGGGTGTAGAAGGGTTGGTTGTGGGTGTAGGAGGGTTGGTTGTGGGTGTAGGAGGGTTGGTTGTGGGTGTAGGAGGGTTGGTTGTGGGTGTAGGAGGGTTATTTGTGGGTGTAGGAGGGTTGGTTGTGGGTGTAGGAGGGTTGGTTGTGGGTGTAGGATGGTTAATTGTGGGTGTAGGAGGGTTAGTTGTGGGTGTAGGAGGGTTGGTTGTGGGTGTAGGATGGTTGATTGTGGGTGTAGGAGGGTTGGTTGTGAGTGTAGAGGGGTTGGTTGTGGGTGTAGGAGGGTTGGTTGTGGGTGTAGAGGGGTTGGTTGTGGGTGTAGGAGGGTTGGTTGTGGGTGTAGAGGGGTTGGTTGTGGGTGTAGGAGGGTTGGTTGTGGGTGTAGAGGGGTTGGTTGTGGGTGTAGGAGGGTTGGTTGTGGGTGTAGAGGGGTTGGTTGCGGGTGTAGGAGGGTTGGTTGTGGGTGTAGAGGGGTTGGTTGTGGGTGTAGGAGGGTTGGTTGTGGGTGTAGAGGGGTTGGTTGTGGGTGTAGAGGGGTTGGTTGTGGGTGTAGAGGGGTTGGTTGTGGGTGTAGGAGGGTTGGTTGTGGGTGTAGAGGGGTTGGTTGCGGGTGTAGGAGGGTTGGTTGTGGGTGTAGAGGGGTTGGTTGTGGGTGTAGGAGGGTTGGTTGTGGGTGTAGAGGGGTTGGTTGTGGGTGTAGGAGGGTTGGTTGTGGGTGTAGAGGGGTTGGTTGCGGGTGTAGGAGGGTTGGTTGTGGGTGTAGAGGGGTTGGTTGCGGGTGTAGGAGGGTTGGTTGTGGGTGTAGAGGGGTTGGTTGCGGGTGTAGGAGGGTTGGTTGTGGGTGTAGAGGGGTTGGTTGCGGGTGTAGGAGGGTTGGTTGTGGGTGTAGAGGGGTTGGTTGCGGGTGTAGGAGGGTTGGTTGTGGGTGTAGGAGGGTTGGTTGCGGGTGTAGGAGGGTTGGTTGTGGGTGTAGAGGGGTTGGTTGCGGGTGTAGGAGGGTTGGTTGTGGGTGTAGAGGGGTTGGTTGCGGGTGTAGGAGGGTTGGTTGTGGGTGTAGGAGGGTTGGTTGCGGGTGTAGGAGGGTTGGTTGTGGGTGTAGAGGGGTTGGTTGCGGGTGTAGGAGGGTTGGTTGTGGGTGTAGGAGGGTTGGTTGCGGGTGTAGGAGGGTTGGTTGTGGGTGTAGAGGGGTTGGTTGCGGGTGTAGGAGGGTTGGTTGTGGGTGTAGAGGGGTTGGTTGCGGGTGTAGGAGGGTTGGTTGTGGGTGTAGAGGGGTTGGTTGCGGGTGTAGGAGGGTTGGTTGTGGGTGTAGAGGGGTTGGTTGCGGGTGTAGGAGGGTTGGTTGTGGGTGTAGGAGGGTTGGTTGTGGGTGTAGAGGGGTTGGTTGCGGGTGTAGGAGGGTTGGTTGTGGGTGTAGGAGGGTTGGTTGTGGGTGTAGAGGGGTTGGTTGCGGGTGTAGGAGGGTTGGTTGTGGGTGTAGGAGGGTTGGTTGTGGGTGTAGGAGGGTTGGTTGTGGGTGTAGAGGGGTTGGTTGCGGGTGTAGGAGGGTTGGTTGTGGGTGTAGGAGGGTTGGTTGTGGGTGTAGAGGGGTTGGTTGCGGGTGTAGGAGGGTTGGTTGCGGGTGTAGAGGGGTTGGTTGTGGGTGTAGGAGGGTTGGTTGTGGGTGTAGAGGGGTTGGTTGCGGGTGTAGGAGGGTTGGTTGCGGGTGTAGGAGGGTTGGTTGCGGGTGTAGGAGGGTTGGTTGTGGGTGTAGAGGGGTTGGTTGCGGGTGTAGGAGGGTTGGTTGCGGGTGTAGGAGGGTTGGTTGTGGGTGTAGAGGGGTTGGTTGCGGGTGTAGGAGGGTTGGTTGCGGTTGTAGAGGGGTTGGTTGTGGGTGTAGAGGGGTTGGTTGCGGGTGTAGGAGGGTTGGTTGTGGGTGTAGAGGGGTTGGTTGCGGGTGTAGGAGGGTTGGTTGTGGGTGTAGAGGGGTTGGTTGCGGGTGTAGGAGGGTTGGTTGTGGGTGTAGGAGGGTTGGTTGCGGGTGTAGGAGGGTTGGTTGCGGGTGTAGGAGGGTTGGTTGTGGGTGTAGAGGGGTTGGTTGCGGGTGTAGGAGGGTTGGTTGCGGGTGTAGGAGGGTTGGTTGTGGGTGGAGAGGGGTTGGTTGCGGGTGTAGGAGGGTTGGTGGGGGGTGTAGAGGGGTTGGTTGCGGGTGTAGGAGGGTTGGTTGTGGGTGTAGCGGGGTTGGTTGCGGGTGTAGGAGGGTTGGTTGTGGGTGTAGGAGGGTTGGTTGCGGGTGTAGGAGGGTTGGTTGCGGGTGTAGGAGGGTTGGTTGTGGGTGTAGAGGGGTTGGTTGTGGGTGTAGAGGGGTTGGTTGTGGGTGTAGAGGGGTTGGTTGTGGGTGTAGGAGGGTTGGTTGTGGCAATATGAACAACAGTTACAAAGCCAACAACAAAAACAGCAACAATAACAACAACAGCAGCAGCAATACTGGGAGAAGCATCAGTACCACGTGAGTACCAAAGCAGCACCACCATCTCTCGCACAAGCAGTACTATTGGCAGAAGCACCACCACCACACCAATACCAGCAGCACCACCACCATCAACAAAACAACAGCACAGGCAGCAACACCACTACATCAGCATCACCACTACCACCAATGGCAGTAACTTCAGCAGCACTACCAGTACCAGACATACAAAATCTCTGATACAGCGCTACTCCACAAATGTGGCAGTTAAGTAATTGCAGTTAACGAGTCTCAACCGAGAGCTCTGACGTCCCACATTATCAACATTTTTGAAAGGGTTTTAAGCATCAAGATTGCCAGCCACATGGAATCCCAGCAATTGCACAACCCATGGGTTCAGAACAGGTCTGACCTGCCTCTCGCAATAGCTAGACCACTACAACATGGTCCTGGACATACCGGAAGACAAGCAAAGAGTAGGTATAGCGTACTCCGACTTTGCAAAAGCCTTTGACAGGAACAACCATGGGGTAATTTCTCACAAAATGCGTACAAAATGACGGGAAAGGTGGGCAGATAGATACTGAATATTCTAAAATCTAGATAATAGAACCCAAAGGGTAGTCAACTAACAGAATTAAGTCAGGACTGCTATAGTGAAAAGTTATTCCCTAGTGTACAGTACTCATCCCACTTCTCTTTTTCATTATCATATCTGACGTAGACAAGGATATGAACCACACCAATGTATCGTAGACAAGGATATGAACCACACCAATGTATCGTAGACAAGGATATGAACCACACCAATGTATCGTAGACAAGGATATGAACCACACCAATGTATCGTAGACAAGGATATGAACCACACCAATGTATCGTAGACAAGGATATGAACCACACCAATGTATCGTAGACAAGGATATGAACCACACCAATGTATCGTAGATAAGGATATGAACCACACCAATGTATCGTAGACAAGGATATGAACCACACCAATGTATCGTAGACAAGGATATGAACCACCAATGTATCGTAGACAAGGATATGAACCACACCAATGTATCGTAGACAAGGATATGAACCACACCAGTGTATCGTAGACAAGGATATGAACCACACCAATGTATCGTAGACAAGGATATGAACCACACCAATGTATCGTAGACAAGGATATGAACCACACCAATGTATCGTAGACAAGGATATGAACCACACCAATGTATCGTAGACAAGGATATGAACCACACCAATGTATCGTAGACAAGGATATGAACCACACCAATGTATCGTAGACAAGGATATGAACCACACCAATGTATCGTAGACAAGGATATGAACCACACCAATGTATCGTAGACAAGGATGTGAACCACACCAATGTATCGTAGACAAGGATATGAACCACACCAATGTATCGTAGACAAGGATATGAACCACACCAATGTATCGTAGACAAGGATATGAACCACACCAATGTATCGTAGACAAGGATATGAACCACACCAATGTATCGTAGACAAGGATATGAACCACACCAATGTATCGTAGACAAGGATATGAACCACACCAGTGTATCGTAGACAAGGATATGAACCACACCAATGTATCGTAGACAAGGATATGAACCACACCAATGTATCGTAGACAAGGATATGAACCACACTAATGTATCGTAGACAAGGATATGAACCACACCAATGTATCGTAGACAAGGATATGAACCACACCAATGTATCGTAGACAAGGATATGAACCACACCAATGTATCGTAGACAAGGATATGAACCACACCAATGTATCGTAGACAAGGATATGAACCACACCAATGTATCGTAGACAAGGATGTGAACCACACCAATGTATCGTAGACAAGGATATGAACCACACCAATGTATCGTAGACAAGGATATGAACCACACCAATGTATCGTAGACAAGGATATGAACCACACCAATGTATCGTAGACAAGGATATGAACCACACCAATGTATCGTAGACAAGGATATGAACCACACCAATGTATCGTAGACAAGGATATGAACCACACCAATGTATCGTAGACAAGGATATGAACCACACCAATGTATCGTAGACAAGGATATGAACCACACCAATGTATCGTAGACAAGGATATGAACCACACCAATGTATCGTAGACAAGGATATGAACCACACCAATGTATCGTAGACAAGGATATGAACCACACCAATGTATCGTAGACAAGGATATGAACCACACCAATGTATCGTAGACAAGGATATGAACCACACCAATGTATCGTAGACAAGGATATGAACCACACCAATGTATCGTAGACAAGGATATGAACCACACCAATGTATCGTAGACAAGGATATGAACCACACCAATGTATCGTAGACAAGGATATGAACCACACCAATGTATCGTAGACAAGGATATGAACCACACCAATGTATCGTAGACAAGGATATGAACCACACCAATGTATCGTAGACAAGGATATGAACCACACCAATGTATCGTAGACAAGGATATGAACCACACCAATGTATCGTAGACAAGGATATGAACCACACCAATGTATCGTAGACAAGGATATGAACCACACCAATGTATCGTTCTTTTCAGACCGTACTAGAATCTGCATAAGAATGGCAATCGTAAAAGACACAGTGAGCCTCCAAATTAATATCAGCCAAGTTTTCCATTGGGCTACCGACAACAATGTGATCAAACCATACCACGGGCGGGGACATAACCCACGATCAGAGTCTCAATATGCAGTCTCAATACTCCAGACCATCGCGTTAGCCACTGGGCCAGCTAGCCACAATAAGATTCTATCTCCGCCCGTGGTATGGTTTGTTTGCAATCGTGTCATTACGATTTCGTCGGTAACAATGTGATGTTCAATGAGAACAAATTTCAGTTACTACGTTATTGAAGGATTGAGGAAATAACAAATCGGAGCACAAGACAAACTCAAGTCACTCTTTAGAGCACAAGTCTCATGTGAGAGACCTGTGAGTGGTAATATAAATAATATAAAATCTCAAGTTCAAGTAGTACAGCAATGTCATTATTGCAACTGAAAGGGATGTGATAGGTTGGATAGCTAGAACCTTTAAAACAAGAGATGCCATGGCAGTGATGACACTCTTCAAGTCATTCGTTTTCTCTAGGCTGGAATATTGCTGTGTAATAACGGCCCCTTCAATGCAGGCGAAATTACTAAGCTACAAAATCTAGATAACCTTCACAGCTCGTATTAACTCATTCTAGCACCTACATTACCGGGAACGCTTAAGTCCCTTAACCTGTACTCCTTGGAACGTAGGCGAGAAAGATACATAAGCTACATCTGGAAGATACTGGAAGAATTGGTCCCAACAAATCACTTCATATGAACACAAGAGGATTGACAGATTGTACAGGATACCTCTAGTGAAAAGCAGGGGAGAGATTATTTGAGTCTGCTTACTTTAAGCATGAGTATACTTAGAGAGAACTCAATAAGTGTAAAGGGTCCACGACTCTTCAACACCCTCTCTTCATGCATAAGGTGAATTACCAACAAATCCCCGGTTGTGTTCAAGACGGAACTCGACAAATTCCCCAAGTCAGTTCCTGATAAGCCGGGCTGTGGTGCATACGTTGGCCTGTGAGCAGCTGACATTAACAACCTGATCGATCAAGCCAGCAACCGAGAGGACTGGTCTGGGATCGGGCCGCGGGAGCGATGACCCGGAAGCGACTACAGGTAACCTATAAGTAACCACCACTGGGAGAAGCAGCACCACCACCTCCGGCACCAGCAGTAGTAGTACATCAGTAGCAACAGCAGTAGTACCACATTAATACCAACAGCAGGAGCACCGCCATCAGCATCAACAGTCTGACCACTTTCCACACCAAGAGCAGCAGCACCACCACGTCAAAACCACCACTGACAAAAGTACCACCACGTCAGTTCCGGCAAAAGCAACAGCAGCAAACACAGTAACGTGGGCAGCAGCGCGAGGGAGACAAACAGCATTAGCGTGACCGCCTGGGGAGCACCACGCCCTAGTCTCATTGCGCGTGCCTGAACAAGGTCCTGGTGGAGGGAGAGAGGGAGGAGTGGAGGGCACTGAGGGAGAGTGTCTTGGTGCTACGCCAGTGTTGTTGTGCAGGCTCGGAGAGACTGCCGTCACTCTTCTTCCACTCCTGCTATTCCACAATCCGTGTCTATCATACGCATTGGTTGACGTGTGTCTTCCGACCCGACTCTTGTGGGTGTAAGGAGGTCAGTGAAGGATTAAGTCTGGGTGAGGTGCCGGAGGCTACACACCTGATCTACACCACAACACATGTTTACAAATCGTGTAGTGACACGTGCTTGGAAAAAAAAAGAGTAAAATTGTAAAGAAAAAATCAGAGAATAGTTTCATGTGTGCGCATGACAAGAAGTGTGCCGCGACCTGAGAAGTGTCGGTCAAGCCACGAGAGGAAGAAGGTAAGTACTCACGATTGTCACTCTCTTTACCTGACAGGTTTTGATAAGCAAGTGGGTGAGTTAGATGTTAGGAATGGAGCTATTGTTTGTAAGCAAACTTGGGCACACCCACAGTGTGCGCCTGTCCTGTGGTTATCATGTGCTGTACGAGTGTTTACACTGTGGGAACACCCACAGCATGCGCCTTACATAGAGGAAACCAAGGCTAGCTTGGTTTCCCTGCGGTATTCAATTCCTTCCATCTCACAGAATGGGTTTCTTATACAAGGGGGCGCAAATCGGACCTTTTTTTGGGGGGTTATCCTAGGTAATCAGTCCTTCAGCCTGAGGGACTGATTACCTCAAACTCTCTTTTTCCGCCGTCCTTCTTTGTATTGGACTGAAGAAGCCACTGGCTGGCAAAACGTTTCCTAAATAAAAATTCCCAAGTGTCGCAGAAGTGTCTCATTCTTTAACTTGTCGGTTTTTCAAACCATTTACATCACAATGTATGATAATTGTACTTAAGTGTACCTGTGCCTAAATGAACTTACAATGCGATCAGTAGTTACAACAGGTTCCTAGGTGGACTTCCAGCACCTGTGGAAGTTACTATTGCTTGGGAACTGTCTCCCAAGATGACTATCGTATCACAGGAGAATATGTAAATTGTGTGGAGGGAATAGTGTCTTATAAGAAACGAAAAAATATTATTATACTCAGATAACCGACTCTTCATCCATCTACACCACCTGCGTTCTTAGTGGGTGAAGCACCACCTGCGTGCCAGTGGGTGATGCACCACCTGTGTTCTAGACTATGCTCACCCATATTCTAGACTGTGCTCACCAGTGTTCCAGACTATGCTCATTTTTGCTACAATTCTGTCTTCTTCCTGCTGCTTTACGGGACTACACGTCACCGTGTTGGTGAAGGTTCTTGATCCCAGAAATCGGAGGTATCCACCCACTCCCATGCATCAAGCCTTGTCACCTCCCATAAACCTGGCTCTTTGTGACTTACGGGGTTAGCGCTTCTCTTCGGCCCTAATAACCTCAGGGACTAGAACATGTCTATTCCAGAACGTGTGAGAAGATCTATTCCTTAATCTATTGCGTCTATTCTTTCAGTGGTTCGCTGCACCCGTTCTACCCTAGTTAATTGTGGATGGGGGGAAAGTTGATGGGGATAGATTACAGTCATTTAGGTAAGACACGTGGCTTTAATGAGAGCCATGGCTCAGGTGACTAGAAAGAACAGGTAAGAGGGAGGCAGTTAGGGAGAGGATTTGTTGTGGTTGTTGAGGTTCTCTAACGAGTGGGGAAGAGGGGAGGAGAGAGAGGGGGGAGGGTGTTTTGTTTGTCAGGTAAGAGTATGGTGACTCCTGAAGCTGTCTTTAAAACACCGTAGGAGGGAAGGATGTTTTGTTCGTCAGGAAAGAATATGTGTGATTGTTTTTTTAACTATCTTGCTCTCGAGGTCACCGCTCAATACATTAAAAATTATTTATTAGTTGAATAAATACAAAGTATTTGCATCAGATTTAATACATAAAGTCACGGTCCTCCATTTCTGTAGTTTCGTTTATATGCGTTATTTGCTTCAGTGTTTATGCTATTACGTATCTTAACATTATTAGTTAACCTGTTCCAGTCTTTTTCACCTACTGTATATAAAATGTATATAATGCATGGCTGCATACAATGGTTACATCAAAATTAGGATCATTTTCCCTAAATGACTGGCTCCTCAAGGTGAGATTACTTGGCCAAATTTGGTAATTTTGTTGAAATGATTTAGGCTTAGCTGCTTCATTATCTGCCACTTGTAACATTTCTAAATTTTTGCGGTTTTGAGAGATTCACATTTCTTCGCTAATACAAGTGATCTCAGAAGCATTCCTCAGTCATCGATTGTTCAGTTGTCTGATATTTAATCTCCCGTCGGTCGATGCATGCAGGGGGATGAGATGAATGCTGGCTGCCTTGGATCAAAACGTCTAGCGTTGGCTGGGCGCCAAGGTGTTGGTCCAGTAGGGTACGGTGGTTAGAGCACTGCGTATCTTGTTCGTAGGTTCCAGTCTCCTTCGACCAGAGATTAGTGTTTATATATATATATATATATATATATATATATATATATATATATATATATATATATATATATATATTTTATTTATTTTATTATTTTATTATCACACCGGCCGATTCCCACCAAGGCAGGGTGGCCCGAAAAAGAAAAACTTTCACCATCATTCACTCCATCACTGTCTTGCCAGAAGGGTGCTTTACACTACAGTTTTTAAACTGCAACATTAACACCCCTCCTTCAGAGTGCAGGCACTGTACTTCCCATCTCCAGGACTCAAGTCCGGCCTGCCGGTTTCCCTGAATCCCTTCATAAATGTTACTTTGCTCACACTCCAACAGCACGTCAAGTATTAAAAACTATTTGTCTCCATTCACTCCTATCAAACACGCTCACGCATGCCTGCTGGAAGTCCAAGCCCCTCGCACACAAAACCTCCTTTACCCCCTCCCTCCAACCCTTCCTAGGCCGACCCCTACCCCGCCTTCCTTCCACTACAGACTGATACACTCTTGAAGTCATTCTGTTTCGCTCCATTCTCTCTACATGTCCGAACCACCTCAACAACCCTTCCTCAGCCCTCTGGACAACAGTTTTGGTAATCCCGCACCTCCTCCTAACTTCCAAACTACGAATTCTCTGCATTATATTCACACCACACATTGCCCTCAGACATGACATCTCCACTGCCTCCAGCCTTCTCCTCGCTGCAACATTCATCACCCACGCTTCACACCCATATAAGAGCGTTGGTAAAACTATACTCTCATACATTCCCCTCTTTGCCTCCAAGGACAAAGTTCTTTGTCTCCACAGACTCCTAAGTGCACCACTCACTCTTTTTCCCTCATCAATTCTATGATTCACCTCATCTTTCATAGACCCATCCGCTGACACGTCCACTCCCAAATATCTGAATACGTTCACCTCCTCCATACTCTCTCCCTCCAATCTGATATTCAATCTTTCATCACCTAATCTTTTTGTTATCCTCATAACCTTACTCTTTCCTGTATTCACCTTTAATTTTCTTCTTTTGCACACCCTACCAAATTCATCCACCAATCTCTGCAACTTCTCTTCAGAATCTCCCAAGAGCACAGTGTCATCAGCAAAGAGCAGCTGTGACAACTCCCACTTTGTGTGTGATTCTTTATCTTTTAACTCCACGCCTCTTGCCAAGACCCTCGCATTTACTTCTCTTACAACCCCATCTATAAATATATTAAACAACCACGGTGACATCACACATCCTTGTCTAAGGCCTACTTTTACTGGGAAAAAATTTCCCTCTTTCCTACATACTCTAACTTGAGCCTCACTATCCTCGTAAAAACTCTTCACTGCTTTCAGTAACCTACCTCCTACACCATACACTTGCAACATCTGCCACATTGCCCCCCTATCCACCCTGTCATACGCCTTTTCCAAATCCATAAATGCCACAAAGACCTCTTTAGCCTTATCTAAATACTGTTCACTTATATGTTTAACTGTAAACACCTGGTCCACACACCCCCTACCTTTCCTAAAGCCTCCTTGTTCATCTGCTATCCTATTCTCCGTCTTACTCTTAATTCTTTCAATTATAACTCTACCATACACTTTACCAGGTACACTCAACAGACTTATCCCCCTATAATTTTTGCACTCTCTTTTATCCCCTTTGCCTTTATACAAAGGAACTATGCATATATATATATATATTAGTGAAACTCTAGGTAAACATTAACCTGACTTAACTTCATTAACCCAAACCTAAATTAATGTTGGAAAATTCGTAATAGTCATATTTAAACCAGTAACCAAACATACTGCCTGAATAACTCTTGACATCGGTAATTTGAAAAGATTGTGATGTTGCCTGATACCTTCCATACCTACCTACCCACCTACCCACCTACCTACCTACCCACCTACCTACCCACCTACCTACCCACCTACCTACCCACCTACCTACCCACCTACCTACCCACCTACCTACCTGGAGTATGCTACAATGGTCAGTGCACCCTAGGTTCAGGATATATCTTAGCATCCTGTTTTGGATTGCTCTCAGACTTTTTGGTTAGAGCTGATTACCACAAGGAGTAACCTACACGACACTGCGAATGAGGCAGAGGTTTGCATGTCTTGCATGGTAAGCACTGTGCCCGAGACACACTCTTAGCACAGTGGTAGAGCCTTCAACTCACAACCCAAATGACCCGGGTCGAAAACCTGGGAAGGGAGAGATGTATAGGTAAGTCTAACACCTCACTAGTCATATCTAGCTGTAAATTGATGCCTATGAGTTATGAAAACAGAAATGTTGTAGAACAAACTTGAAGAGGAACGTTTTGTTATGTGGAGTGTTATCAAGTCATGGGCAGGTCACAGGTCATGATTTTAAAGCCTTACATTTCATCCACGTATAATTATTATAAACAGTCATGGGGTCGCACCCCGGGAATGGACATATTCCCAGCTGAGAGAAGCTACACTGCCTTTGAAATGAAATTTTATTCTGTCATTAGTTTTACGTATATTATATACAATTCGCCTGTCAACAAGAATCTAAGGATATCCCTTGATATGTTTCACTTAAATTACCATAACTTACATGTGGAAAAAAAAGTCTTTTCCACGCACCGTCAGCAAGTTATCCAGGCGGCAGGTTTAGTGACTAAAATATAACCACTATATATGTATATATATATATATATATATATATATATATATATATATATATATATATATATATATATATATATATATATATATATATTCTTTCTTTCTTTCAACACACCGGCCGTATCCCACCAAGGCAGGGTGGCCCAAAAAGAAAAACGAAAGTTTCTCTTTTAAATTTAGTAATTTATACGGGAGAAGGGATTACAAGCCCCTTGCTCCCGGCATTTTAGTCGCCTCTTACAAAACGCATGGCTTACGGAGGAAGAATTCTGTTCCACTTCCCCATGGAGATAAGAGGAAATAAACAAGAACAAGAATTAGAAAGAAAATAGAAGAATACCCAGAGGAGTGTGTATATATATGCTTGTACATGTATGTGTAGTGTGACCTAAGTGTAAGTAGAAGTAGCAAGACGTACCTGAAATCTTGCATGTTTATGAGACAGAAAAAAAGACACCAGCAATCTTACCATCATGTAAAACAATTACAGGTTTTCGTTTTACACTCACTTGGCAGGACGGTAGTACCTCCCTGGGTGGTTGCTGTCTACCAACCTACTACCTAGGATATATATATATATATATATATATATATATATATATATATATATATATATATATATATATATATATATATATATATATATATATATATTAGCGGTTTCAAAGGAATGTAGTAATAATAGCTCTGAGGTAGATCACTCGGATCACAACCGGTGTACCCGGTGTCAAGCCCTGAGTGTGTGCAAGTCTCCTAACGCATGTTACCCAACACTGAGTGGATTCTTGTGAGTTAGTCGGCTGCTGTGAGTTGCATCCTGGGGGAAGACCTCAAGACTCCAATGGAAATGAGCTACACTGCCTTTTTTGTTTTGGAGTTAACCTGGACTATTAATTCTTCATTGTTAATAGCTCGAATAGATTGGTTTTACTGGGGTTAAAAACCTAGATACGACACGAGAGTTTAATTAATTAAGGCTGCTTGTCACCTGTGCACCTTCGGTTTAATCCGCACTACTGCAGTTATCACTACCACAGTTATCACTACCACACTCATTACCACAGTTATCACTACCACACTCATCATTACCACAGTTATCACTAACACACTCATTACCACAGTTATCACTACCACACTCATCATTACCACAGTTATCACTACCACAGTTATCACTATCACACTCATTACCACAGTTATCACTACCACACTCATCATTACCACAGTTATCACTACCACACTCATTACCACAGTTATCACTACCACACTCATCATTACCACAGTTATCACTACCACACTCATCATTACCACAGTTATCACTACCACACTCATCATTACCACAGTTATCACTACCACACTCATCATTACCACAGTTATCACTACCACACTCATCATTACCACAGTTATCACTACCACACTCATCATTACCACAGTTATCACTACCACACTCATCATTACCACAGTTATCACTACCACACTCATCATTACCACAGTTATCACTACCACACGCATCATTACCACAGTTATCACTACCACACGCATCATTACCACAGTTATCACTACCACACTCATCATTACCACAGTTATCACTACCACACTCATCATTACCACAGTTATCACTACCACACTCATCATTACCACAATTATCACTACCACACTCATCATTACCACAGTTATCACTACCACAGTCATCATTACCACAGTTATCACTACCACACTCATCATTACCACAGTTATCACTACCACAGTCATCATTACCACAGTTATCACTACCACACTCATCATTACCACAGTTATCACTACCACACTCATCATTACCACAATTATCACTACCACACTCATCATTACCACAGTTATCACTACCACAGTCATCATTACCACAGTTATCACTACCACACTCATCATTACCACAGTTATCACTACCACAGTCATCATTAGCACAGTTATCACTACCACACGCATCATTACCACAGTTATCACTACCACAGTCATCATTACCACAGTTATCACTACCACACTCATCATTACCACAGTTATCACTACCACACTCATCATTACCACAATTATCACTACCACACTCATCATTACCACAGTTATCACTACCACAGTCATCATTACCACAGTTATCACTACCACACTCATCATTACCACAGTTATCACTACCACAGTCATCATTACCACAGTTATCACTACCACAGTCATCATTACCACAGTTATCACTACCACACTCATCATTACCACAGTTATCACTACCACAGTCATCATTACCACAGTTATCACTACCACACGCATCATTACCACAGTTATCACTACCACAGTCATCATTACCACAGTTATCACTACCACACGCATCATTACCACAGTTATCACTACCACACTCATCATTACCACAGTTATCACTACCACACGCATCATTACCACAGTTATCACTACCACACTCATCATTACCACAGTTATCACTACCACACTCATCATTACCACAGTTATCACTACCACACTCATCATTACCACAGTTATCACTACCACACTCATCATTACCACAGTTATCACTACCACACTCATCATTACCACAGTTATCACTACCACACTCATCATTACCACAGTTATCACTACCACACGCATCATTACCACAGTTATCACTACCACAGTCATCATTACCACAGTTATCACTACCACACTCATCATTACCACAGTTATCACTACCACACGCATCATTACCACAGTTATCACTACCACAGTCATCATTACCACAGTTATCACTACCACACGCATCATTACCACAGTTATCACTACCACAGTCATCATTACCACAGTTATCACTACCACACTCATCATTACCACAGTTATCACTACCACACTCATCATTACCACAATTATCATTACCACACGCATCATTACCACAGTTATCACTACCACACTCATCATTACCACAGTTATCACTACCACACTCATCATTACCACAGTTATCACTACCACAGTCATCACTTCAGTCATATCTTTACTATATTCGATACAGTCCACTACAGCCTTATCTTCATTACTACAGTCATCACTGTAGTTGTCATTAGTCATCACTACAGCCTTTATGTACACCACTACTGTCATCAGTAGTTTATCTTAACTATAGTCACACACACACACACACACACACACACACACACACACACACACACACACACACACACACACACACACACACACACACACACACACACACACAGGAGAAAGATCTAGGAGTGAGTATAATACCGAGTACGTCGCCAGAAGCACACATTAACCAGATAACTGCTGCGGCTTATGGGCGCCTGGCAAACCGGAGAATAGCGTTCCGGTACCTCAGTAAGGAATCGTTTAAGACTTCATACACTGTGTACGTCAGGCCCATACTGGAGTACGCAGCACCAGTTTTGAACCCACACCTGGTCAAACACTAAGAAATTAGAGAAAGTGCAAAGGTTTGCAACAAGGCTGGTTCCAGAGCTAAGGAGAATGTCCTGCGAAGAAAGGTTAAGAGAAATCGGTCTGACGACATTAGAGGACAGGAGGGTCAGGGGAGACATGATTACGACATACAAAATACTGCGTGGAATAGACAAGGTGGACAGAGACAGGATGTTCCAGAGATGGGACACAGAAACAAGGGGTCACAATTGGAAGCTGAAGACTCAGATGAGTCAGAGGGATGTTAGGAAGTATTTCTTCAGCCACAGAGTTGTTAAGAAGTGGAATAGTCTGGCAAGAGATGTAGTGGAGGCAGGAACCATACATAGTTTTAAGACGCGGTATGATAAAGCTCATGGAGCAGGGAGAGAGTACCCAGTAGCGGTCAGTGAAGAGGCGGGGCAAGGACCCGAGTCTCGACCCCTGCAACCACAATTAGGCGACTACACACACACACACACACATACAACAGGCCTAGTGTCTAATCGACATGTACCTAGGACAAGATGGTAACTAACACATACAGGGATAATAAGACAGTTGTGTGAGCCTTAGGGTTTAGCGCTTAATTATACTAATAAAGCAAGGCTAAAATATCAAGAGAGACGACAATAAAATGGAACGAACTTTATTTTTCATTAGTCACCATGAACAGCTTTGTCGTGAAGGAGCTGGGGTATGGTAGACAGCTCTCCATGTTTCATCCCCTATTACAGATCGCTGATTAAAATTTTCCTCAGTCCAGCTTCATCAACTCAAGATTCTCCTCCGAACATCACATCCAGTTTCCCTTCATTTCGGGAGTCAACATTTTCGGCACCCGACGAGCACAGACTTTGCTTATATACAAGTATTGGTGGAGAGCGATTTCAACTGAGCCATAACTGATCCACAGAGTGTTCGCTACCTGACGCACCGTCACGCTTCGATCCTATATCACAATTCGCTCCGCGGCCTCAATGTTTACCTTGTTTATTGATGTGGAAGGTCTGCCAGACCTCGAATAGTCTTAGATTTCCTGCCACGACGGAATTCTGCAGCCCAGCCCACTGGTCCTGGTAATTTAGATTCAGATTTTGCCACCGAAGTGGCTGGTTTATTGTTCACCCCATATCCATCCTGTGAACGGTAGTGCAAGAGCATATGGATACACAAAAGGCCTAGGAACTAGGCCCCAAAAGGGCAACAGGAGTTCATCTGGATTTATATCTACAGTTATCAATAACAACCCTAGTCCTGGTGAGCAGTGATCATGCCAGCATCAGTCTCTACCTGGAGGGTGTTCCGGTCGGTCAGCGCCCCTGCGGCCAGGTCCTTGCTCAGGTCTCCCGGTGGATCAGAGCCAGATCAGTCAGGCAGATTTTTCTCTAGTGTTAAAATTTATGACAGCACCGGTGTTTAATTTTCATGTTTTTAAGTGAGACACGTGTGCAACAGTTGAGTATCTATTCCGAAACGTTTCGCCTACACAGTAGGCTTCTTCAGTCTGGAACAGTGTTCCAGACTATAGAGCAAAACTCTTCTCCAGGCTGAGGCTGACCGCCTCAAAGCTATGTCTTCGAGGATGATGGACTGATTACATTGTCTTCTTTACTGCTTCTGCTGCCTTCTCTGTACTCAACTGAAGCCTACTGTGTAGGCGAAACGTTTCGGATTAAAGACACTTAACTGTTGCACATGTGTCTTACTGATCAACTTGTCGGTATTGTATACCATTATCATATTCAAATTGATGTTTTCATTCTAATGTCCACTTGGATCTGAAACAGCAAATTTATACAATTAATCACAGGAGCTAAAAACCTATAATATGTAGGTTTTAATACATTTTACTAGTTGATAAATTAGACATTTGTAACACTTGGGTATCTTTAATGTTTCCTCTGTTGATGACCGTCTGTTGGCCTCAAGGTAGTCTTTTGTAAATACTCTTCAGTTGCTAGTCTTCTGAGGACAGTCTAATGTTACTAGTCGTCTGGTAATAGTGTTTAGTGGTGTAGATAGGTGTATGTCTCAGTGTATTTACGCTCAGTGGTGAAAAATAACCAGTGAAAGAATAGCGGAATCCCAAACCCTTACGTGATTCTCACATTATTCCTTGATAATGTGAGGAATCACGAAACCGCTCGGAATTTCACTTTTTTTTCACTGTTTATTTTGCATATTGTGATATCACCCTTTTACTGTGACCTTATTGCGCACCCAGAGGTGTGTTGTTGTCTGTGGAAAATAATCAAATGGGGACAAATATAACAGGAAACTAATCAAATGGGGATATGTAGGATAATTGTAAAATACATACCCATTGCATAAATAGAGAAAATCATGAAACATTAGCCCTGACTGAAGCAGTAAATCAATAAATGAATACAATAAATCAATGTTAATAATAGATACGAAGCCAGAAAGGTGACGGGAGGTTACAGTAATTTGAGTTAGTACATAATGAATACAGAAGCTCTGTATTATTATTATTAAGACTAAGCGCTAAACCCACAAGGGTCACATAGCTCTATAGAGACATGGTAGGTCTTGAAAATTAAAGAAAAACGTCCTGTTTAGAAGTTTTAGACCAAAATTGTCTTCCCACATGAAAGGTTGTCTTGAGGACGCGACTTATGGGAGTCAGGCAGTGTTGGGGCCAGGGGTTGAGAAGACAGAAAATACGGTCACGATGACCATAAGATAACTGCAGCAGTTAAGCCGTCAGGGGACCAGTTGATCAAGAATCTGTGAACCAGCTGCTCCACAAGACTAGCACCACTCAACACTAGTTCTACGGTCTGAGGAAGAACACAGGTTAACACTTCTCCACAAGACTAGCACCAGTCAACACTAGTTCTACGGTCTGAAGAAGAACACAGGTTAACAAGAACCAAAAGTTATCACCTAGAGAAACGTGGTAACCCAGTTTAAAGTGAAAATATAAAGGCAAAGTCACACTACAACAGCGGAATGTCACTACCAAGCTGCGGCTTCAAATCCGAAATGATGGAGATGTGACACTTGTATCAACGATAAAAACCAAACTGAAAGAACTTGAAGTTCCAGTAATTATATGAAATTCAGTAGCCACAAAAAGTGGACCCATAAGTATTATTATTATTATAATCAAAAAGAAGCGCTAAGCCACAAGGGCTATACAGCGGACCCATAAGTAAATTTATCTAGATACAGGTACACATAAATGCAGTTATACATAAGTAACGTATGTAAATTACCTAGGATAACCTACCAAAAAAGTCAAAGTGACTTATTTCCGTTTGGGTTCCCATTAACTGTGTCTGCAATAGAGAGAAAAAAGTTTCTATTTATTCATAATCTTGAAGTCTAGTAAAATAAATTCCTTAAATCAAGTGTCAAATGCAGGCGACCTAATAAGACATAAAAACCTATTAATCCCAGTGGATTACTTAATCTTTTAACCGAGTCAGGAGTTAAGTGACTCCTGCCTTGCCCACTCACCAGGTCAACAACGGTAGTTCCTGTCTGGGGAGCTAGGCGGCACTGTTGTACAAACACCACCCTAGGTTGTGAGGTGTGACTCAATACTCAACAACGATATGAATGAAATATATACACATACACTGCTTGAACCTATTCCTCGCAGTCTCTTGGTGAATATACAGCCAGAGATGTATACCTCTCGTTGTCTGTTTACCTAGAGGTGTATATACTCAGAGTTGCATATATCTCAGTGTATTCACACAGAGTACTGTAATCTCTATTTTAGGTATTAAAGTTAACCTGATTGGTGGTGTAGAGGTGTCATGGAACCTCAATTACCCCTCGTGTAGTCGACAGCCTTTAAACCCAATTAACCAAACCTCTTCTATATGAGCCATGATATATTATACTTATTTATTTTCATTACAGTAAAGCTGAGTAAAAGGCTCATTTATTCCGTGGCTCATTGCAAATAAATATCTGTTTTTTTTGTCCATCATTATTCTAGACTAAGTTCTAATCATTTACTAGGAGAACCATTGTAGAAGTTTAAAGTTATGTAGTTGTCTCAATGAAAGCGTTCTGTTTCTCCCCTACGAGTTTAGAGGTCAAAATCTGGGTTAGTAAGCCACCAGAGTCTGAGTTAATAACTGAACCAGCAACAAAGTTAAGTACATTAATTCCTGTATGTATGTACAGCTAAACAACTGTTGATATTCTACATATAAATCCCAAAAGTATCTATTACCAAGGTTTATACTCGCCTAAATGTGGTTGCAGAGGTTGAGTCTCAGTTCCTAGCTTAGTCTTTTGGCTTTTCTTCTAGCTTCGCGAGCATTATCGTACTTCTTAAAGCTATGTATGGATCCTGCCTCTACCACTCCATTTTCCAGGTCGTTCCACTTACTGACTACTAAGACTGAAGAAATACTTCATAAAAACCTTGTGACTCACCTGTGTTTTCAGTATCTAACTGTGTCTTCGTGTTCCTCCTTCCCGATTTTGATAATCTGTCCCCGTCGACCCTATCAGTTCTTAGTATTTTGTACGTTGATATCATATCACGTCTTGTCTTTATTTTCTCTAGTGTCCTCAGATTGTATTTCTTTAATCTCTCCTCATAGGACATATCCTTTAGCTCCGGGACTAGTCTTGTTACAAAACTTTGCACTTTCTCTGATTTCTTGAAATATTTGACGAGGTGTGGGTTCCATACTGGTGCTGCATACTCCAATATGGCCATGACGTACACTGTATGCAGTGTCGTGAATGTGTGTGTGTATGTGTGGCGAGGGATGGCACCTCACTATTCCAGGGTCGAGCAGAGGATATATTGATTCCTGGCTGGGCAAGGTGCCAGCCTGTCTGTGCTGGGAGCCAACCATTCGTATATGTCCGTCTCTCTCTCTCTCTCTCTCTCTCTCTCTCTCTCTCTCTCTCTCTCTCTCTCTCTCTCTCTCTCTCTGTCTCTGTCTCTGTCTCTGTCTCTCTCTCTCTCTCTCTCTCTCTCTCTCTCTCTCTCTCTCTCTCTCTCTCTCTCTCTCTCTCTCTCTCTCTCTCTCTCTCTCTCTCTCTCTCTCTCTCTCAGCGCCAAACCACCAGCACACGCCATATTACAGCAATATTATTGTCAATGGAATAGTATATAAATGAGATCAGCATACCAGACAGAAACCAGGCAAATTTTCAACATAATTGCCGGGAGAATACCGGCGAATAAGAAAAAAAAATTGTCCACTGTAGTTCCTACATAACTCAACATACGTACGAGTCTTGAGAATCAAACGATTTCACTAGCCTTACCTTTTCCTCTAGTTCTACGAGTGTTGTCACTTGCGGATAATGGTCAGACTTCACTGGCTGAATGACTGATTTCCTCAAACTCCTAATCTTCACCATTCTTCTTAGTATAGGACTGATGAAGCTACTGTGTGGCAAAACGTTTCCTCAGTAAAAGTATCCCGGTGTTTCACAGGTATATAATTTATCAACTTATCGGTTCTCTGAACTATTTATATGCATATAGATAGATACTATTACCTAGAAATGAAACACATCCCTAAAATGTTAATTTATATGATAGCAGCAAGAGCAGAACGAGTCGTGTCGTTTGTTGGTTTCTGCCTGCAGGTGGTAGCAAAACATGATACTTCTCCAGTGGACTGGGGCAATCTTTGTTTGGAACCACGGCGAGGCTGATATGGCGACTGCAAAGCACTGTTTACCGATATATTCCAGCCGTCTAGACGGACGTCTTGTGGGTTTGCTGATAATCCAGGTACGGAGAGGTGTTTAACTTACCACCGCACACGCAGATCTTCAGTTCGAAGCCTTCACCTTCCCGTGGCTTGGATGGCAATACTCTGTCATCACACACTGAGTGATCGTGGTTCGATCCCCCACACGGGTGGAATTGTTGGGAATATTTCCTTACACCAGCTGTCCCTGTTCACCTAGCAGTAAGTAGGTACCTGGGTGTTAGTCGACTGGTGTGGGTCGCGTCCTGGGGGACAAGATTAAAGGACCCCAATGGAAATAAGACAGACATTCCTCGATGATGCACTTGTTATCTTGGGTAGCTAACCCTCCTCTGGGCTAAAAAAAGAAACGAACAAATCTTATCTTCTGGGATGAGCAAGGCGTTGAGTCATCTTTAGTAACTCCTTGGGCGCACAGTGAAGTCTCGTGGATGTAGGCTGCAATCACAGCCTGGTGCTTGATATCGGGGACAAGAGAGAATAGTCCTTGAGTGGGTCACGAAATCCTAGTATCACGGTTGCAAACAAACCAGGGAAAGGGCGGGGATTGAACCCATGGCAAGTGAGTCGTAAAACTCCAGGCCAGTGCGCAAGCCACTGGGCCAGCTGGTTGCAATAAGATTTTTCCAAGCATGTATATTTATACATCACAGGGAGGTTAGCATGGGCCCAACTGTGACCACAAATGCAAGTCTTATAGATGAATATCCCACCAGCCACGCTGGTGGGAGATTCATCAAGGGCCATGGTAATGTAAGAAATCACGAAAGCGCTTTGAAGCTCACTCTTTTTTTTCACATTGGTTGTAATTTACACTGTGTATGATAATTGTACTAATGTGTATCTATGCCTGAATAAGCTTACTCATTCACCCAGCATGCATCACGGAAAGCTGTCACACTAAGTCGATGAAGAACAGGAGGAGAATGAGGTAATCAGTCCCTCAACCTTGAGTCGATGTGGTCCCTCAAGGTTGAGGGACTGATTACCTCATTCTCCACACTAAGTCGGTTGAGGTTGTGCTGTACTTGACATACAGCATGTTCGAAATGAGGCAGAGTGGCCGTTCTGTGGTTCAGGTGAATTGTTATCATCTGTAGTCAGTAGGATCACTACCACCAGAGACTTCGGACATACGCGAGGTCCAGGAATATTCCTTGACATTTTGGCAGATTACTCTCATATATGATCTACCGCTGGATTTTCAACGACGTAGATGAATCTGGGATCTGGTTTAGTTAGAGAGTTGAAATCCTCCTGTTTCTAGTTTGTCATGCAAATTTGATGTATTATTAATATCAGTGAAGCGAAAAAGTTCTTCTTGAGCAGTTTTCTTTGTAATTAATTTAAGATAAATACTTCCTGTTAGGTAAGAGGACACAAATAGACTAATGTGACATTTTATTGTGGCAACGTTTCGCTCTCCAGGAGCTTTATCAAGCCGGCTTGACAAACCTGGATTGTGAAACGTTGCCACAATAAAATGTGACAGTTGCATCTGGAGTATACCTGGAGGGTGTTCCGGGGTCAACGCCCCCGCGACCTGGTCCATGACCAGGCCTTTTGTCAGTAATTCTACCACTGACACAAATTCCTGTTATGAGCTCTCTGAGAGGGCTTTTGATGCGTGACGTTAAATGAATACTGGTTTCATGAAGGAGTAAAATGCTTTTGTTGTCTATAATAAATTTCATACGGGTTACAAGATTAAATGTAATTGCAAGATTTATGGTGACAAGGGTCTGTTATTTTCTCAACATTTTAATACCGAATACAGTGTTAATTTCAGTTATATCACTGATACTAGGAACACCAAGCTCCTTCCTCATATTAAGAACCTTGGTAGTTTTAGGGCAGCCAGGAATAATTCTGAGGGTTTCAATTTGTAGTAGAAATTATGAACAGTGACAAGGAAGCAGAGACAGTCTTGACCTTGCTGTGACTCCTGACTTTGTTCTGCGATAGCTTCAAGGGCTGGAGAGATTTTTCTTTAGCTAACATTAACATGCTGTGTGGTGTAGAGTGTGTGTGTGGCGCAGTGTATAGTTTGTGTAGTGTATAGTGGTGTGGTGTAGTGCCATGTGTAGTGTTGTGTTTGGTGTTAGTGTAATGTAGTGTGGTGTACTCTAATGTGTGGTGTGTAATGCAGCGTGGTATTATGTAATGTAGTTTGGTACATTGTAATGTAATGGTATAGTGTATTGTAGTGTGGTATAATATAATGAAGTGTGGTATAGTAAAGTATAATGTAGTGTGGTGTAGTGAAGTATAATGTAGTGTGGTGTAGTATAATGTAGTGTGTGGTCTACCTTTAGTCTTGCTTTTAAAACCTTGGCAAAAAACCGATGATATTTAATTTGACAGATAACCTGCTATCCGACAGAGTAGGTTATCACCGGTATTCATTTTGGCTAGTTCGTGTAAGATAACTGATCTGTTTGTGTTATCAAATGCAGATTATAAATCAAGAAACTAGATAAACCCACTAGATGTGTGTGCTGTAAGCATGGCGGTAATGCAGTTCTGTATACTTTTCTTGTTCATAAAATCAGTGAGAGAGAGAGAGGGAGGGAGAGAGAGTGAGAGAGTCTGACCCAGCGGAGCGTGAAAGCTGTCAGCTCGAGATGTGAAATACAAATTGCTTAGCATATTGGAAAGGCATCGAAAATCCCATCCCTCCAGCCTCACTCCCCACCTCCCTCTTTTTCCCCTTTACCCATCCCTCTTCTCTTTTTCCCTCTCCTCTTTACCCATCCGTCTATCTTTTTCTTCTTTATTTCCTCCCTCGCCAAGTACTTTTTTTTACCATTCTCTCTCAACCTCTCCGTTATCTCTTCCTCTTCCCACATGTCTCTTAAATATTTCTTCCCTTTCTTAACCGTTGCCTTATCTCACCGTCTCCCTTCACAAAGACCTCCCTAAAGCTTACACTTCCTCCCTTTATTTCCTACGTTATGCTCTCTTTTACCCATCTCTAGTCCTCATTTACCTACTTCCAATCCTCCTTTACCCACCTCCAGTCCTCCATTGCCCACTTTCAGTCCTCCTTTACCCACCTCCAGTTCTCCCTAACCCACTTCCAGTCCTCCTAACCCACTTCCAGTCCTCCCTAACCCACTTCCAGTCCTCCTCCTTTACCTACTTCCAGTCCTCCTTTACCCACATCCAGTCCTTTACCCACTTCCAGTCCTCTACCTACCTCCAGTCCTCCCTAACCCTCCTCCCTAACCCACTTCCAGTCCTCCTTAACCCACTTCCAGTCCTTCCTAACCCACTTCCAGTTCTCCCTTACCTTGTATTCTCCCTCTTGGACCGTGCCTCTTTTCCCTCATCCACCATCTCTCCCCCACCCTTACTCACCTCCTCCTTTCTTACCCACCTCCCTTCCTCCCTCCCTCCGCCCTTCACAGTTGTCCTCTTCCTTTTGCCTCCCCTTATCCAGCCAATTTTTGACACCCATCACGTATATTTTTAACCCAGCCCCCACCACCCTTACACCAACCATCCCACCCCGTCACCATCCTCACATTCTCCCCCATCTCCTGCCCCTCTCCGTCTGCATTATAAATATTTGTTATTCCACTTCATCCAGTTATGAAATGAGATTGAGAATCAAGTGTCCATCCCATCTGTCATCCACTAACTCACTCCCCTCCCTCCACCTTCTCTCTCCCCTTCCTCTTCCTCCTTCCCATCCCCTCTCAACCCCTCGCCACCCCTAACATGGAGAAGAAAACAAAGAGACTGCTAGCACAGTATTTTTTTAGTTTACTTTAATTCATTGGCGGTGTATTGTAATGATAAGACAAGAACAGAGTAGACAGGGCAAGAACAAAGGAGATAAGACAAGAACAGAGTAGATAAGACAAGAACAGAGGAGATAAGACAAGAACAGAGGAGACAGGGCAAGAACAGAGGAGATAAGACAAGAACAGAGGAGATAAGACAAGAACAGAGGAGATAAGACAAGAACAGAGGAGATAAAACAAGAACAGAGGAGACAGGGCAAGAACAAAGGAGACAAGAACAGAGAAGATAAGAGAACAGAAAGTATTTGCCGCCGAAGTGGCTAGTTTGTTGTACACCACATATACACCCTGTGGATGGTAGTGCACCACATATACACCCTGTGGATGGTAGTGCACCACATATACACCCTGTGGATGGTAGTACACCACATATACACCCTGTGGATGGTAGTACACCACATATACACCCTGTGGATGGTAGTACACCACATATACACCCTGTGGATGGTAGTGCACCACATGCACACCCTATGGATGGTAGTGCACCACATATACACCCTGTGGATGGTAGTACACCACATATACACCCTGTGGATGGTAGTGCACCACATATACACCCTGTGGATGGTAGTACACCACATACACACCCTGTGGATGGTAGTGCACCACATACACACCCTGTGGATGGTAGTGCACCACATACACACCCTGTGGATGGTAGTGCACCACATATACACCCTGTGGATAGTAGTGCAAGAACACATGGATACACAAAAGGCCTAGGAAGTAAGCCCCAAAAATGTTTAATCGGAGTAGGACAGATAAGAGAAGGTAAGAATAAAGAAGAGAGAAGATAAAATAAGTAAAGACCATAAACATAAACGACCTGGATAAACTATTGAGATATATGTACAAGTATTTCAGTGTACAGTGTTATGTCAGTGTACAGTGCTATGACAGTGTGCAGTGTTATGACTGTACAGTGTTATAACTGTACAGTGTTATGACAGTGTACAGTGTTATGACAGTGTACAGTGTTATGACAGTGTACAGTGTTATGACAGTGTACAGTGTTATGACAGTGTACAGTGTTATGACAGTGTACAGTGTTATGACTGTGTACAGTGTTATGACAGTGTACAGTGTTATGACTGTGTACAGTGTTATGACAGTGTACAGTGTTATGACTGTGTACAGTGTTATGACAGTGTACAGTGTTATGACTACAGTGTTATGACTACAGTGTTATGACAGTGTACAGTGTTATGACAGTGTACAGTGTTATGACAGTGTACAGTGTTATGACAGTGTACAGTGTTATGACAGTGTACAGTGTTATGACAGTGTACAGTGTTATGACAGTGTACAGTGTTATGACAGTGTACAGTGTTATGACTGTACAGTGTTATGACTGTGTACAGTGTTATGACTGTACAGTGTTATGACAGTGTACAGTGTTATGACTACAGTGTTATGACAGTGTACAGTGTTATGACAGTGTACAGTGTTATGACTGTACAGTGTTATGACAGTGTACAGTGTTATGACAGTGTACAGTGTTATGACTGTACAGTGTTATGACTGTACAGTGTTATGACAGTGTACAGTGTTATGACAGTGTACAGTGTTATGACTACAGTGTTATGACAGTGTACAGTGTTATGACAGTGTACAGTGTTATGACAGTGTACAGTGTTATGACAGTGTACAGTGTTATGACTGTACAGTGTTATGACAGTGTACAGTGTTATAACTGTACAGTGTTATGACAGTGTACAGTGTTATGACTACAGTGTTATGACAGTGTACAGTGTTATGACTGTACAGTGTTATGACTGTACAGTGTTATGACAGTGTACAGTGTTATAACTGTACAGTGTTATGACAGTGTACAGTGTTATGACTGTACAGTGTTATAACTGTACAGTGTTATGACTGTACAGTGTTATGACTGTACAGTGTTATGACAGTGTACAGTGTTATGACAGTGTACAGTGTTATGACAGTGTACAGTGTTATGACTACAGTGTTATGACAGTGTACAGTGTTATGACAGTGTACAGTGTTATGACAGTGTACAGTGTTATGACTACAGTGTTATGACTGTACAGTGTTATGACTGTACAGTGTTATGACAGTGTACAGTGTTATGACTGTACAGTGTTATGACAGTGTACAGTGTTATGACTGTACAGTGTTATAACTGTACAGTGTTATGACTGTACAGTGTTATGACAGTGTACAGTGTTATGACAGTGTACAGTGTTATGACAGTGTACAGTGTTATGACTGTACAGTGTTATGACTGTACAGTGTTATGACTGTACAGTGTTATGACTGTACAGTGTTATGACAGTGTACAGTGTTATGACAGTGTACAGTGTTATGACTGTACAGTGTTATAACTGTACAGTGTTATGACTGTACAGTGTTATGACAGTGTACAGTGTTATGACAGTGTACAGTGTTATGACTGTACAGTGTTATGACTGTACAGTGTTATGACAGTGTACAGTGTTATGACAGTGTACAGTGTTATGACTGTACAGTGTTATGACAGTGTACAGTGTTATGACAGTGTACAGTGTTATGACAGTGTACAGTGGTACTGAGGGCACACAGGTTTATATTTCAACTTTCGCTACATAATATACCATGTTTTACCTACATGGGTATTTACCTTGCTTTGTGTGGGTTGAAATTGGTTTATATTGGTTTACGATGCTTTAAGCATTGCATTTGTTTATGCTTTGTATTTCTTTATGTTATAAATCAATGCCTTAAATTGGTTTGCATCTTTTTACACCTGTTTGTGTCGGTTTACAATGCGTTAAATTGGTTTACAGTTTCTTACATTGGTTTACTTTCATTTATATTGGTTTGCATTGATTTATATTGGGGATCATAGGCGAGTGACTGTTTTTAACTTTCTCTACATACTGCGTGAATAACAAATATACTTTTATCATACTATACAGGTATACTTGTATCATACTGAAGAGATATACATGTATCATACTATACAGATATACTTGTATCATCCTACACAGACATACTTGTATCATACTGTAGAGATATACATGTATCATACTATACAGATATACTTGTATCATCCTATACAGACATACTTGTATCATACTGTACAGATATACTTGTATCATACTGTAGAGATATACATGTATCATACTATACAGATATACTTGTATCATCCTATACAGACATACTTGTATCATACTGTACAGATATACTTGTATCATACTATACAGATATACTTGTATAATATTGATAAAATAATAATAATCGAATATATGAATGTGGTTCCATACCATTTATTTAATCCCGTGAGCCAAAATAATATTTTCGACAGGGAGGGGGGGGGGAGGCAAAATTGAGGAGAGGGGGGCAGGCAGTAGGGGGGGGGGAAATTAAGAATGAAAACAATGCTCGCGTGATGGTAACACTTCCCATCCTCGGCGATCAATACACAGCAAAACAAAAGTGTACTTGGTGATGACTTGGTCCGTGGACCGTGGCGGTGATTTGGTCTGCACCGTGGTGGTGATTTGGTCTGGACCGTGGTGATTTGGTCTGCACCGTGGTGGTGATTTGGTCTGGACCATGGTGGTGATTTGGTCTGGACCGTGATCGTGATTTGGTCTGCACCGTGGTGGTGATTTGGTCTGGACCGTGGTGGTGATTTGGTCTAAACCGTGGTCGTGATTTGGTCTGGACCGTGGTCGTGATTTGATCTGGACCGTGGTCGTGATTTGGCCTGGATCGTGGTGGTTTTTGGTCTGGACCGTAGCGATTATTTGGTCTGGACCGTGGTGATGATTTGGTCTGGACCGTGGTGGTTTTTGGTCTGGACCGTAGCGATTATTTGGTCTGGACCGTAGCGATGATCTGGTCTGGACCGTGGTGATGGTTTGGTCTGGACCGTGGTGGTGATTTGGTCTGGACCGTGGTGATGATTTAGTCCGTGGGCCGTAGTGATGATTTGGTCTGGACCGTGGTGATGATTTGGTCTGGACCGTGGTGGTTTTTTGGTCTGGACTGTGGTGGTGATTTGGTCTGGACCGTGGTGGTGATTTGATCTGGACCGTGGGGGTGATTTGGTCTAGACCGTGGTGATGATTTGGTCTGGACCGTGGTGATGATTTGGTCTGGACTGTGGTGGTGATTCAGTCTGGACCATGGTGGTGATTTAGTCTGGACAGTGGCGGTGATTTGGTCCATGGGCCGTGGTGGTGATTTAGTCTGGACCGTGGCGGTGACTTGGTCTGAACCGTGGCGGTGATTTGGTCTGGACAGTGGCGGTGATTTGGTCTGTGGACCTTCACACGTTTTTCTTTTTCCTTTTTACCAAGGCTGCAGGCGTGTTCGGTCCTAGACCGAGCAAGCCATTCATGGAGAAGCGTTTAGTTTAATCTTTAAAATATCCTATTACTGCTATTGCTACTACTACTACTACTGCTGCTACTACTACTACTACTACTACTACTACTACTACTACTACTACTACTAATAATAATAATAATACTGGTATTAATGCTACTACTCCTTGTATTAATGCTACTACTACTACTACTACTACTATCAATCAATCAAGTTTATTCTCTATAAGGATTACAATGCGGGGTTTACAGATTTTTATTATTGTGTGGTTTACATGTAATAAAATACTAATTACAGAGGGGGCAGTAGGACACCTAGCATGGCTAGGCATTTCGGGCAAACTTAGATTAATTCTTAACCCTAAATTATTACAAATTATGGAGTAAGTTGACTAAATACTAGTTTGTGAGTTTAGCAATGTGAATGCTTTTGTTTTGGCACAATACATAGTTTCTATATTGGAGTATCACAGGCAAACTTATGACTAGTTAGGAATCATTATTTTAAGATTAAGATTCGTATTTCTGTGCTTACAGTCAAATGGGTGAGTGAATGAGTGTAAGTGTGAACCACCAGGTGGTTTTTATGTAGTTAGTTGACGGGGTGTATCAGGGAGATAAGATGTTTACTAATGGTAGTTTTGAAGGTGATGAATGTGTCTGCAGTTCTAGTTTTCAGGTAGGGTGTTCCAGATTTTAGGGACTTTGACATACATTGAATTTTTGTAAAGGTTTAGTCGGACACGGGGAATGTCGTAGAGATGTTTGTGTCTGATGTTATGCCTGTGGGTCCTGTCACAGCTATCAAGAAAGCATTTTAGGTCAAGGTTAATATTGAAATTTAAGATCCTGTAGATGTAGATTGCACAGTAGTAAGTGTGGATGTTCTGAACAGGGAGTAAGTTTAGATCTATGAATAGTGCGGGGGGGGGGTGTTGCCAGGGATAGAATTTAGTGATTATTCTTACTGCAGTTTTTTGTTGAGTCATTATTGGCTTTAGGTGTGTTGCTGCAGTTGATCCCCAAGCACAAATAGCATAGGTGAGATATGTTATGTTGCGCAACACCTGCTCTGCTACCAAACATAATATAGTAGGTTTTGTCAGTGTTAAGTGTAAGTTTATTGGCTGTCATCCAAGTCGATATTTTGAGCAGCTCCTCGTTAACAATGGTGTTGAGGGTGGCAAAATTAGGGTGAGAGATGACATAAGTCGTGTCGTCAGCAAAGAAAATGGGTTTCAGGTGTTGGGATACGTTTGGAAGATCATTGATGTATATGAGGAAGAGCAGGGGTTCAAGGACACTTCCCTGCGGAACTCTAGTATCAGTGGCCGTGTTGATGATGCTGTGTCTTTAATGGTGACATACTGATACCTATTAGTAAGGTAGGATTTGAAATATCCAAGAGCATGGCCTCTTATACCATAATGGTCAAGTTTGTGGAGTAGGATGCCGTAGTCTACTGTGTCAAAAGCTTTTCTTAGGTCAGTAAAAATTCCTAGCGGATATTCTACTACTACTACTACTACTGCTGCTGCTGCTACTGCTACTGCTACTGTATGCTACTGCTACTGCTACTATATGCTACTGCTACTGCATGCTACTCCTACTATATGCTACTGCTACAGCTGCTGCTACTACAGCTGCTGCTACAGCTGCTGCTACAGCTGCTGCTACAGCTGCTGCTACAGCTGCTGCTACAGCTGCTGCTGCTGCTACTGCTACAGCTGCTGCTGCTGCTGCTGCTGCTGCTGCTGCTGCTGCTGCTGCTGCTGCTGCTGCTGCTGCTGCTACAGCTGCTGCTGCTGCTGCTGCTATAATAATAATGATAATAATAATAGTAATAATAATAATAATACTTCCCTATATATGCCGGCTCATTCTCTTCTATTATACACATTGATTATAATAACCATAATATTCAAAAGGGTGAAGGAGTAAGCCTGTGGAAGGCCTCGGTCAAATAACCAAAAGCTCCAGGTGTGGGTCATCACATGACTAAGACCCGCGTCAGGAAACACTTGTCCTGTTTCCTGCCATCTCTTCTGTTAGGGTGACTTGTAAATGGTCCAAGTCGGACCGAAACGTCGTTATAAGCTTTTCTTGTAGGTAAAAGGACACAAGTGCACCAACACGATATTTTATTGTGGCAACGTTTCGCTCTCCAGGAGCTTTGTCAAGATGTTCATTACTTGTACTTGTGTCCTTTGACCTTCATATTGTGAGTAATTCTACTAATATTCTTAGTTATGTTTACTAGTATTCTTAATTGTTTACTAGTATTCTTAGTTATATTTACTAGTATTCTCTCTCTCTCTCTCTGTCCCCACCTCCCACCCTCTAATCCTTTCCTTCCTTCTATATCCTCCTCCGTCTTATCCTAAGTCACGCCTTAACATTCTTTCTCCTTCAAATACCCTCTACGCTATCTCCATCCCCCATCCTTTCCCTGCCTCGTCCTCCCCTCTGTTCGTCCTCTCCATCTCATGTCTCCCTCTCCCTCTCCCTCTTCGCCACCCGTCTCCCTGTCTCCGTCCTTCCCTCCCACCTGTCAATAACAGGTCACGTGATGAATCAGTGAGGGTCGAGGGTGTAGGTGATAATCTTTACGTTTCTCATTAAAAGTCAGTCCCGGAGGGAACACCAGTCAGCCCCCTCCCCCTAAACACACACCTGGGGTGGGAGTAGTATTAGCAGCAACAGCAGTAGAAGCAGCAGCAGTAGTAGTAGTAGTAGTAGCAACAGCAGCAGCAGTAGTAGTAGTAAATACGTGCTGCTTACATATGTATATCACATAGGTCTCACAAATACATGCTACTGACATATGTATCTCACACAAGGCTGACAAACTTTCATTGGTACAGTTTACATATGTCTGAGATTTATTGCTTGATTATTGAAGAGTTTTCTTACTTTATCATTACTTTATTAACTTTATCACTCTCATACAATTATCCAGTGTTGGTGGTGGTGTTTATTGGCCATCCTTTACTGACAAAGTTTCGCTCAGTGGGCTTTTACAGGTCACAGAGAGGTGTGACTCGATGAGATTCACTCTGTGGGCGACTCGTTGTCAGGAGAGGATCACTACCTTGTGTATATTTTGTCAAGAGCGTTGTTATATTATACCATTTATCTCCATGGTGTTCTTCATGACAAATGTTCTTATTTATATATTCTTTTATCAACATACATTTTTAAACATAATGTTTGAGTGTGTGTACACGAGACATCTTCCAGGTTTTACATTCGTTATCTCTTACCACAAACATCGCCAGCACATTTCCAGTAATAATGTCGTTAAATCTCAGTCTCGTGTAAACTGAGTCTTTTCGAGTTCTCTTTCCTCTCCCCCGTGTAAAAAAAAAATGAATTGGAAGGCACTTGCACGTAGTGGTTTAACGTGTTGGTTGTTAGTGTCATGGGCGATCTTCTGTGAGGTCCCTGCTGATTCATTCTTATCACAGTCTTTACGTAACTGAGATAGAACGTGGACATATTGTGGACCTGTTTTTCTGTGCTTCTCTTTTCTAAGCCTGGAGCATAAGTGGAGGGTGTTCCGGGGATCAACGCCCCCGAGGCCCGGTCCATGACCAGGCCTAATTCGGAATTTTACACGTGTGAGGGTATTCGCATTAACTTAACCTGATGCATGTTTTTATTAGTTTCACTAATAAGGTTCCTAACCTTATACTTTGTTCTGTTAATATGGCCTTTTACTGTTAAGGTAATTTAAAGCGTCTCTAATATGAGTTAATATTGAGATTTTGCCGCCGAGGTGGCTAGTTTATAATGTACCCCATATCCATCCCCTGGATGGTAGCGCAAGAACGGATGAAGGTACAAAAGGGCTAGGAACTATTCCCAAAAAGGGTTAACATAAATGCATCTGGATATATTAATGTAAACATTTTAATTCTTATCTACTTTTTTTTTCAAACTATTCAAAACTGCATGAAGTTCCGTCTGGGTTTAGGAAACATTGTCAGAAAAGCCAAGTCCTGTCTCGGTGTGTGTGTGTGTGTGTGTTGTCGATGTCAATGTATTCTCTGACTACCACTACACATAGTGTTACCATTCCTAGCTGCTGAACCATCACAGTATACTATGTGTAACATCCCAAGTTTAGAGAGTTCTCGTCTAGTACCACCACATGTTGCT
>NC_091369.1:12536001-12563501 GCF_038502225.1 Cherax quadricarinatus
ACGTTGTGTTATGGGTTATGTTGTAACATTGTGTGATGGGTTATGTTGTAACGTTGTGTTATGGGTTATGTTGTAACATTGTGTGATGGGTTATGTTGTAACGTTGTGTTATGGGTTATGTTGTAACATTGTGTGATGGGTTATGTTGTAGTGTTTTGTAGTGGGTTATGTTGTAACGTTTTGTAATGGGTTATGTTGTAACGTTATCAGAGATTCCATGAATTAGAGGGACTGTGTGTGATCCGCTGTGTACGTTCATTATTGCTGGTGCTGTTGCTCCTGTTACTGTTACCGTGTTGCTGTTGCTGCTACTGTGCTGCTGTTGCTCCTGCAACTGCTACCATGCTGCTGTTGCTTCTGTTACTGCTACCGTGCTGCTGTTGCTCCTGTTGCTGCTACCGCTACAGATGTTGCTCCTACCACTACTGCTATTGCTTCTGTTGCTGCTCCTGTTGCTTCTACCACTACTGCTATTGCTCCTGTTGCTTCTACCACTACTGCTATTGCTCCTGTTGCTGCTGCCACTGCTACTGTTTTTGCCTCTCCTCTGCTATTCCTACTCTTGTTGCTGTTGTTTCTGTTGTTGCTTCTGAATCTGCCATTACTGCAAAGATCATGATAATATATATATAACAGTAATAGTTATGATAAAAAATTGCATAGATAATTGTAATAAAAAGAATTAGATAAACCGGTGATAACAATAATAACAATAGTAATAATGACTATTAACAGTAGTGACCGTAAGAATAATAATAATATAATAACAATAGATAATAATAACATTAGTGGCAATAATAACAGCAGTAATAACAATAATAGTTATAACACTAAACAGCAATGACAATAATAATGAAAATAACTGTAATGATAATTACAGTAATGACAGTAACAGTACCGACAATATTACCAGTAATAACAATAATATTAATAACATTAATAACAGCAGACAGTAACAATCAGAATCTTCTTCTGAGTATTGTACACCAGGGTGGAGGGTTTGAAGCCAATCAGATGAGGCTTTCTCAAGGTATCGCACGGAAACCAAAATCAGCAGTGACTTTATAAAACTGGAAAAAAAAAATACCTGTCCTTCCAGGAGTTGCTCCTTGAGTCTTCTAGTTATACTTCACCAGGTGTTGAGGGGCTCTTGATCTGAGGAATTGGACCTGTGCTCCGATTCCTCGAATCGAGCCGGAATACGTTTCATTTCCCAAGGGCGTTGTATGACCCCTGGAGTTTATTTCTCCCCCATTAATAATAATAATAATAATAAAGAAATAATAAAATAATATATATAATAAAATAATATAAACAATCATAATAATCATAATTATTATAATAAATATAATAATAATAATAATAATAATAAGAGTAATAGTAATAATAAAAATATAGTTTACCAGCTTTTAAAATTTAGAGTTGATAAGATAAGGTATTCTCAAATTATAAATGAAAATTTTGGAGTAAGGCAAAAACTAGAGTTTATGACCGGCTTTATAATAAAGTAGTTTGATAATATAATATTTAAGGGTTCACTAAACTCGCCAAACTTAAAAACGCCACAAAAACCAGAATTTGAATACAAGTTTTCTCAGTTGTATTCCGTTACAAATTCTCTACAGTCCTGTAGAAATTTTTTTCTCTAAGAAACTGTTATTCTCAAATTGTTAGGTAAAAGGACACAAGTGCAACTAAGGCAACATTTTATTGTGCCAACGTTTCCCTCTCCAGGACCTGGAGAGCGAAACGTTGCCACCATAAAATGTCGCAGTTGCACTTGTGTTCCTTTACCTAACATATTGTCCATAATTCTACCAACGTTATTACAATTTTCAAATTGTCACCGACACAGTCTACTAACAGTTCAAAACTTCTAAAGTGATAAGTACAAAATTTACTCAACTCAATATTAACCCAAAAATGTATCATCAGGATACACCAGCAATTGGGGTTTGAAGACTATTAGAAGAAGCATTCTCCAGCTATTGTGTGGAAGTCATTCTCTGTAATAATACTGGGGAAAATTCAGTGCATTCAGCCCAGAATTACCGTCTTTTCCGGTAATTTTGGGCTGAATACAAAGTCTTAAAAAATGCAGTCTTGAAAAATGCAAAGTCTTAAAATACGAAGTCTTGAGAAATCAGCCTGCGCCTTATATGCTCAAGGTCAGGGTCAAGGATAGGTCTTGTGTTACACTTTAGCAGTTGTTTACTAACGTTACATTACAACTGCTTAGTAACATCGTCTTGTATGCTCGTGCGTCTTATATGCCGGAATATACGGTAGTGGGAACCTTTCTCTATGAAGTTGATGGGAAGAAACATTAACCAAGTGCTGCTCAGAATACAACAGTTTCATGTTTATTTACTATGTTGGGAAACTGGAAAATTACAGCTTCAAGCCCAGAAATTGTGTACCATCCTGTCCATAAGATGCATCATTAAATACATTCAGAAGTATACTAAGTTATTTAACAGCCATTAACGACATTCAGAAGTATACTAAGTTATTTAACAGCCATTAACGACATTCAGAAGTATACTAAGTTATTTATCAATAAAACTAATAATGGGCCAGTAGGCCTTCTGCAGTGTTTCTCCATTCTTATGTTCTTATATTCTTATCAAGTAATAAACTTGGCAAATTAACACCTACACACTCCATTAATAATCCCAACGTTTATCTAAGTAGGATACACCAGTGTTGAAAGTTTGAAGCCGATCAGAAGAGGCATACTCAAGTTTCAGCATGGAAACCTAATCAGGGAATGATCTAAGTCAAATTGACTAGAGGGCGCCTGCGCATGCCAACAGATACAGTATATAAACATTGAAAATTTGCAGTCGATCGAATGAGGCATTCTCTTGTTATAAATGTAAACCTTGGAGGAAGGAAAAAAATAAGTTTAATTAAAGATGCCCTGGCTGTCTTCAAGAGGGAGTTGGACAAGCACCTAAGTCAGTTCCTGACCAGCCGGGCTGTGGTTCATACTGCGTTTTGCGTGCGGCCAGCAGTAACAGCCTGGTTGACTTACAAAATCGTAATGACACGATTTCGTGAGTCATGTTGACGGCAGTGAAGGGACTTGAGCTAGAGTTCGTCACGGCCACGCTAGCTGGAGATTCGTCTGTAAAAACTTGCATTTGTGGTCACAGTGGTGCCTGTGCTAACCTTCCTATGGTATAGAAATATACCTAGTTGGACGAATCTTATTGTGGCTAGCCGGTCCAGTGGCTAACGCTACTGTCTGGAGTTTCGAGACTCTCTGACCGCGGGTTCTATCCCGCCCGTGGTATGGTTTGACAGCCTGGTTGATCAGGCCCTGATCCACCGTGAGGCCTGGTCATGGACCGGGCCGCGGGGGCGTTGACCACCGGAACACCCTCCAGGTATACTGCCCCTTCGGTGATGCTTAATAATAATAATAATAATAATAATAATAACAGTAGCATTATAAACAACAATAAAACAGCAAGAATAACAACAATAGTAGCGAGATCACCAGCAACAACAACAAAAACAACAGTAAGTATTCCAGCCACAACAACAACGGTACAAACAATTGAACAACAGGCAAAAGCTACCACGAAAAATAACACAAATAAAAAGGAGAGACAAAAGTCAGCACTAATTAGTATATGTGAATACACAAGCAAGATATACAGCCGTGTATAAAATATTTGAAGTATATGACCAGGATAAATAAGATTAATGGAGCACTTGCTGCCACGGTTGGCACTTAGTTTAAATATTAAGTATAATATTGGACCACATTCCTGCCTTAAAAGAAACTGGTGCGGCACTTCTCAAAGTAACCATTGGCGCTTATATTGCCAGCACTTACCTGATTTATTTACCTAAATTGGATCCATCAGTAGTCTGATGCTACACTTTTCTTGGTGATACTTACACGGTGCGAGTGAAAGCTAGCTGTGTCTCTTGTTATATTCTGTTACACGGGATGGGTTTCCTCTGTTATATTCTGTTACACTGGATGGGTTTCCTCTGTTATATTCTGTTACACTGGATGGGTTTCCTCTGTTATATTCTGTTACACGGGATGGGTTTCCTCTGTTATATTCTGTTACACGGGATGGGTTTCCTCTGTTATATTCTGTTACACGGGATGGATGGGTTTCCTCTGTTATATTCTGTTACACGGGATGGGTTTCCTCTGTTATATTCTGTTACACGGGATGGGTTTCCTCTGTTATATTCTGTTACACGGGATGGGTTTCCTCTGTTATATTCTGTTACACGGGATGGGTTTCCTCTGTTATATTCTGTTACATGGGATGGGTTTCCTCTGTTATATTCTGTTACACGGGATGGGTTTCCTCTGTTATATTCTGTTACACGGGATGGGTTTCCTCTGTTATATTCTGTTACATGGGATGGGTTTCCTCTGTTATATTCTGTTACATGGGATGGGTTTCCCTGTCATATTCCATCACACAGGATGGATCACATGCACAGTGTTGAAATGTGTTAGTCTGAGCTGGAGACTTCAGTAGAGCAGTGAGGATATCGTCAAGTATTCCATTAAAAGTTCATCAGCTACGGCAACTTCAAAAACTTCCTTTCATCAGAGCTGGAGTTACTATCACTTGGGTATGACCATCTCTCAGTATGACCTATCACATACACGGCAGAAACGGAATTTTTACGGAAATATCTTTCAATTTGGAGCTGTGGCTTCTTGTTGTTTGTGTTGTAAGTACCTAGAATTTCATATTTTTGCCACCGAAGTTTCTAATTCACTGTGCACCTTATATCCATCCTTTGGAGGGTAGCGCAAGTGCACATGGGTACACAAAAGACCTAGGAACTAGGTCCCAAAAGGGTTTACAGGAATACATCTGAATTTATATCTACAGTTCACTTATTTGTTACAAACAAATTTAGGAAATTTGCTTAATATATCTGGTATATTATTACTAAGTTATCTTAACATATCACATAGGTTATTATACTATATCTATATTGCTCAGTAAGTGGACAATTAAGCACAGTGTTCAAGATAGTGATCATAGGACTGGCTATATACTTTGCATTTTGTTTGATCATCATCTGTAGGATTTTTATCAATTCTTTCATGTACTTTTATAATATCGTATGTGGTTGTCTTGTCTCCTTTTTCTTCTTCGTCAGCCATGGTGGACATCTTCAATGTCTTCAGCCTTTCCCCATACCTCTGCTTTTTTTTTACTCTAGTAACCATTTTATAGCTCTGAATTTTCTATTTTTTTATGTTGTTTTTGTGGGTGATGCAGCTGCTGGATATTCCTTCAGTTTCTTCCATTTATTTGAAAAGCATTTCCAGTTTAACAGTCAAGCATATGAGTGTCTTGCAATTTTTTACATAATTTTCCAGTGACTTTTTTTTAATAATAACTCTTAGGTCTCTCTCTCTCTCTCTCTCTCTCTCTCTCTCTCTCTCTCTCTCTCTCTCTCTCTCTCATTCTCTCTCTCATTCTCTCTCTCATTCTCATTCTCTCATTCTCATTCTCTCATTCTCATTCTCTCATTCTCTCTCATTCTCTCTCTCTCTCTCTCTCTCTCTCTCTCTCTCTCTCTCTCTCTCTCTCTCTCTCTCTCTCTCTCTCTCTCTCTCTCTCTCTCTCTCTCTCTCTCATTCTCTCTCATTCTCTCTCATTCTCTCTCATTCTCTCTCATTCTCTCTCATTCTCTCTCTCTCTCTCTCTCTCTCTCTCTCTCTCTCTCTCTCTCTCTCTCTCTCTCTCTCTCTCTCTCTCTCTCTCTCTCTCTCTCTCTCTCTCTCTCTCTCTTCGATAATTCCAGTATTTTGGCACTCAAAAAATATTGAGTAGCTTAATTTCGCATTCTTCCAAATAAATTCCATGGCATTTATTTACATTAAATATCATCATCTATGCATCACGCAACTTGCTCAGTTTAACCAAGTTATCTTATAGAGATTTAGAGTCACTGTCGTTTAATTTACGTTAGTTAACCGTATTACCCGCAGACATATTCACCTTGTTGTCTTTTCCTTCTGGTAAGAGAGTCTTACTTTCTCATTGCCAAAGGCACTTGTCGATAGACACTTAGTCTTTTGTTTGTTTGTTTGTGTGTGTGTGTGTGTGTGTGTGTGTGTGTGTGTGTGTGTGTGTGTGTGTGTGTGTGTGTGTGTGTGTTTATCTGCATCTATATATCTGCCTACTCACCTGTTTGTAGTTGCAGGGGTCGAGTCGCAGCTCCTGACCCTGCCTCTTAACTATGGATACACCTGTGTGAAGTATAGCACGTTCCATTTAGGTCAGTTTCGACTTAACACATTTTATCCTCACATAAGAGTAAATAATAATGATAATAATAATAATAATAATAATAATTTGGACAGTTAGAGGATCGAACGAAATAGAATGACCTGGAGGGTGTATAATTCTGTAGTGGAAGGAAGGCGGGGTAGGGGTCGGCCTATGAAAGGTTGAGGGGGCTCCAGGGGGTAAAGGAGGTTTTGTGTGCTAGAAGCTTGGACTTCCATCAAGCGTGAGTGAGCGTGTTAGATAGGAGCAAGTGGAGACGAATGGTTTTTGTGACTTGACGTGCTGTTGAGTGTGAGCAAAGTAACATTTATAGAGGGATTCAGGGAAACCGGTTAGCCGAACTTAAGTCTGGAGGCGGGAAATACAGTGCCTGCACTCTGAAGGAGGAGTATTGATATGCTGTAGTTTTTTTAACTAGTGTAGGCACGCCTCTGGCAAGATAGTGATGGAGTGAAAGATGATGAAAGAGTTTCTTGCTTTTCGGGTCACCCTGCCTTGGTGGGAAACGGCCAATATATTAATGAAAAAAAAAGTAATAATAACTATATGTCAAATTAATGTATAGTCGGTAATTTGAAAGTTCATAGTATTCACGGTATTAAATTTAGGAATGATTTAAGAAACAGTGATGAAACGAGTGGTCTCGTGTAGCTTAAAGTTCAGCTAGTGATGGTATCAGAGAAATGTAACTATTTGCTTCACTTTCTACACCAGACAGAAATAGCGAAAAATATGTGTGGAATTTCGTTCGTCTTTAATGGAAGCAAACCGCTTGAGAGTCTGCCTCAAAAGCGGTCACATATTTAACACAAACGTCTATACGGTCGACCCACCACGATGATTTTCACCAGATTCCTTTCATGGCCACCCAAAACGGTGTCATTTGTGAGTTAAGAGACCTTGATTCCTTCGTACAAATCCTTTTCTGTCGCCCTTTTGTAGCACTAATGTCTAGTCCAGCCGGCCTACATCCCACTGACCACCCGCCGTCCATTTTCCATTGGCCGAACTTCCCGTTTTTTCTTGTGCTCACTTCCGCCCGTCAGCCTGTGTGTTGGCGCTTCTGTTTTGTTCACTCAACCGCTGATGCATTGTTCCTTTTCTTGTCTCTTTTTCTTGTTCCTTTTACATGTTCCTTTCTTCGCTTTTTTTTTTTAATTTTCATGTTCTTTTCACGTTCTGTGCAGCCACTAGTTAACTGCTACTGCTCCTGTTGGTGGTCGGTCTTGGAATAGTTTTTTCAGTATCAATCAAAGCTTCTAATAATAATATATCTTTATTTCTACAAGTACAAATACAAGGTGTACAGGCCTAGCTGACATCAATGACATACTACTATAGAGAAAGCCCCTTGTTACGCTGGGCATTTCGGGCAAATTAGGTCAGTTTTGCCGAAGTGTTCGCTGTTATGGTCTAAACAAGACTGATCTAGCGTTGTTGAGCTGGGCTGGAATCTGTCGAGACTTGGTGCGGTCGGTAAGATAAATCTTAGTGTTTTTTTTAAGCTTGGCTGGATAATAATAGTGTGGAAAAGGGGAATTATTGCCCGTTCAGGGTATTTATTAAGAGAAACGTTTCTCCACGAATGGCTCTTAAGTCTTAAAGAAGCCGCTTGTGAAGAAATGTTTTCTTTTAATAAATATCATGAACTGTAAATAAATGTCTTCCTCCACAGCGCGATATCACCTTGCCATTTACAGCCAGTCTGGACTGTGCTGAGTTGCGCTGGACTGGTCTAAATTTGACTGGACCAAGCGGCTTGAAGAGCCATTCACAAGTCGACCATTTCGTCATGCATTCTTGTGGCTTGAGGTGTGTGTGTTCCAGCCAGCAGCCACAATGGTCGCCCACTCATAAATAGCTGGAGTTGTCGTCTCTTAGAGATGAACTACAACCTCCTCTTTCTCTCTGGATGATGTACGCCGCGCAGCGCTGACAACTGCACTGAGGTGGACCACTGGGAGCTGCTGCCTCTGTACTCTCTGTACTCTCAGATTTGTACCACTGGGTGATGCTGCCTCTCAGAGGTCTGTGTACTCACAGAACTGTGCCACTGGGAGGTGCTGCCTCTCACAGCTCTGTGTTCTCACATAATTGTTGACGGTTTCTTCCCTTCAGTATGGCAGTATTGATGCTGGTAAAAGGTTTCTGTCTCAAGGAACCCAAGTTACTCTTTCCTTTCTCCACTCACATATAATTGTCTCCCATTCCCCCGGTGCTGTGTTGGTTTTATTTAATAATACTTGATAATACTAAACCAAAATCGAAATTTAAAAAAAATGGGAAGGGATATTATACAAAATTTATCTGAAGGAATGTAAAAAAAATGAGTTCTTGTATATTAACAATAATTGTTTTAATTGTTTCATAGATATGAAGCTATTAGTGCAAAAGTTCGAATAACTTTCGCGAGAAACGCAAACAGAGAAAGACTTGCCTAGCCATCTTCGCCTCAGAATTTAATCATCTAAGCAGACAAGTGAAGAAATAATGGACAAATACCAATTGTCAACAAGACACCAAATAATCCTCAAAAAAATATTTATGCTTCACAGCTTAGATATCATCGTGCCTAATTTAAAGGTTTCTATAACTTGAACTTTGAAAAATCGTAGAAACAAGATTTAATCAACAAAATATGGCTTGATTTATGTACTGTTTTTGAAAAATGACAAAAAATTGTATTTTCTTTTTATTTTCCTGCCATAACGTCCAGTGTGGCAGACACAAGAAACATCACGTAACTGAAAACCATCAGTGTGCTAAACTGACGGAAGTACTTGTGAGCAAGACTAAGACTAGCTACTACTACATCAGTCTGTTTCATGGTGTCATTATCATCGCCATCTCTCTCTCTCTCTCTCTCTCTCTCTCTCTCTCTCTCTCTCTCTCTCTCTCTCTCTCTCTCTCTCTCTCTCTCTCTCTCTCTCTCTCTCTCTCTCTCTCTCTCTCTCGCTCCCTCACCATCTAGCCTTCCATCCTTCTCAGGTGGTTGACCTCCCAGGTGGGTGGGTGGTTGGGTGTAAAGGTCAGGTCAGGTCACGTGTACGCCCAATTGGTTATGGATCCAGCTTACAGGAGACGACTCTCTTAATCCGCATGCGCGCGTGCGTGCACAGTGCTCGCGCGCGCGAGCACACACACACACACACACACACACACACACACACACACACACACACACACACACACACACACACACACACACACACACACACGTACGTACGTACGTACGTACGTTCCTCAGTTCCTCACAAGAGGTTAATGCAAAAGCTAGAGGATCAGGCACGCATAACAGGAAAGGCACTGCAATGGATCAGAGAATATCTGACAGGGAGCCAACATCGAGTCATGGTACGTGACGATGTGTCAGAGTGGGCGCCTGTGACGAGCGGGGTTGCACAGGGGTCAATCCTAGGACCTATGGTGTTTTTGGTATATGTGAATGGCATGACGGAAGGGATACACTCAGAAGTGTCCCTGTTTGCAGATGATCTGAAGTTAATGAGGAAAATTAAATCGGATAAGTATCAGGCAGGACTACAAAGAGACCTGGGCAGGCTACGAGCCTGGTCCAGCAACTGGCTCCTTGAATTTAACCCCGCCAAATGCAAAGTCATGAAGATCGTGGAAGGGCAAAGAAGACTGCAGACAGAGTATGATCTAGGTGGCCAAAGACTGCAAACCTCACTCAGGGAAAAAAATCTTGAGATGAGTATAATACCGAACACATTTCCTGAGACGCACGTCAACCAGATAACTGCTGCGGCATATGGGCGTCTGGCAAACCTAAGTATAGCGTTCCGATACCTCAGTAAGGAATCGTTCAAGACTCTGTACACCGTGTACATCAGGCCCATACTGGAGTATGCAGCACCTGTTTGGAACCCACACCTGGTCAAGCATGTCAAGAAATTAGAAAAATTTGCAAAGGTTTGCAGCAAGACTAGTTTCAGAGCTAAGGGGATTGTCCAATTAAGAAATGTTAAGGGCAATCGGCCTGACAACACTGGAGGACTGGAGGATTAGGGGGAGACATGATAACAACGTATAAAATACTGCGAGGAATTGACGGTGGACAAAAACAGGATGTTTCAGAGATGGGATATAGAAACAAGGGGGTCACAATTGGAAATTGAAGACTCCGAGGAGTCAAAGGGATGTTAGGAATTATTTCTTCAGTCATAGAGTTGTCAGGAAGTGGAATAGTCTGGCAAGTAACGTAGTGGAGGCAGGAACCATATTTAGTTTAAAGACGAAGTTTGATAAAGCTCATGGAGCAGGGAGAGAGAGGACCTAGTAGCGATCAGTGAAGAGGCAGGGCCAGGAGCTATGACTCGACTCCTGCAACTACAAATAAGTAAGTACACACTTGGAAACTGAAAAATACATGAAGTTAAAAAAATGACCAATTCTTGATATGTATAAGATCGAGTTGCCCTGGTGAGTCTTTGACCAAATTCCTTCAAGAACTTGGATGAGTCTCCCATGAGCCGAGAGTCTCTCTCGACCATCTGTGAGAACAAACTTGTAATCAAGAACATGTTTCTCGTATCAGGGGTGACATGTCCAGTGGTACTGGGCACCTGATGTTCCAAGCACTAGACTATCGGGCGTTCGATTCCCGACCAGTAGCGCTAATTTTACTTGCCTAACACGACTCGTTCGTGGATGCATTCATAAATATATATTTCTTGCCGAATAGGTCAAACTTGCGATTTTGGCTTAAATGTCAACGCTCTTCTTGCCTAATAAGGCAAGCGAAAATTTGTGTATGCAATAATTTCGCAAAAATCATTCTGAATCTAACGAAAAAAAATATATTATAAAATAATTTGTTTATTATTAAATTATTGTAAACATCTAAAATATATTTAGTTGGATTATGCTAAATTAAATTGCGCTTGTTAAAGTAAGGTTAGGTAAGTTTTCTAAGGTTCTTCTGGTACAAAATTATTAATTTTTACATTAGCATAAATGAAAAAAAAAGTCTTGCAACGTATAAGGGAAAATTTTAGAAAGGATTTAATTTTAAATGAATTCTTGCAAATTGACCAATTTTACCTATTCGGCATGACACGGTATATATATATATATATATATATATATATATATATATATATATATATATATATATATATATATATATATATGTATGTATGTATGTATGTATGTATGTATGTATGTCGTACCGAATATGTAAAACTGGTCAATTAGCAAGAACTCATTTAAAATTAAGTCCTTTCTAAAATTTTCTCTTATACGTTTAAAGATATATTTTTTCATTAATGTTAATGTAAAAAAATTTTAATTTTGCTCCAAAAGAATCTTAGAAAACTTACATAACCTTATTATAATAAGAACAATTTATTTTAGCCTAACTCAACTAAACATATTTTAGATTTGTTTACAATAATTTAATACTAAACAAACACAGTGAAATACATTTTTTTCTTGTTAGGTTAGCAGAATGATTTTGGCGTATTATACAGACAAATTTTCGCTTGTCCTATATGGCAAGATGAACGTTATTGCTATTTAAGCCAAGATCAGCAAGTTCTGCCTATTCGGCATGACATATATATATATATATATATATATATATATATATATATATATATATATATATATATATATATATATATATATATATATATATATATATCGAAGACACCAAACAGCGAAGCAGGATAACCACAGTTAGTGCTGGGTATACAGACCTCACTGTGCAGCAGGATAACCACAGTGAGTGCTGGGTATACAGACCTCACTGTGCAGCAGGATAACCACAGTGAGTGCTGGATATACAGACCTCACTGTGCAGCAGGATAACCACAGTGAGTGCTGGGTATACAGACCTCACTGTGCAGCAGGATAACCACAGTGAGTGCTGGGTATACAGACTTCACTGTGCAGCAGGATAACCACAGTGAGTGCTGGGTATACAGACTTCACTGTGCAGCAGGATAACCACAGTGAGTGCTGGGTATACAGACCTCACTGTGCAGCAGGATAACCACAGTGAGTGCTGGATATACAGACCTCACTGTGCAGCAGGATATCCACAGTGAGTGCTGGATATACAGACCTCACTGTGCAGCAGGATATCCACAGTGAGTGCACGCAGACCTCACTGTGCAGTAGGATACCCACAGTAAGTGCCGGGTACACAGACCTCGCTCAGTGTGGTCCACTTAATCTAGCTATTAAAAAGTTTTACTTGGGGAAGGACAGGGATTTTCCAGGTTCCTGAGTGACTATATTGATCTGCAGATTAAACGTTGTTTTGAGGTGAGGGCGTTCGTGGGAGGCCGGAGGAGGAGGAGGAGGAGGGCGGAAAGAGAAGGTGGGGAGAAAGGAGGACGAAGAGGAGGAGGGCGAGGCGGAGGAAAACAGGAGAAAAAAGGAGGTGGTGGACGAGGAAGAAGGGAAGGAGGAGGAGGTAGAGGAAGAGATGATTAGCAGCAACATTTCCTCTCCCTCCTGCTCCTCCTCCGTTTTCTCCTCCTCCTTCTCATCTCCTCCTCCTCCTCCTCCTCCTCCTCCTCCTCCTCCTCCTACTCCTCCTCCTCCTCCTCCTCCTCCTCCTCCTCCTCCTCCTCCTCCTCCTCCGCCTCCTTCTCACCACCACTGTCTGTCTGTCAGGACAGGTCGTAACTTAACAATGGAACAATTTGCCTATTACATTTCGCGATGACTTTGGTGAGTAGGATTTGTGGTGCTGTTTTGAAAACATTGGAATTCCTGAGGGTAGGAAGGAGCGAGACTGGTGGAAATGATGGTGGGAAGGAGCAAGATTGGTGGAAATGATGGTGGGAAGGAGCGAGACTGGTGGAAATGATGGTGGGAAAGAGCAAGATTGGTGGAAATGATGGTGGGAAGGAGCGAGACTGGTGGAAATGATGGTGGGAAGGAGCAAGATTGGTGGAAATGATGGTGGGAAGGAGCGAGATTGGTGGAAATGATGGTGGGAAGTTGAAATAGGAAGGAGTGAAAAGGATGGAATAAAAGGCGGAGAGGAAGGAAATTCTATGAAATCTTGAGAGGTCTGCCCAGGGAAGCATGATGTAGCGAGAGAGAGGATGAGGTAAGTGGGATGGAGAGGGAAGGATTAAGGTTAATAGGATGGTGTAGGAGGGATAGGTCGAAGTTAAGAAATTGAGGAGAGAAGAAGGGAGGGGTGGATTAAGGTTAAGTTGAGATGGGAGGAGGAAGGGAGAGTAAGGTAAGAGGTGTGTGTGAGAGAGAGAGAGAGAGAGAGAGAGAAGAGGAGGAGGAGAAGGAGGAAGAGGAAGAAGAAATATCAGGAAAGAAAGTGAAGCAGTGAGTGACTTCTTATAAACTGAGCTCCACATGATGTTTACACCAAGGTGTATGTGTTGACTGGTGTCTTCAACATTCTCATCAACATTAAGACTGCCTTACTGCCATGGCTGAGAGGAAATATTTGATGGTTAACAGGATGTATTTGATGATTAAGAAAGAATTCTTGAGAATTGTACAGAGAAAGAACCTGGGATTCATCTCACACTCATTAAAACCCACTGATATAGCCCCTCCACAATGGTGGTAGCAAAGAAAATACTAATAACCCTGACGTTCCACATTATCATTACTTTTGAGAGGGTTTCAAGAGGCAACATTGCCATTCATATGGGATGGCAGCAGCTGCATAACCCAGGGCAGCATAGATTCAGAACTGGTAACTACTGTCTCGTAATTGTTGAACACATTGTGACATGATCTTGGGTGCGCTGGAAGACAAGCTACAGACAGATATAGTGTACACAGACTTTGCAAAAGCCTTCAATAAATGCGACTATGAGGTAATTGCGTACAGAGTACGTGTAATGGAAGTAACCGGAAGGTTACTAAGAGAACCTAAAGAAATCAGGAGCTGCTACAGTGAAAAGTTCTGTTTTCCAACCAAGTCACAATTCTCGCCCCCACTTCTCTTACTCATTCTCATGTCTGATATTGAACGAGGACATAAACCAAAGTGACTACAAGTAATCTACAGGTATTGCAATCTGTCACTTGAAGGAGACTTTGTCTAGCCTTCTGTGAGACACTGTAGTGAAACATCTCATTCTTATACCGTGGTTCATCATATGATTGGGATCATGGAATGGTTCATCATACGACTAGAGCCACGGGGTGGTTCATATGACTGGGACCATGGAGTGGTTTATAATGTAACTGGGACCATGGAGGGGTTCACATGATTCGGATCATGGAGTGGTTCATCGTATGACTGGAACCATTGAGTAGTTCATGATATGAGTTGAATCACTGAGTGGTTCATCATATGACTGGGAGCATGGAGTGGTTCATGATAGTTGAACCACTGAGTGGTTCATCATGTGACTGGGATCCGTGTCAGGAAGACATTTTTTCCCACTTGTGCTGACAAACAAAATAATGTACCACCATTTCCTGGCCAGCCTCGCCTGATATATCTACCCTGTGTTTACCTCACATGTCAAGTTTGTTGACATTCTGATGCACAGCTGATCGTCAGCTGATGGTGAGTCACTCAGTACCCCCTGAGGGAAACTTCCCGACCCTAGTGGTCTCCCCATCAAAAGCTTCCTACCCCTTCAAAAGGGGGCTACCATTTTTTGGGGGAGGGGGCCCACCCAAACAGCTTCTTCTCGCTCATTGCTTTTGCCCTCATCTGATAAATGTGTGAGAACGAGGAATGATGATATATTTGTTTCCATTGTCACGCTCTACCCACTCACAGTATTTACCCTGGGAGGTTATGACTGCGTACTGATCTCCAGGGGACACACGCACACACACACACACACACACACACACACACACACACACACTCACACACGCACACGCACACGCACACACTCACACACGCACACGCACACACATACACAGAGGATGGTTAAAGGAGACATGATAACGACATACAAAATACTGCGTGCAATAGACAAGGTGGACTGAGACAGGATGTTCCAGAGAGGGGACACAGCAACAAGGGGTCACACTCGGAAGTTGAAGACTCAGATGAGTCAAAGGGATGTTCGGAAGTATTTTTTTCAGTCATAGAGTAGTCAGGAAGTGGAATAGTCTAGCAACTGATGTAGTGGAGGCACAAACCATACATAGCTTTAAGACTAGGTATGATAAAGCTCATAGAGCAGGGAGAGAGAGGACCTAGTAGCGTTCAATAAAGAGACGGGGCCAGGAGCTGAGTCTCGACCCCTGCAACCACAATTAGGTGAGTACAGAGAGAGAGAGATATATAGTAGAGGTATGATAAAGCTCATGAAACAAGGAGAGTGACCTAAATAGCGACAGTGAAGAGGCGAGGCCAGAAGCTGTGACTCGACCCCCTGCAACTACAACTAGGTGAGCACGTATACTAAAAGAATTGAACTTGACTGATTTAGAACTAAGAGAGACATTATGGCACATATAAGATTCAATTTATTGAGTTATCCTAGGTTAAATTATGTATAATTTACTATTTAAAAACATTGTTGGGGTTTAAAAGTCTGTGAGGCCTAAATAAGATTAACTCGCTTTTTTTTTTTTTTTTACACAGGGTTTGACAAGGTTAAGGATCCCTAGCTTTATTGACAAGCTATTTACTGGTTAAGGATTCCTAACTTTATTGGCAAGCTAAGAGCTGTTACCTACATCAGCTCATTTGAAAGCATTTTTATTATTATGAGACATACAAGTAGGGAACAGGATGAAGTTGGAGCCATCTGTGGGCCAGCATTTTCATTTGATCAGCTATCTCGTTGACATCATTATGCTGTACGAATGTGTTCCATACTCGAGTCATCCTGGGTATATATGATCTCAGATGGAGTGATGTTCTGGAGAAGGGTACAGCCAGAGTGAAGTTACTGCTTTCTGCCCGTCTTGTGGCATAAAAGCTTGTTTTACGCTGTCCTCGAAGTGGATCCAAGTGTGGTACTTTGACAATATTGGCCTTATACATAACAGTAAGGCCACCCACATTCCTCCTGTGTTGAAGGCTCTGCTGAAATGACAGATCTATCCAGGATGGGTCCAGGCGAGAGATGAGACGTCTTGCTCTGTTCTCTACTCTGTCAAGCAGTCGCAGATGAGTCTCTCTCTCTCTCTCTCTCTCTCTCTCTCTCTCTCTCTCTCTCTCTCTCTCTCTCTCTCTCTCTCTCTCTCTCTTTCTCTCTCTCTCTCTCTCTGTCTCTCTCTCTCTCTCTCTCTCTCTCTCTCTCTCTCTCTCTCTCTCTCTCTCTCTCTCTCTCTCTCTCTCTCTCTCTCCCTCCTCCCCCTCCTCCCTCCCTCCCTCCCTCCCTCCACTGCACCTCACAGTTGATGAGGTTTGCTGGTACACCTCATCTCTAAATGAACTATTGTAAGGATTCTTACGTCGTGGATTGAGATTTTAAAGAGAGCCAGAGATGTGGGCGAGCCAGGGTCTTACTGGAGAGAGAGAGAGAGAGAGAGAGAGAGAGAGAGAGAGTTAGAATGGGATGCGTGTGTGTTCTGGCTAAAAATCTTACATTATACATATTTACAGGTAGAGGGAGTATGGAAGTATCGGATAATTGGATTAAACGTGTGTAACTTCACACAACTCCATTGCCATGATGAACAAAACCCCAAACCATGATTCTGACTTAACAAGACCCCACCATAACCCTAACTTAGCAATTACCATGAACAAGACCCCATCATAGCCCTAACTTAGTAATTACTGTGACCCCACCATAGCTCTAACTTAGTAATTACCATGAACAAGACCTCGCCATAACCCTAACTCATCAGAGTTATAGTCTCCTGTAGAGTGCTATGAGCCCCAGTTAACCGTTTACTGCTAGGAAGGTGATCAGGGGGCAGCAGGTGCGAGGTGGTTCACCAATACATTGAATAATACCCAAGAATAGAACCCAGGTCCTTGCGGCTTTGTGCTGAACATTCCGAGTCTGTCTCTCTCTCTCTCTCTCTCTCTCTCTCTCTCTCTCTCTCTCTCTCTCTCTCTCTCTCTCTCTCTCTCTCTCTCTCTCTCACACACACACACACACACACACACACACACACACACACACACACACACACACATACACACAGGGTTTGACAAGGTTAAGTTAAGGATCCCTAGCGTTATTGACAAGCTAAGAGCTGTTACCTACATCAGCTCATTTGAAAGCATTTGTATTGTTATGAGACATACAAGTAGGGAACAGGATGAAGTTGGAGACATCTGTGGGCCAGCATTTTCATTTGATCACCTGACTTTATCTCGTTGACATCATTATGCTGTACGAATGTGTTCCATACTCGAGTCATCTTGGGGAGAAATGATCTCAGATGAAGTGATGTTCTGGAGAAAGGTACAGCCAGAGTGAAGTTGCTGCTTAATGCCCGTCTTGTGGTATTGAAGCTTGCTTCACGCTGTCCTCGAAGTGGATCCAAGTGTGGTACTTTGACAATATTGGCCTTGTACATAACAGTAAGGCCACCCACATCCCTCCTGTGTTGAAGGTTCTGCTGAAATGACATCTATCCAGGATAGGTCCAGGCGAGAGATGAGACGTCTTGCTCTGTTCTCTACTCTGTCAAGCAGTGGCAGATGAGTCTCTCTCTCTCTCTCTCTCTCTCATGTGCACAAAAAACTGGGGTAACCGTAAGAGAGTACACTAGAGAAAGCGATAAAGAGGGAGGAAGAAAGACAAGGGGGAGGAGGGGAGATGAAAGGAACGTAAGACAACAACAATAAACACTTAGGAGGGGAGGGGAGATATACTGCTTTGCTTCACCATCTAAAGCAATTTAAAAACTTGTTATTCCTCGTCCAACCTCTTCCCCTCCCCTTCTTCCCCTTCACTTTACCCACTTCCTTCCCCTCTTCCCATCCTTCCCTACACACCCTATCATTCCAATCCTTCACTCCTCTCCACTTCCATTAATTCTCTCTCTCTCTCTCTCTCTCTCTCTCTCTCTCTCTCTCTCTCTCTCTCTCTCTCTCTCTCTCTCTCTCTCTCTCTCTCTCTCTCTCTCTCTCCCTTAGCTGCTAGCTCTATATTTTCCCTCCAAGCGCCCGCACGAGTTTACCGCACCATGGACTACAACAATTTTTTTCTGTATCTCGAAATTTACCTATTATTCTTATTCCAAGTATTCCTAGTATGTCTAGTTTTCCTATTCAAAATTTTTTTAGCATTACCAGTATTCCTATTCCAATTATATTATTCCCAGTATTCCTATTCCTTGAGAAAGAGAGAAATAGCTATAAACGGACTCGGGGAAGTGAACAAATAATGACTAAAAACACACACACGCACAAATATATATATATATATATATATATATATATATATATATATATATATATATATATATATATATATATATATATATATATATATATATATATATATATATATTGAATATGTCAGTGAGAGTAACTAGCAAGTGTTGTTGCCTCTGACATAAGTTATTTCCAGCATCGTATACTAAGTGTGGGACGAGGCCATTTACAGGTACAAAATATTCATGTTGTAACATATCTCATTTATAACGTGATATGTTGCAATGAGCAATGTGTGTGTAAATTGTAAATCAGTTTTCTCGTAAGTGAACCACTGTAGCTTATAATGTATGGCTTTGTGTATGAATATGTATAAGTATTTTCCTTTATATACTGAGTAATTATTTGCTGTATGTTGTGTGTATATTTAGTGGCTGATAACTGTCTGTCTGCACGTATCTATGTATATATATATATATATATATATATATATATATATATATATATATATATATATATATATATATATATATATATATATATATATAGTGTGTGAAAAAATTGCTATTGGTTCCTCGTTTGTGAATATCAAATCCAGTGTATTTTGATTTCTAGTATCTTCTGTTATCCGTTGGTTCAAAGCTAAGTTTTCACAAAGCCTCATTAGTTCTTTGTTATGTATCTGTTAAGCCAGAGTCGGCGGCTACGACGATGGTTCGTCATTTGCGACGACAAACTAGACGAACGAAGAACGACGGGACGAAGAGCGTCCTGTTGACTTGAGAACTATCATTCTCTCAGCTTATTCCTGGCGCGCCGATCAAACTATTAAATTATTACTCCTGAGTGTGCTCGCAGCAGCTATTTCTGGTGCAACGCTGTGGTTTATCGTCTTCCATTTCATACTGGGAAGGCTGACATCTTAAAAGGATAATATTTGGTGTTGGGTTTTCAAGACTTTTAGAGCAGTTGTCTTTCTTATCTGGTCTGTGGATTCTTCCGCTGTTGCTGACAATGATTTATTTACAAAGATAATTACTAGATTTCTATATCCCACTTTGATAACTGATGCATTCAACAGTTCCGTGCTAAAAAAAAATATACTTAGAACTTCTCTTTTATCCTTTGATGAATTCACCAGTTCTGTGCAATAAAATTTATCTTTCCTGCAGAGTCCTACTTCTTCCTGTTTACTTTGTTACTTCTATAAATATTGTTTTTTTTATCATTATCTAACCGTCCAAAACATCCCTTGTATATGTTTCTGTGAATTATCCAGAGATGGCATTGACTTCTGTGAGGAACACAATAATATACCTAGCATTATCATTTTTATTTGGTTTCAAATCGTGGATGTTTACAGATAGGAAGGAGGGTCTACCATCATATGAGTTTTAGTTAAGTGTAGATTTTGTTAGTACAGCTGGTGACGTACACCGCCTCGTATGTCACTTAGTGTACGTAGCCATCTTTTCTCCAGGTGTGGTTGTGCACTTGTATGTTGTTCGTTTCACTCTGTGCAGGTCAGGGCACAGCACAGCAGGGCAGGGCATAGTACAACAGGTCAGGGTACAGCACAGCAGGGCAAGGCATAGCACAGCAGAGCAGGGCACAGTGCAGCAGGTCATGGCACAGCACAACAGGTAAGGGTACAGCACAACAGGTAAGGGCACAGCAGGGCAGGGCACAGTTCAGCAGGTCAGGGCACAGCACAACAGGGCACATCACAGCATAACACAGGAGAGTAGGGCAGGGCAGGGTATTCCAGTGGAGGATAGAGCCAGGCAGAGCAGTACCCACGAGCTAGTATGTCGGGTATGAGGCAGAGGAAGGTCAGGCGACCCGCCCTGACATGACCCTTAATTATGAACCTCTGGTTCTCCCTCGGTGGTTCTATCAATCCCACCAAGCTTGAGTCTCATTACCCTTGCCACCGTGTCATTATCAACCCACCAGCCCACCCACCCACCCACCAACCCACCTTTCAAATCTCATCAAACAACCCACCCACATCGGTCAGCCCCACTCACAGGTCACAGTGTTAAATCTACCTAATGTTAGATTATTCTAGGTTAAATCTACCTTATGTTGAGTTATCTTAGGTTACATCTATCTAATGCTCTGTGTTAGTTATCATTTACGAAAGCGTGTGTGTGTGTGTGTGTGTGTGTGTGTGTGTGTGTGTGTGTGTGTGTGTGTGTGTGTGTGTGTGTGTGTGTGTGTGTGTGTGTGTGTGTGTGTATACTCACCTATTTGTACTCACCTATTTGTGGTTGCAGGGGTCGATTCACAGCTCCTGGCCCCGCCTCTTCGCTGATTGCTACTAGGTCCTCTCTCCTGCCCCATGAGCTCTGTCATACCTCGCCTTAAAACTATGTATGGTTCCCGCCTCCACTACGTCACTTTCAGGCTATTCCACGGCCTGACTACTCTATGACTGAAGAAATACTTCCTAACATCCCTTTGATTCATCTGAGTCTTCAACTTCCAATTGTGACCTCTTGTGTCTGTGTCCCTTCTCTGGAACATCCCGTCTTTGTCCACCTTGTCTATTCCGCGCAGTATTTTATATGTCGTTATCAAGTCTCCCCTGACCCTCCTGTCCTCCAGTGTCGTGAGTGTGTGTGTGTGTGATTTCTAGTTTGTACTTGCCTATTTATTACAACCTATCTGTAGCTACAGGAGCAGAGTTATGCTGGTGTCTCGTCTTCAATACTCTGTTCATCATATATATTTTTAAAAATTCCTGTAGTTGCAGCAGTTACTAAGTCCACTATCAATACATTCCACTAGTCAACCACCCTGTTTGAGTAGAAAAAATTCCTCCATCCTTTCTACTTTACTTTTTCTTAGTCTGCAACTGTGGCCTCTTGTTATTCCTCTTTCAGCTGCTAAGAAATCTTTTGCATCTACTCTTCAAATCATTTCAAGACCTTATATGTGATTATCATATATCTTTTCCTGCTATCAGCCAACATTGACATCTGTAATATTTTCCTGCTATCAGCCAACATTGACATCTTTAATATTTTCCTGCTATCAGCCAACGTTGACATCTATAATATTTTCCTGCTATCAACCAACATTAACATCTATAATATTTTCCTGCTATCAGCCAACATTAACATCTGTAATATTTTCAGCCTTTCATCATTGTTTATATTGCTCAACTCTGGCTTCCATTTTGTAGCTCTCTGAACATGTTCTATTTTCCATTTTCTAGCTTCCTATACTAATTTTCCTAGCTCTCCAGTACCTTCCATTGTGTATATGGACTTCAGTAAGACTTTCGATAGAGTTCCACACCAGAGGCTATTGAGGAAACTTAAGGCACACGGAATAGGAGGAAAAATTTTTTCCTGGGTAGAGGCATGGCTGACAAATATACAACAGAGAGTTTGCATAAATGGGGAGAAGTCAGAATGGGGGCACGTCACAAGCGGTGTTCCTCAGGGGTCAGTGTTGGACCCGTTGTTGTTCACAATTTACATAAACGACAGAGATGAGGGAATAAATAGCGACATAAGCAAATTTGCTGATGACACCAAAATAGGCCGCCCAATTCATTCTAATGAGGACACTAGAGCACTCCAGGATGATTTGAATAGACTGATGCAATGGTCGGAGAAGTGGCAGATGCAATTTAATATAGACAAATGCAAAGTTCTAAATGTTGGACAGTTAAATAACCATGCCACATATAAACTAAATAATGTATATCATAATACTACTGATTGCGAAAAGGATTTAGGAGTTCTGGTTAGCAGTAATCTAAAACCAAGACAACAGTGCATTAGTGTTCGCAATAAAGCTAACAGAATTCTTGGCTTCATATCTAGAAGTATAAATAATAGAAGTCCTCAGGTTGTTCTTCAACTCTATATATCTTTGTTTAGGCCTCATTTAGACTATGCTGCTCAGTTCTGGTCACCGTATTACAGAATAGATATAAATGCTCTGGAAAACGTACAGAGGAGGATGACAAAGATGATCCCATGTATCAGAAATCTTCCCTATGAGGATAGACTGAGGGCCCTGAATCTGCACTCTCTTGAAAGGCGTAGAATTAGGGGGGATATGATCGAGGTGTATTAATGGAAAACAGGCATATATAAAGGGGATGTAAATAGCGTGCTGAAAATTTCCAGCCAAGACAGGACTCGCAGCATTGGTTTCAAGTTGGAAAAATTCAGATTCAGGAAGGATATAGGAAAGCACTGGTTTGGTAATAGAGTTGTGGATGAGTGGAACAAACTCCCGAGTACAGTTATTCAGGCTAAAACGTTGTATAGTTTTAAAAATAGGTTAGATAAATACATGAGTGGGTGTGGGTGGGTGTGAGTTGGACCTGACTAGCTTGGGCTACCAGGTCTGGTGCAGTGCTCCATCCTTGAGTGGAGGTGACCAGACTGGGTGGGTCATTGGGCTAATCCGGGGGGGGGGTCATTGGTCTAATTCGGGGGGGGGGAGGACATGGACCTGCTCCGCATGGGCCAGTAGGCCTGTTGCAGTGTTCCTTCTTTCTTATGTTCTTATGTTTCTTATGTTCATTCTTTATTACTGCATCTGATATTCCTATGTGGAATAAACCGTTGTATTCCATTATCATATACACTTTCAAAACTCTATGTACACATTATTTATATCTGTTCCTTGTAGTACAATGTTCCATTAAGCTTCTCTAAAATACCCTTGTAAAATATTGTAATTCTCTTTTTTATAATTTCATCGTTCCTCTTTATGACTCTCTTCTTCATATTTTTATATTTCACTGTATATGTTGTTTCCAGTAGAACATGATCACTCTCTCCAAGTTTAAGTTGGTTATATTCAAAATTTTCTCAGGTGTTCTAGTAATATTGAGTGTGTTGCTTCCTGTTATTCTTGTCGCTTCATTTATATGTTGCTGCATTAGAAAACCTGTTATTATATCGAGGAAATCTGTTGACCTTTTATTTGCATTTTCAGCCTCATAAGCTGCACACTTAATTTATTTATAAAATCCTCAAGTACAATAAATTCTTCTCTTCACGGTCACTTGTTATCAGTAGATCACTAAGGACATTATGTAATACCTCAGTTATCTTCTGGAATTCTTTAGCTAATACAACCTAGCGAATTTTACAACTGTCTTCAGTCTTAGATTTATATCTTCCAGACCTTTCCTCCTCTTCTCTAAGCTTTTATTGACACCTTCAGAAATACTCTGTGGTAGCTGCACCTGCTGTTGTAATTCTGTGTTATACTTAAGGATTCCTGCATAACTGTCTTCTAATTTAATTTTCATTTCCTTCTCAATATTATTCTTATTTTTTTAGAGAATATCTTATTTATGTCCTCTCTCTTCCTTATTACTCCAGCTTACTCATCTTATGTCTAATGTATTTGCTGTAAGGAGGCTGTTAAAATTTCTATTTTATTTTATTAAAGTTGCATTTTCGTTATTTAATTTCTCTTATAATCCTTCTTGCCTTACCTGGTTATATATATTTGCAATCAATCTATCCATTCATGCAATAGTTTCGTTGTGTGCGAGTGTATCAGTACAGCTGTGTTTACACCGTGTATCCTTCACTATACTGTCAACAAAAGCATCACTGTACTGTTGTGATACTGTTTCTTTTTAATATGTACGTTATTCTTACCCAGGAAAATGTAACACATTAATAATTTCTTTGTATTTCCTGGGAGGGGGTGGGGGGAGAGGGGACACCACTTGCATAAAACTCTGCACTAACTATATAACAAAACAGATACAGTCCCTTTTATCCCAGGATGAGGGGGGCTGGCGGGTGTTAACATTTTTGTCAAAGGCACTTGTCGATAAGACACTTTGTCTATTCGGTGTTTGTGTGTGTGTGTGTGTGTGTGTGTGTGTGTGTGTACTCACCTATTTGTGGTTGCAAGGGTCGATTCACAGCTCCTGGCCCTGCCTTTTCGCTAGTCGCTGCTCCATGAGCTTTATCGTGTGTGTGTTGTTAATTACCAGTTGTCAGAAGCACTTGTCGATAGACACGTGTGTGTGTGTGCGCGCGTGTAGGGGGGTGCATTCGTGCGTGCATGCGCGCGTGCGTGCGTGAGCAGTTACCTAATTGCAATTACCAGTTCGTGTCTAGAGGAGCACAGTTAAGCTTGTGGTGTTTCTCTATATTTATCATAATTAGTGCTGAACTTGGCAAAAGTTGCTTCACTTCAGCTTTCTCCACGAGGTCACTCCACTCGTCACCTGCTTTATTTATACCAAAAACTGGCACCCTGCACTGGGTTGTTGCTTTTTTTTTTTTTTGTATAGTCTTTTTTAGTAGATGTAGAGAGTGTGTTTGTGGCTCTCATCATTGAGGTCGTGGGATCAAAACCCTGGCCGGTGAGGGAAGGGACAGGTGAGGAAGGGGACAAGTGAGGGACGGGGAAGTGAGGGAAGGGGCAAGTGAGGTTGGGGACAGGTGAGGGAGTGGGCAGATAACCAAAAACTGTAGTGGCGGGTCATCATGTAACTAAGACAAGCGTCAGGAAACACTTGTCCTGTTTCCTGACGAATCTTACCTAACCTAACCTCTGTTCCTTCGTAACGGTGTCTGTGCGTTCCACAAGGTCAACACCTGGTGCCTACACCGTCGTGTTCTCGACGGGAGAGAGGGGTTACACGGGGTCGCCCATGCAAATGTGTTCCTCATTGCCACATTTTAATTATAAAGGAAGAGCGCCAGTGTAATGGAGCGTGGGTGAAGTACACGCTGAAGGTGGGAGGGTAGGCTGAACCTGTTCTGTACCACGACCCTGTAATATAATACAGCGAGCTGGATAAGTTAACTCAGAAAGGCAGAGAATGGAGTGGAGATAATTTTATGTATCTGGCCGATATGCTGCTCATAACAATGGCCTTTGCCTTAGAATATGCAGTATAGTTATTTCCTAAAACTAATAAACCTGTAACCATACAAGTTGTAAAAACCATCCAATGTTGCCTCAATGTTTAATATAATAATGGTTGAGATTACCGACTACTGGATATATAAGACACATGTGTAAGAGTTAGGTATATATATAACTAACTGCTGCACGTGTGTCTTACTTATCTGTAACTTCAATGTATGTATTCTAATCTTTATTTATTGTGCTGTGAGAGGCAAGGCAGTTGCCATGTATACACGACCATTATCATTCGTGTGTATGCTGAGAATAAGAGAGGTCAATGTATCTGGGTCTCAGTAAGAGGTCCTCTTCAGAGGGTCTGTGCCTGAGACCGAGATACACAGACCTCTCTTACTCAGTCTTTATTTTTCTGTCGAAGTGGTCTGGGATCTTTCCTCTGAAACTCTATTGCCCAATTCGTGTTTACTTATTGTATTTTTAAATCACTCAAGTTTAAACCCATTATTTAGTGTTGTCACGAAACTGCATTTTCAGAACTTGTGTTTTAAATGACTTCTTACTTACGTGTCGAAACGCTATTCTTAGGTTTGCCAAGCGCCCCTATGCTACAGTAGTTATTTGGTTGATGTGCGCCTCAGGAGATGTGCTCAGTATGATGCTTACCCCAAGATCCTTTTCCTTAAGTGAGTTTTGCAGTTTTTGACCTCCTAGGCTGTACTCCGTCTGCAGTCTGTCGATAACCACGTTATTAAATCCTCATCCAGTTGCGCACTTGTATCACTTAACCTTGCACTGAAGAATAGCTATAATACCATCTACCTGGAGTCTACCTGGAGGTTGTTCCGGGGGTCAACGTCCCTGAGGGCTGGTCCATGATGAGGCCTCCTGGTGGATCGGGGCCTAATCAACCAGGTTGTTATTGCTGGTCAGGGACGGGCTTTAGAAACCTACCCAGTTCCCTCTTGAAGACAACTTGGGGTCTGTTGGCAATTTCCTTTATGTCTGATGGCTGGAATAATTCGCAAATTGGATTTATTTTGGTCACTCCCATGAAAATTTTTCAGCATTGCAGAGATAGAAATAGTGCAGAGTGCGGCATAAGTTTATAAGACAGTTAAATATTAGCGTTGAATATCTGAAGCGAATCAGAAAGGGCATTTCCAAGTTATCACCTAGGAACTAATATCCCAATTTCTTCAGTAAAAATAGGAATATAATTCAAACTTTCCACTGAGAAACACCAACATTAGAGTCAAAGTAAAGAGACATTCTCTTGTTATCTCAGACAGACTTCTGCCCTAAAATACACCAGTACATTAAGCTTGAAGCTGCTCAGGAGTTACATTATCAAGTCATCAGCACTGAAAGGTTGAAGCTAACCGGATGCGACACTCAGAAATTATCGCAGGAAAACCAGTATTTCAATTTTTCTATTAAAAAGACTAATTTGGGTCGACACAGGCCAGAATCAGTCCAAATTATTCTCCAAGACTGACCAGCGTTTAAGTAGGTAAGTAACTACTTACCTTTATAAATACGTAATTAAATAAGTGTTATTTAGGTTCTGGATACATGACATGGTATGTGGACACATAAAAAATACATTATGGCGATTTAACTAAGGATAACCCAATGAAGTAAAGTCAGCTATGTTTGCTAATGTTACAGCTAATATACATAGCCTCCTTTCTTTGGGTCAGTTATGTTAATGTGGTATATGAATGGTATATAATACCAAGATGATGAATTAGACACTTGCGCAATATCTGGATGTCTTTATTTGTAGACGTTTCGCCATCTAGTGGCTTTATTAGTACAATACAAGGACATAATATGAAGAATGTAGAACTATGTACAAAAGATGAGGTAATCAGTCCCTCAGTCTTGAAGTTGGTGAAGAGCACTGTGGTCTTGAAGAATCTTGAGACTCTTCAACAACTCCAAGGCTGAGGGACTGATTACCTCATCTGTTGTATATAGTTATATATTCGTCACATTATGTCCTTGTATTGTGTTAAAAAGCCACTGCATGACATCCAGGTGTTATCCAGGTGAAGGAAAGACTGTGA
>NC_091369.1:12568501-12861001 GCF_038502225.1 Cherax quadricarinatus
AATGCCGGGAGCAAGGGGCTAGTAACCCCTTCTCCCGTATAAATTACTAAATTTAAAAAGAGAAACTTTCGTTTTTCTTTTTGGGCCACCCTGCCTTGGTGGGATACGGCCGGTTTGTGAAAATATATATATATATACATATATATATATATATATATATATATATATATATATATATATATATATATATATATATATTATATATATATATATATATATATATATATATATATATATATATATATATATATATATATATATATATATATATGTATATGTATATATGTATATATGAAGGAATATATAGGAGGGAAACAGTTACCTCATGGCACAACTGGAAGTTAATTAAAAGCACGAGGGTTATCAGGGAAAGCTTCTTCATCCTCAGACAATTCACGAAGTGGAATGACTTGAATAGCGAGGTGGTAGAAGCAGGACATGTACACAGCTTGAAGAAAAAGTATGACAGTGCTTGCGAAACCTGGAAGTGTAAATCCAGTAGGAGCCAGGTGAGAGGCAGGACAGGAGGTGAAACTCCACTCCTGGAACCACACACAGACACACACACGTCAACAACGTTGTAACAACAAAGCAGTGAAGCATAATGTCATTTCCGGGGGAAGAGGGAGGGGCTGAGGAAACCACGACACGCCCACCCATCACTCCCACCTGCCCGCCCACCCGCCCACCCATCACGCCAGCGACAACACACGTGAATGACCACTAGACAGGTGACATCTAAATTAATAGAAACAGACATCCTCTTGATTGCTTTCTGACGTGTGTGTGTGTGTTTTAGTTACGAGCTATCAAAGGCACTTATCGATAGACACTTGGCCTGTTGTTACCTGGAGGTTACCTGGAGGTTATTCCGGGGATCAACGCCCCCGCGGCCCGGTCCATGACCAGGCCTCCCGATGGATCAGGGCCTGATCAACCAGGCTGTTACTGCTGGCCGCACGCAGTCCGACGTATGAGCCACAGCCCGGCTGATCCGGCACTGACTTTAGGTATCTGTCCAGCTCTCTCTTGAAAGCAGCCAGGGGTTTATTGGCAATTCCCCTAATGCTTGATGGGAGGCTGTTGAACAGTTTTGGGCCCCGGACACTTATGGTGTTTTCTCTTAGTGTACCAATGGCGCCCCTACTTTTTATTGGCGGCATTTTGCATCGCCTGCCCAGTCTTTTACTTTCGTAGGGAGTGATTTCTGTGTGCAGATTTGGGACCATTCCTTCCAAGATTTTCCAAGTGTAGATTATGATATATCTCTCCCTCCTGCGTTCCAACGAGTACAAGTCAAGTGCTTCCAAGCGTTCCCAGTAGTTAAGGTGCTTGACAGAACTTATACGTGCAGTAAAGGATCTCTGTACACTCTCTAGATCTGCGATTTCACCTGCTTTGTATGGAGATGTTAATGTACAGCAGTATTCCAGCCTAGAGAGAACAAGTGATTTGAAAAGGATCATCATGGGCTTGGCATCTCTCGTTTTGAAAGTTCTCATTATCCATCCTATCATTTTCTTTGCACGTGCGATCGTGGCACTGTTGTGATCCTTGAAAGTGAGATCCTCAGACATTACTACTCCCAGGTCCCTTACATTATTTTTCCGCTCTATTGTATGGCCGGAGTCAGTACTATACTCTGTTCTAGTTATTATCTCCTCCAGTTTTCCATAACGGAGTAGTTGGAATTTGTCCTCATTGAACATCATATTGTTTACCGTTGCCCACTGGAAAACTTTGTTTATATCTTCTTGGAGGTTAACCGCGTCCTCAGCAGATGACAGCCTCATGCAGATCCTAGTATCATCCGCAAAGGATGATACGGTGCTGTGGTGTATATCTCTGTTTATGTCTGATATGAGGATAAGGAATAAGATGGGGGCGAGTACTGTTGTGCCTTGTGGAACAGAGCTCTTCACTATGGCAGCCTCCGATTTAACTCTGTTGACCACTACTCTTTGTGTTCGATTTGTTAGGAAGTTGAAGATCCATCTCCCCACTTTCCCAGTTATTCCTTTAGCACGTATTTTATGGGCTATTATGCCATGATCGCATTTGTCAAATGCTTTTGCAAAGTCTGTGTATATTACATCTGCATTCTGATTTTCTTCCAGTGCATCCAAGGCCATGTCATAGTGATCCAGTAGTTGTGAGAGGCAGGAGCGACCTGGCCTGAACCCATGTTGCCCTGGATTGTGCAGATTTTGGGAATCCAGGTGATTTGCAATCCTGCTTCTTAGCACTCTTTCAAAGATTTTTATGATGTGGGATGTCAGAGCTATTGGTCTATAGTTCTTAGCTAATGCTTTGCTGCCACCTTTATGGAGTGGGGCTATATCCGTTGTTTTAAGTGACTGTGGAATTTCACCCATGTCCAAGCTCCTCCATAGTGTACTTAGGGCACGCGAGAGGGGTTTCTTGCAGTTCTTAATGAAAACAGAGTTCCACGAGTCTGGGCCCGGGGCTGAGTGCATAGGCATGTTGTCAATGGCTTTTTCGAAATCTATCGGAGTTAGGGTAATGTCGGAAATCTGGCATACATTTATGGAGTTTTGAGGCTCATTCATGAAGAAATCATTTGGGTCGTCGATCCTCAGACCGATTAGTGGTTCACTAAACACAGAGTCGTACTGGGATTTCAATATTTCACTCATTTCCTTGTTGTCGTCTGTGTAAGTCCCATCCTGTCTGAGTAAGGGCCCGATACTAGATGTGGTATTTGCCTTGTTTTTGGCATATGAAAAGAAATATTTTGAATTTCTTTCAATTTCACTAATAGCTTTAAGCTCCTCCTGCCTCTCCTGGTTCCTGTAAGAGTCATTTAGCTTAAGTTCGATAATTTCCACTTCCCTGGTCAGCGCCTCCTTTCGTGTATCAGATATTCTAGCACTCCTGAGGAGCTCAGTGACTCTTCGTCGTCTTCTGTAGAGGGAGCGTCTTTTTCTCTCCAGTTTACTCCTGCTCTTCTTCTTTCTTAGGGGAATATGCCTAGAACATGCTTCGGCTACCAGGAAGTTGATCCTTTCAAGGCATTGGTTTGGATCCATGTCATTTAAGACATCTTCCCAACATGTTTCGTTTAGGACATGGTTTACCTGGTCCCAGTTGATGTTCTTGTTGTTGAAATTGTATTTTGTGAAGACACCTTCACAGGTACATGCATTCTGTTGTTCAGGACCCCTATGCATGTACGTCTGGACTTCGATTAGATTGTGATCGGAATTAGTTGTTTTTGATATTCTTATGTCTCTTATCAGGTCCTGATTATTTGTGAAGATAAGGTCAAGTGTGTTTTCTAGTCTTGTTGGCTCCACTATCTGCTGGCTTAAGGTGTGTTTTTCGCAGAGATTTAGTAGCTCATGTGTGTGTGACCTTTCATCTGCGCTACCTCCGGGGATTGTTTCAGCTATAACATTATTTGCTACATTCTTCCATTTTGTATGCCTTAGGTTGAAATCACCAAGCAGTAAGATGTTTGGGGATGGAGCTGGAAGGTTTTCCAAACAGTAATCGATTTTCAGTAGCTGTTCCTTGTGAGAAGTGTATTTGTGTACTCACCTAATTATGGTTGCAGGGGTCGATCCATAACTCCTGGCCCTGCCTCTTCACTGGTCGTACTAGGTCCACTCTCCCTGCTCTATGAACTTGATCATACCTCATCTTAAAACTATGTATGGATCCTGCCTCCACTACATCACTGGAACATTCTGTCTTTGTCCATCTTGTCAATTCCTCGCATTATTTTATGTCATTATCATGTCCCCCTGTCCCTTCTGTGCTCCAGTGTTATCAGATGTGTGTGTGTGTGTGTGTAAATTGTGATGTTTATTTCGACTTGTCACTGTTGCCTTCTTCAGTAAACTAAATAATCTAGTTTTTTTTTTAATCGTTAGGGAAAAATGCTTTCATGGAGGTTGTGGGCAACAAAATGACGGTTGATAGAGACATGTGAAGCTGAGGTTTAAAACCCATGTAGAGGGGTTTTAAACCCCTCTCCATAGGGTAGTTCCTAGTTAATGTTGTAGTTTGTTAATCTACCATCCCAGAAGGTTCACTGGTGGGTGGAAACCCTCAGGTGCGCCACTAGGTGAGTATTAAGGTGACACGATGGTCAGGTGGTAGTCGGTGATGTGAAGGACGAGAGCTAGCGAGCTAGCGATATATATATATATATATATATATATATATATATATATATATATATATATATATATATATATATATATATATATATATATAAATATATATATATATATATATATATATATATATATATATATATATATATATATATACATATATATATATAAATATATATATATATATATATATATATATAAATATATAAATATTTCTTTCTTTCAACACACCAGCCGTATCCCACCGAGGTGGGGTGGCCCAAAAGGAAAAACAAAAGTTTCTCCTTTCATATTTAGTAATATATACAGGAGAAGGGGTTACTAGCCCCTTGCTCCTGGCATTTTAGTCGCCTCTTACAACACGCATAGCTTACGGAGGAAGAATTCTGTTCCACTTCCCCATGGAGATAAGAGGAAATAAACAAGAACAAGAGCTAGTAAGAAAATAGAAGAAAACCCAGAGGGGTGTGTATACATATGCTTGTACATGTATGTGTAGTGTGACCTAAGTGTAAGCAGAAGTAGCAAGACGTACCTGAAACCTTGCATGTTTATGAGACAGAAAAAACACCAGCAATCCTACCATCGTGTAAAACAATTACAGGCTTACGTTTTACACTCACTTGGCAGGACGGTAGTACCTCCCTGGGCGGTTGCTGTCTACCAACCTACTACCTAGGTAGTATATATATATATATATATATATATATATATCATGTCATAGTGGTCCAGTTGTGAAAGGCAGCAGCAACCCTGCTCTAAACCCATTCTGCCCTGGGTTGTGCAGTAGTTGGGAATCCAAGTGGTTGGCGATCTTGTTTTTTAGAACCCTCTCAAATATTGTTGTGATATGAGAGGTAAGAGCTAACGGTCTATATTTCTCTGCTATTGCTTTGCTGCCATAATTGTGGAGTGGGGCTATATCTGTTGTTTTTGACGACTGAGGGATGACTCCTATGTTTAGGTTCCCTTTCCATTGTATATATAGGCACGCGATAGGGATTTCTTTCGGTTCTTCATCAACACGAAGTTAGACGAGTCTGGGCCCTGGGCCAGAGTGCTTGGGCATGTTGTCAGTGGCTTTTAAGAAGCCCAGTGGTGTGAAGATTATGTCAGAAATTTGGGAAATGTTGGTAAGATTCTGGGTCTCGTTCATAAAAATATACTATTCGGAGTGTCAATCTTAAGTCACTTTTACGTCTCACTAAACGCAGAATCATATTGAGATTTCAGTATCTCACTCATTTCTTTTTTGTTGTTATCGGTGTAAATATTAGTAATATCACGGTCACTAGGCATATGGTAATCAAACAGGTTGACTGATTAAAGCAAAATAAATCCCCAGGCCCTGATGAACTTTTTTTAACGGGCCTGATACTAGATGTGTGTTTTTGCCTTGTTTTTAGCATATGATAAGAAATAGTTTGGATTTCTTTCAGTTTTATTTATGTCTTTTTATCTCTCATGGATCTCATAAGATTCGTTTAAGTTCAGTATTTTGTATTTGCCTGGTTAGTGTTTCCTTCCGCGTTTCATATAACTTTGCCCCTTGAGAAGCTCTGTGATTCTTCGTCTTTGCTTGTAGAAGGAGCGTCTGTCTAGTTTACATCTCTATATTTTGTTAGGGGAGCGTGCGTTGAAGGAAGGTACTTCTAGTAAAATAATGTGAGGGACCTGGGAGTGGTAATGTCTGAGGATCTCACTTTCAAGGATCACAACAGTGCCACTATCACAACTGTGAAGAAAATGATGGGATGGATAATGAGAACGTTCAAAACAAGAGATGCCAAGCCAGTGATGATCCTTTTTAAATCACTTGTTCTCTCTAGGCTGGAATACTGTTGTACATCAACATCTTCATTCAAAGCAGGTGAAATTGCAGATATAGAGAATGTACAGAGAACCTTCACTGCACATATAACTCCCATGAAATACTATAACTACTGTGAACGCTTGGAAGCACTTGATTTGTACTCACTGGAGCGCAGGTAAGATAGATATATCATAATCTACACTTGGAAAATCCTAGAAGGAATGATCTCGAATCTGCACACAGAAATCACTCTCTATGAGAGTAAAAGACTGGGCAGGCGGTGCAAAATACCCCCAATGAAAAGTAGGGGCACCATTGGTACACTAAGAGAAAACACAATAAGTGTCCGGGGCCCAAGACTGTTCAACAGCCTCCCACTATGCCTAAGGGGAATTACAAATAGACTCCTGGCTGTCTTCAAGAGGGAGCTGGACGGATGCTTAAAGTCAGTGCCGGATCAGCTGGGTTGTGGCTTGTACGTTGGACTACGTGCGGTCAGTAGTAACAGTCTGATTGATCAGTCCCTGATCCACCGGGAGGCCTGATCGTGGACCGGACCGCGGGGGCGTTGATCCCCGGAATACCCTCCACGTAGGTGTCACAGAGTTGATGCTTTCTAGACACTGGTTTAGATCCATGTTCATTAAGATATCTTGCCAGTATGTTTCATTAAGGAGATGAATTATTTGATCCCAGTCGACGTTCTTGTTGGTAAAGTTAAATTTGGTGAAGGCAGCCTTGTAATTGTTTGTATCTCGCTGGTCAGGGCTCCTGTGCATACAAGTCTGAACTTCGATTAGACTGTGATCTGAATCAACTGTCTTCGATACTGTTATATTTCGTATCAGGTCATCATTATTTGTGAAAATAAAGCCAAGTGTATCTTTCTGGTGGCCTGGTGGTTAACGCTCTCGCTTCACACGGTGAGGGCCTGGGTTCGATTCCCAGCCAGAGTAGAAACATTGGACGTGTTTCTTTCCACCTGTTGTCTATGTTCCCCATCAGTAAAATGGGTACCTGGGTGTTAGTCGACTGGTGTGGGTCGCATCCTGGGACACTGACCTAAGGAGGCCTGGTCACAGACCGGGCCGCGGGGGCGTTGACCCCCGGAACTCTCTCTAGGTAAACTCCACTATTTACTGGCTTAAGTGTATTAATTACAGCGCTTCGTAGAATTTTTATATCTGCTGTTTCCTGGGATTATTTCTGCTATAACATTATTTTCTACCACCACCACCACCACCACCACCAGCACTACTACCACCACCACTGTTATCACCACCGCTACTACCACCACCACTATCACTACCAGCACCAGCACCACCATCTCCTCCTCCTCTTCTCAACCACAGCACCAACGTACCTCCCTCTTTATCACCCCTCAACCACTACCCTACCCCAACAACCACTCCAGCAACCAACACTACCTCCCACAGCCGTCTTCCCCAACCCCACCACAACATCCGGGCATCTGTTGACCTCTGGTAACCCCTAGGGTGACCATGCGCTAACGACCTCATTTAACAGCTCAGTGGGTCCCTGAGGCGTGGAGGTGATGATGGTGTAACACCTTCATCACACTGTCTTCCTCCTCCATCATTCATCTATCACCCCTCCATCACTTCTCTATCGCTCCTCCATCACTCCTGCATTGTTTCGCATCACCCACTTTCATGGGGCGTGTTGATAATCTCCCGTATGTATAAAGAAACGCTGTTGAAAAGTCTTGGGTCCCTTATACTTACTGTGTTATCTCTTAGTGTGCTCGTGGCGCCCCCGCTATTTAATGGGGGTACATTTTGCACTGCCTTCAGAAAAACTTTCTTTCATATGGATTGATTTCTGTGTCCCGATTCGGGACCAGTTCTCAAGGTCTGCAGTTTCGCTTACTTTAAAAGGGGCTGTTAGTGTTCATCTGAATTCCAGCCTGGAGAGAACAAGTGACTTTAAGGGGATCATCATTTGTTTGTTATTCCTTATTTTGAAGGTTCTCATTATCCATCCTATCATTTTCTTAGTAACTGTGACAGTGACTTTGTTATGATCCTTGAGTGAGAGTTACTCTGACATTATCACCTCTTAAGTACATCGCCTTAATTTTTCGCTCTATTGCTTGGTTAGTTTTTATTTCCTCTATTTTTCCGTAAATGAATAACTGAAAATTTTCCCCATTGAACATCATATTGTCTTGTGTAGCCCACTGGAAAATTTGATCTCCATAAGCTTGGAGATTTCCATGTCTTCAGCAGTGCTTACCACTCTTATAGAAATTCTAGTGTTGTTTGTAAAGAATGACACGATTTATGTCACTGTTTATGTTGGATATGAGGATGAGGAAAAGAATTGGGGATGATAACTGTGCCTTGGGGAACAGAGCGTTTCACTGTGCCTTGGGGAACAGAGCGTTTCACTGTGCCTTGGGGAACAGAGCGTTTCACTGTGCCTTGGGGAACAGAGCGTTTCACTGTGCCTTGGGGAACAGAACGTTTCACTGTGCCTTGGGGAACAACGTTTCACTGTGCCTTGGGGAACAGAGCGTTTAACTGTGCCTTGGGGAACAGAGCGTTTCACTGTGCCTTGGGGAACAGAGCGTTTCACTGTGCCTTGGGGAACAGAGCGTTTCACTGTGCCTTGGGGAACAGAGCGTTTCACTGTGCCTTGGGGAACAGAGCGTTTCACTGTGCCTTGGGGAACAGAGCGTTTCACTGTGGCTTGGGGAACAAAGCGTTTCACTGTGCCTTGGGGAACAGAACGTTTCACTGTGCCTTGGGGAACAAAGCGTTTCACTGTGCCTTGGGGAACAGAACGTTTCACTGTGCCTTGGGGAACAGAACGTTTCACTGTGCCTTGTGGAACAAAGCGTTTCACTGTGCCTTGGGGAACAGAACGTTTCACTGTGCCTTGGGGAACAGAACGTTTCACTGTGACTTGGGGAACAGAACGTTTCACTGTGACAGTCTCTAACTTTGTTTACTAATACTCTTCGTGTTGTATTTGTTAGAAGGTTAAAAATTGATCCGCTCACTTTTTTAGTTATATTCTTTTTTTGCACGCATTTTGTGCGCAATTATACTTTGCTTGCACTTATATAATGTCTTTGCAGACTCATTGTATAGTACATCTGCATTTTGTTTATCTTCTAGTGAATCCAAGACCATGTCATAGTGGTTCAGTAGTTGCTAGAGGCAGGGGCAACGTGCGCTAAACCCATGTTGCCTTGGGTTGTAAAATTGTGAATCTATGTGGTTATTTATGTTGCTTCTTGAAACTCTTTCGAAGATTTTAATAATGTGGGACGTTAGTACTATCTGCCTATAGTTTATTGTTATTGCTTTCCTCCCGCCTTTATGGAGAAGGGCTATATCTGTTGTTTTTAACGACCTTGGGATGACGTCTAGGCTTCCACTCCATATAATATTTAAAGGGTTTCTTACGGTTCCTGATGTAAACAAAGTACCATGAGTCTGGACCTGCGGTAGAGTGCATCTGCATTTTGTAAGTATCTTTTCCAGGTTAATGTTTTATCGGAAATTTTGGAGATGTCAAAGTTTTGAGCCTCCTTCATGAAAAATTCATTTGGATTGTCAACCTTTAGTCTGATTAACGGCTCGTTGAACACAGTTATGTTGAGACTTCAGTATTACACTCATTTAGTTGCTGTCCTCTCTGTAATTTATTATCCAGTGTCAAGACCTTGCTTAGCAAGTGTTTGATACTGGATGGGAATTTTGGCCTGGATTTTTTCATATGGGAAGAATTATTCTGGACTACTTTCAATTTCATTAATTGCTTTTAGCTCCCTCTGTCTCTCCTAAATTCTGTGTGATTCATTTAAACTGAATTCAGTATCTTTTATTTCTCTAGCCAGTGTTTCTTTCCGCACTTCAGATATCTAGCACCTTTGATAAGCTCTGTGAGTCTTCGTCTGTGCTTGTAGAGAGAGAGAGTCGCTCTCTCTCTCTCTGGCTGGCATTTGTTATTCATTTCCCGTAATTGTATGTGCATGGTGCACATATTTCTAGCGCCACACACACACGCGCACACACACACACACACACACACACACACACACACACACACACACACACACACACACACACACACACACACACACACACACACACATACGTGGCGAGGTGTCAGAGTGGGCACCTGTGACCAGCGGAGTCCCGCAGGGGTCAGTCCTAGGACCAGTGCTGTTTCTGGTATTTGTGAACGACATGACGGAAGGAATAGACTCTGAGGTGTCCCTGCTTGCAGATGACGTGAAGTTGATGAGAAGAATTCACTCGATCGAAGACCAGGCAGAACTACAAAGGGATCTGGACAAGCTGCAGACCTGGTCCAGCAATTGGCTCCTGGAGTTCAATCCCACCAAGTGCAAAGTCATGAAGATTGGGGAAGGGCAAAGAAGGCCGCAGACGGAGTACAGTCTAGGGGGTCAGAGACTACAAACCTCACTCAAGGAAAAAGATCTTGGGGTGAGTATAACACCAGGCACATCTCCTGAAGCGCACATCAACCAAATAACTGCTGCAGCATATGGGCGCCTAGCAAACCTCAGAACAGCATTCCGACATCTTAATAAGGAATCATTCAGGACCCTGTACACCGTGTATGTTAGGCCCATATTGGAGTATGCGGCACCAGTTTGGAACCCACACCTAGCCAAGCACGTGAAGAAACTAGAGAAAGTGCAAAGGTTTGCAACAAGACTAGTCCTAGAGCTAAGAGGTATGTCCTACGAGGAGAGGTTAAAGGAAATCAACCTGACGACACTGGAGGACAGGAGAGATAGGGGGGACATGATAACGACATACAAAATACTGAGAGGAATTGACAAGGTGGACAAAGACAGGATGTTCCAGAGATTGGACACAGTAACAAGGGGACACAGTTGGAAGTTGAAGACACAGATGAATCACAGGGATGTTAGGAAGTATTTCTTCAGCCACAGAGTAGTCAGTAAGTGGAATAGTTTGGGAAGCGATGTAGTGGAGGCAGGATCCATACATAACTTTAAGCAGAGGTATGATAAAGCTCACGGCTCAGGGAGAGTGACCTAGTAGCGATCAGTGAAGAGGCGGGGCCAGGAGCTCGGACTCGACCCCCGCAACCTCAACTAGGTGAGTACAACTAGGTGAGTTCACACACACACACACACACACACACACACACACACACACACACACACACACACACACACACACACACACACACACACACACAGGTTCGGATTTATGTTACTCAAAATATCATGTCAACATGTTTGGTTAAGGACATAATTTACTTGATCCCAGTTGATACTCATACAAGTTCAGTTTGCTGATAACTCCCTCACGGGTGTGTGTGTGTCACTGTTCTGGACTAGCGTGCATGCTCGTCTCAACTTCGATGAGATTGTGATTTAAGTTCTTTGGCATTACTGCATTTCGTACCAGGTCACCATCAGGGGCGGGTCTATTATAAAAGTAATGGAACTTAATTAAGCTTCAGGGCCCCTATTCCCAGAGGGGCCCCAGAAGCGAATTTAGTCCATATTGTTTAAAAAATTTCGGTCTACTGTATTAGAAGTTTTTTTTTAAATAATACTAATAATAATATAGTATAACTCAATACAAAATAATAGTTAAAATAAAAATTAAAAGATTATTATAGTATCATGTAGGGTAGCCGTTGCTGGTTGCCATGGTGACCCCATAACCAGACGATGCTGACCCGTTATTGTTATTGTTGTTGTTATTATTATTATTATTATTATTATTAGTTATTATTATTATCAGTTGCAGTTCTAGCAATATTAGCAGTAGGTGTAGTAGAATTAGTTGTTGCTGTCGTATATATTTTTAACAATTGCAGTCCTAGCACTGTAGTCCTTACTGTTGGCTGCCCATCTGGTGTAGAATCTCTCTCTCTCTCTCTCTCTCTCTCTCTCTCTCTCTCTCTCTCTCTCTCTCTCTCTCTCTCTCTCTCTCTCTCTCTCTCTCTCTCTCTCAGTGCCCGTGGCCAGTCTGACCCCAAGACTGACCCTTATGTCTGATGTGTATGTCTGCGCCTGCCTGACGAGGCAAGGTGAATCAGTAATGACACGCTGCTTCACTACACTAACCAGAGAGAGAGACAGAGAGAGAGATGATGTAGGTAACAACTCTTAGCTTGTAAATAAAGTTAGGAATCCTTAACCTAAACTTGTAAAAACCCTTTGTAAAAGAGAGAGAGAAAGAGAGACAGATAGTGAGCGAGAGAGAGAGAGAGATGATGTAGGTAACAACTCTTAGGTTGTACATAAAGTTAAGAATCCTTAACCTGAACTTGTAAAAACCCTGTGTAAGAGAGAGAGAGAGAACAGTTCCACTACAGTGTAATTTTGGAAAGTCCGCTATGATTCCCTATTGATTTATTGGGGGGTGGGTGAGTGGGGACGTGTGGTTTGTGAGTGGGGGAGTGTGGTGGGGGATTGGGGGGCGAGATTTATTTTGGCTGGGGAGTGGGTGGGTGTAGAGGATAATTTACATGATACATTGTATATACATTGCTGTTAATTATTCTTGATGTTTTTCTGTCTCATGTTTCTTTTTTTTGTGGCTTCTTCTTCTTCACTCTCATTATTATTACAATAAAATAGTATTATTATTATTGTTGTTGTTAGTATTAGTAGTGGTAGTAATACTAGTAGCAGTACTAGTTATAATATTTTTATAGTAATGGTAATAGTACTAGTTGTGGTAGTAGTAGCTGTACTACTACTACTATTACTACTACTAATAGTAGTAGTAGTAGTAATTATAGTAGTAGTGGTAATTGAAGTTTAATTACAGGTACAAATAAATAGTTACACAAATTATCATACACAGTAATATATGTGTAAATTACCCAGGAAAGTCCTAAAATGTTAGACAGAGTGACTTATTACCACTGGGGTTCTTAGTAGACATGTAAGTTCTGTCAAACATCTACTGTGAACGCTTGGAAGCACTTGACTTGTACTCACTGGAGCGCAGGCGAGAGAGATACATCATGGAAGATCTTGGAGTTACCTGGAGTTTACCTGGAGAGAGTTCCGGGGGTCAACGCCCCCGCGGCCCGGTCTGTGACCAGGCCTCCTGGTGGATCAGAGCCTGATCAACCAGGCTGTTGCTGCTGGCTGCACGCAAACCAACGTACGAGCCACAGCCTGGCTGATCAGGAACTGACTTTAGGTGCCTGTCCAGTGCCAGGGACTGGTCCCTAATCTGCACACAGAAATCACTCCCAACGAAAGCGAAAGACTTGGCAGGCGATGCAACATACCCTCAATGAAAAGTAAGGGCGCCATTAGTTCACTAAGATAAAACACCATAAGTGTCCGGGGCCCATGACTGTTCAGCAGCCTCCCACCAGCCATAAGGGAAATTGCCAGTAAACCTCTGGTTGTCTTCAGGAGGGAGCTGGACAGATACTTTAAGTCGGAGCTGGATCGGCCGGGCTGTGGTTCGTACGTTGGACTACGTGCGGTCAGCAGTAACAGCCTCGTTTATCAGGCCCTGATCCACCGGGAGGCCTGGTCATGGACCGGGCCGCGGGGGCGTTGATCCCCGGGATACCCTCCAGGTAGACTCTAGGTAGTAGTAGTACTACTGCTACTACTAATAACAGCAGTAGTGGTAGTAGTACTGCTACTACTAATAGCAGCAGTAGTGGTAGTAGTAGTACTGCTACTACTAATAGCAGCAGTAGTGGTAGTAGTACTGCTACTACTAATAACAGCAGTAGTGGTAGTAGTACTGCTACTACTAATAGCAGCAGTAGTGGTATTAGTAGTACTGCTACTACTAATAGCAGCAGTAGTGGTAGTAGTACTGCTACTGCTAATAACAGCAGTAGTGGTAGTAGTAGTAGTACTGCTGCTGCTAATAGCAGTAGTAGTAGTACTACTACTACTGCTACTATTAATAACAGCAGTAGTGGCAGTAGTAGTAGTAGTAGTAGTAGTACTGCTGCTACTACCAGTAGCAGCAGTTGTGGTAGTAGTAGTAATACTACTAGTACTACTAATAACAGCAGTAGTGGTAGTGGTAGTAGTAGTAGTAGTACTACTGCTACTACTTATAGCAGCAGTAGTGGTAGTAGTAGTAGTACTACTGCTACTACTTATAGCAGCAGTAGTGGTGGTAGCAGTATTAGCAGCACACCAAGTCCTTAAAAGAAGGAAGAGTTCCTGGCACCTGCATTGAAAGAGTCAAGGAGGTAAGTGAGAGAAAGGAAGAGGTAGGAAGGTGGGAGGGTGAAGTGGAAGGTGGGAGGTGAGGGAAGAGAGGGTAGGAAGTAGGGATGGAGGATGGATGGTGGGAGGGAGGAATGGTGGGAGGGAGGTGGGAAAATCTTGTTGGGTGGTCCAGAGTTGCTCAACATTCCCACATCCGCTGCATCATAACCTCATGTTCAGAGGTCATGTTCTGCGGGGTATGTTCAGAGGTCATGTTCAGATGGAATATTCAGATGGCATGCTCAGATGGAATATTCAGATGGCAAGTTCAGAGGTCATGTTCAGATTAAATATTTAGATGGCATGTTCAGATGGTGTGTTCGGGCAGCATGTTCAGATGGCAGGTTCAAATATAATGTTCAGATGGCAGTTTCAGATGGAATGTTCAGATGGCGTGTTCAAATATCATGTTCAGATGGAATGTTCAAATGTCATGTTCAGATAGAATGTCAGATGGCAGGTTAGGATGACATGTTCAGATGGCATGGTGGTGGCTAGTATGTACACTCCATATCCATCCTGTGGATGGTGGTGGCTAGTATGTACACTCCATATCCATCCTGTGGATGGTGGTGGCTAGTATGTACACTCCATATCCATCCTGTGGATGGTGGTGGCTAGTATGTACACTCCATATCCATCCTGTGGATGGTAGTGGCTAGTATGTACACTCCATATCCATCCTGTGGATGGTGGTGGCTAGTATGTACACTCCATATCCATCCTGTGGATGGTAGTGGCTAGTTATGTACACTCCATATCCATCCTGTGGATGGTAGTGGCTAGTTATGTACACTCCATATCCATCCTGTGGATGGTAGTGGCTAGTTATGTACACTCCATATCCATCCTGTGGATGGTAGTGCGAGTATATGGATAAATAAAAGGCCTAGGAACTAGGCCCAAAAAGGACTAACAGGAGTACATCTAGATATATATTTTTACAGATTATGTCTTATCTTTTGCGAGTAAATTTAGATTATTTGCTTAATATGTCTGAAACATTATTATTTTTACTATTATTATTATTATTATTATTATTATTATTATTATTATTATTATTATTATTATTATTATTATATTTTAATTCAGGTACGATTGTTGATATTTAATAATTTATGTCAATTAATATTTTGCAAATTTTATTGCAATAAAGTTTCTTTGATTTTTTTCCAGGTATGTGAAACTTTGACGTCATCATGATTCTGAAGTCTGGTGAGTGTTATGACGTCATCATGATTCTGAAGTCTGGTGAGTGTTATGACGTCATCATGATTCTGAAGTCTGGTGAGTGTTATGACGTCATCATGATTCTGAAGTCTGGTGAGTGTTATGACGTCATCATGATTCTGAAGTCTGGTGAGTGTTATGACGTCATCATGATTCTGAAGTCTGGTGAGTGTTATGACGTCATCATGATTCTGAAGTCTGGTGAGTGTTATGACGTCATCATGATTCTGAAGTCTGGTGAGTGTTATGACGTCGTCATGATTCTGAAGTCTGGTGAGTGTTACGACGTCATCATGATTCTGAAGTCAGGTGAGTGTTACGACGTCATCATGATTCTGAAGTCAGGTGAGTGTTACGACGTCATCATGATTCTGAAGTCAGGTGAGTGTTACGACGTCATCATGATTCTGAAGTCAGGTGAGTGTTACGACGTCATCATGATTCTGAAGTCAGGTGAGTGTTACGACGTCATCATGATTCTGAAGTCAGGTGAGTGTTACGACGTCATCATGATTCTGAAGTCAGGTGAGTGTTACGACGTCATCATGATTCTCAAGCCAGGTGAGTGTTACGACGTCATCATGATTCTGAAGTCAGGTGAGTGTTACGACGTCGTCATGATTCTCAAGCCAGGCGAGTGCCGTGGCGCGTCATTAAATGCGTATATTCAGAAATGAAGGGGATGGGGAGACTTGGTCTGGACGTTAAAGATACACATTTTCATTGAGCTGCTTAGCACCACAAACAATGTAGTTCTAGTGTTAATCGAAGACTCAGACACACATTCCAAGTGCTCAGTTTAAAGAGCAAGTAATGAAAGTTGAACAATATCTCATAAAGTGTAAGTAGTAGTAGTAGCAGCAGTAACAGTAGTAAAAGTAATAGTAGTGGTAGCAGTAGTAGTAGTTATAGTAGTAGTAGTAATTATAGTAGTAGTAGATGGGCTATAAGAAGATGGTGTAGACGGGGAAGTTCAGGTCTGTCAGCGCTGTATTTTCACTCAGGTCTTATCAGTTGTCAGATCATAGCAGAGTAATAAAGTTTCCCCTTGTGTGAGGGAGAGAGTGAGGGAGCAGGGTTATAAGTTCTCCCTTGTGTGAGGGAGAGAGTGAGGGAGCAGGGTAATAAGTTCTCCCTTGTGTGAGGGAGAGAGTGAGGGAGCAGGGTAATAAGTTCTCCCTTGTGTGAGGGAGAAGGTTATAAGTTCCCCTTGTGTGAAGGACAGAGTGAGGGAGCAGGGTTATAAGATCTCCTTTGTGTGAGAGAGAGAGAGTGAGGGAGCAGGGTTATAAGTTCTCCCTTGTGTGAGGGAGAGAGTGAGGGAGCATGGTTATAAGATCTCCTTTGTGTGAGGGAGGGAGTGAGGGAGCAGGGTTATAAGTTCCCCTTGCGTGAAGGAGAGAGTGAGGGAGCAGGATTATAAGTTCTCCCTTATGTGAGGGAGAGAGTGAGGAAGCAGGGTTATAAGTTCTCCCTTGTGTGGGGGAGAGACTGAGGGAAGAGGGTTATAAGATCTCCTTTGTGTGAGGGAGAGAGTGAGGGAGCAGGGTTATAAGTTCCCCTTGCGTGAAGGAGAGAGGGAGCAGGATTATAAGTTCTCCCTTGTATGAGGGAGCAGGGTTATAACTTCTCCTTTGTGTGAGGGAGAGAGTGAAGGAGCAGGATTATAAGTTCTTCCTAGTGTGAGGGAGAGAGTGAGGGAGCAGAGTTGTAAGTTCTCCCTAGTGCCACGATCATAAGTGCAAAGAAAATGATAGGATGGATAATGAGAACGTTCAAAACGAGAGATGCCAAGCCAGTGATGATCCTTTTCAAATCACTTGTTCTCTCTAGGCTGGAATACTGCTGTACATTAACATCTCCATTCAAAGCAGGTGAAATTGCAGATCTAGAGAGTGTACAGAGATCCTTTACTGCACGTATAAGTTCTGTCAAGCACCTTAACTACTGGGAACGCTTGGAAGCACTTGACTTGTACTCGTTGGAACGCAGGAGGAAGATATATATCATAATCTACATTTGGAAAATCCTGGAAGGAATGGTCCCGAATCTGCACACAGAAATCACTCCCTACGAAAGTAAAAGACTGGGCAGGCGATGTAAAATACCCCCAATTAAAAGTAGGGGCACCATTGGTACACTAAGAGAAAACACCATAAGTGTCCGGGGCCCAAGACTGTTCAGCAGCCTCCCATCAAGCATTAGGGGAATTACCAATACACCCCTGGCTGCCTTCAAGAGAGAGCTGGACAGATACCTAAAGTCAGTGCCGGATCAGCCGGGCTGTGGCTCGTACGTTGGACTGCGTACGGCCAGCAGTAACAGCCTAGTTGATCAGGCCCTGATCCACCGGGAGGCCTGGTCATGGACCGGGCCGCGGGGACGTTGATCCCTGGAATAACCTCCAGGTAACCTCCAGGTATCCAGGTAGTGTGAGGGAGGAAAGGCTCGTGAGTGATTCAGGGAAAGGTGAGTGTTTGGTGTTGCAGTAGTTTGGTTTTCAACTTCCTCCTAGCCCCCCTCCCTTCTCTGTCTTTCTGTCTGTCTGTCTGTCTGTCTGTCTGTCTGTCTGTCTCTCTCTCTCTCTCTCTCTCTCTCTCTCTCTCTCTCTCTCTCTCTCTCTCTCTCTCTCTCTCTCTCTCTATCTCTCTATCTATCTCTATCTCTATCTCTCTCTCTACACAGGGTTTGACAAGGTTAGGTTAAGGATCCCTTGTTTTATTGACAAGCTATTTACAAGTTAAGGATTCCTAAATTCATTGACAAGCTAAGAGCTGAAAGCATTTTATTGTTATGAAACATCCGAGTAGGGAAGTAGGATGAAGTTGGAGCCATCTGTGGGCCAGCATTTTCAGTTGATCAGCTGACTGTATCTCGTTGACATCGTAATGCTGTACGAATGTGTTCCAGACTCGAGTCATCCTGGGGATAATTGATCTCAGATGAAGTGATGTTCTGGAGAAGGGTACAGCCAGAGTGAAGTTGCTGTTTTCTGCCCGTCTTGTGGTATAGAAGCTTGCTTTTTGCTGTCCTCGAAGTGGATCCAAATGTAGTACTTTGACAATGTTAGCCTTGTACATAACAGTAAGGCCACCCACATTCCTCCTGCGTTGAAGGCTCTGCTGAAATGACATATCTATCCAGGATGGGTCCAGGCAAGAGATGAGACGTCTGGCTCTGTTTTCTGTCAAGCAGTCGCAGATGAGAGGGGGGGGGAGGCAAACCAAGAAAGTGGAGCATACTCAAGGTATGAGTATACTTGTGCTTCATACAGAATCTTGCAACCCCTACTGTCAAGCAGATGCGAAATGCGGCGAAGTGCTGTGAGCTTCCAGGTTGCCTTGTTTGCAAGATTTACAACGTGGTTCTTCATGGTCAGTGTGGAGTCAAATTTCACCCCAAAGATATCAACTTCTTTCCCAGGTACCAACACCCTCCTATTCATCCTTACTACTGCACGGGCATAACAATCATGGTGCCTAGAGACCATCATCATTTGTGTTTTCTCAGGTGCAAATGTTACTTGCCATCGGTTTCCCAAAGCTGATATAGCTCTTAGCTGGTGGTTGATGTAGCTTAGAGCAGCTGGCATTTCTTCTCTTGGAAAAGTGAATGTCACAGTACAGTCCTCTGCATATGCATGTGATTCTGGGATGAGATGAAGAAGGGCATTGAAGTTGACATTCCATAACAATGGTCCCAGCACACTTCCTTGTGGAACACTTGCCCCAATAGGATGTCTTGCTGATTCTGCTCCATTTAGAACTACCCTTAGAGATCTACCATGAAGGTAATCACTGAGAAGACATAGCGTAGAGTCTGCAATTCCCAGTGCTTGCAGTTTTGCCAAGAGGCCCTGGTGCCACACTCGGCCGAAAGCACCAGCAATGTCCAGGGCTACCACACAGCTGACTTTGGATTCATCCAGTGACTGGTGCCACTTAGTGGAGAGGTTTAACAACAGATCAGCAGGAGAGTAACCTTTCCTGAAGCCATATTGACAGTCACAAAGTAGTGAATGGTAGTCAAAAAACTGCCATTTGTCTTGAGATTATTGTCTCAAGGATCTTGCCAGTGATTGACAGGAGTGGCACTGGTCTGTAGTTGCTGATTTCTGCTCTGCTCTTCTTTTTCTGAACAAGGACTACATTTGCCTCTTTCCACAGAGAAGACCATTTACACTGTACTAGGCAGTTCTGAAAGATGCGAGTTAGAGGTGCTGCTAGCTGGTCTGCACATTTTCTCAGCAATCTTATTCCCACTCCGTGTGGTGCCACTTACTGGCGAGAGCATTCGACACAATTGAAAGTTCCTTGGTTCGATTCCCTGCATGTAGAATCATGTGAGCAAGTTACATGACACCTTGCTGTTCCTGCTCACCTAGCAGAGAAATTAGGTTCGTGTGTATAAGCAGATTGTTGTGGGTCGCATCCTGGGAAAAATGTGTAAGACACTCCAGTACCTTTGGAATATTATATGCTGTGTAAGACACTGCAGTACCTGCTGGAATGTTATATATTGTGTAAGACACTCCAGTACCTGCTGGAATGTTATATACTGTGTAAGACTCTCCAATACCTGCTGGAATGTTATATATTGTGTAAGAAACTCCAGTACCTGCTGGAATGTTATATACTGTGTAAGAAGACACATCCTCTGCTACCTCATCTCTTCCCGTCCTTCCTACCTTCTGGCACCACAAGCAGTTACTCTAGCAGAGTTGTGAGGAGCAGTATTGATCTCATTCACCTGACACACACACTCCACGAACACGCGTACACACACACATCCACGAACACGCGTACACACACATACAGGATTTGTATTTTTAGAATTTGCCTCGGAAGTACGTAGTATATTGTGCACTCTATATCCATCCTCTGGAGGGTAGTTCAAAAGCATATAGATACACAAAACTACGCCCCAAAAGGGTTAACTTGAGTGAATCTGGATTTATACCCACGGTTGTCTTATCTGTTGCCAAGCAGATTTTGGATATTTTCTTAATATGTCTAGTATTTTCTTTTCATTAATAGACACCTTGACGTATCATATAGGTTATTATACTGTTCGTGTCTACATTCCTCAAAAAGTGAACAATCAAGAACATAGTCTTCAAGATAGTGACCATTTAGTGACCTGCCATTTAGGCTGACCACATACTTTGTATTTACTTTGATCATCATCTATGTGTCTGCCAAATTGCCGGAGGTACTTGTGACCAGACTAAGTTTGGCAACTTCAGCATCAGTCACCGTGTTTACTTTGCAAATTGCTCGGTAAATATTCTTATCTGTATTTAGATTCATCATTTATTTTTCTTCTAATATTATTCCTAATGTTAGGCACATTTATATCCAAGTTTTATATTGCATTATCTTGAGGGTATTTCTTCTGGTTAATTTATCATCCGCAATGTAGGAGTAATTCAGTGTGTGATGGAGTCCATAAGAATTGTACAGTAATATGCTTTTCTCTGTTTTAAAGTATCTGTACCTGGCTTCTGCAATGAGCATGTTAGTCATTATGAAAGTCAAGTTCTTTCAGTGATGATGTAGAATCAGTAATAATCAGAGTCAAGCTCAGCGTCATAATTTAACTTTAGTGCCATTAAGATGACAAACAGTTCAGGTTTGCAGTGTAGACGCCCAGATGTTAATTCTTATTCCTAACTCAACATGGTTGCTATCGTTCTTATCTAGAGAAGTGGCAACAGAGCAGATGCAGCCCAGCCAGTAGACTCCTGCTTAGATCCATTACTGTATATAATTTGTGATATATTATTACTAATAATTAAGCCAGAATTTTTTTCATGAGCAGTTGCCTTTGCAAGTTATTTAAGGAAGGGATTACTAGGGATGAGCTTCTTGGGAGGGACTTTAAGATATGTAATATTAGCTGAACACAACTTCCATGGAGGGGTGAAATGCTCTTGTTGTCTACAGTGATGCAGTTCGTTTATTTATAAAAATAAATATAACTGAATGTTTTCACAACCCATTTAGATCTGTTTCAACAGCCTCCCTCCAGGCGAAATTACCAGTAGACCCCTGGCTGCCTTCAAGAAGGAGTTGGACAGATACCTACAGTCAGTACCCGATCAGCCGGGCAGTGGTTCGTACATTGGACTATGTGCGGCCAACAGTAACAGCCTGATTGATCAGGTCCTGATCCCCCAGGAGGCCTGGTCAAGGACTGGGCCGCGGGGGCGTTAACCCCCGGAACACCCTCCAGGTAGACATTTACTAAGATTTATAGTCACAGTGTCTGGTTCATTTCTTAACATTCTAATATCAAGTACAGTGTTAATCTCAATAATATTATCACTGATAGTAAGAACACCAAGCTCCTTCCTCATATTAAGAAATTCGGTAGTTTTAGGGCTTCCAGAAATAATTCTGAGGGCTTCATTTTGTATTGGACTCTATGAACCGTGACAAGGAAGCAGAGACAGTCTTGACCTGGTTGTGACTCCTGACTTTGTTTTGCATTAGCTCCAAGGGCCGGGGAGATTTTTCTTTAGCTAACATTATCATGGGCGCAACATAATCAAGTATCTAATATAGGCTATGTACATTATTCTCACTATTCTCACATTAGCACCATAGTTGGGGTTGTAGCCAGCAACGCCTCTGAGAGCATTTAGTCTATCTTTGCATTTCTTAATTATTTGTGGTATGATAGATTTACTGAAGGGTACGTCTTTATCAGGTATCTGTAAGACTGAACGTAGCTGATTTGACCTTGCAAGCAAATGGGTGAGACATGTCGTTCGCTTGTTAGTATCTTAGTCTTAGATGGATATATGGCAAAGACATGTCTCCGGAAATGTTGGCACTGAACAAAACTCCCAAGGCAGATTTTGGCACCTGGCCTGGTAGGCAATGCTCTCGCCTCACACACTGGGTGTCCGTGGTTCAATCCCCGGTCGGATGGAAACATTGGGCGCATTTCCTTACACCTGCTGCCCCTGTTCACCTAGCAAGCACATAGGTACCTGGGTATTAGTCATCTTACACCTGCTGTCCTCGTTCACCTAGCAAGCAAGTAGGTAGCTGGGTGTCAGTCGACCCTTGTGGGTCGTAGCCTGAGGGACAAAATTGAAGGACCCCGATGGACATAAGACAGTCCTAGAATAACAAAAAAGGCACAATACCCTGACTGGAACAACACACAAATAACCCGCACATAGGGGAGGAGCTTATGACAGCGTTTCGGTCCGACTTGGACTCGGACCGAAACGTCGTCGTAAGCTCCTCTCTCCTGTGTGCGGGTTATATGTATATAAGATAGTCCTAGATAACGCACTGATTTTGTTGGGTTATCCTGGTGGCTAACCCTCCGGGGTTAAAAATCTGAACAAAATCTTATGCAGATACCTTTCAAGAGGCAGTTCCTAGAGATGATGACTCAACTCTCCTTAACTTGATGGATTCTGAGGCTTCCTTCTCCCTACAAGATACATCCAGAGAGGAAAAGATGGCACTTATTGTCACCCTGAGTCTCTTCCAGGACACACCAAGTCAGTGGAGGGAGGAGTGCCAGACAGTGTGTGCCTCGGCCCCTGTTGGCACTGATCGATCCACTTCCTTGTCTCTCCCTTTCTTTCATCCCCTGCTTCCCTTCTCCCACTCTCTCTCATGTAGCTTTGACATTTCTCCTTCACCTCTTCTCTTTCTTTCTCTTCTTCCTCCTTCACTTTTCCTTATATATTTCGCTTCTTTCTCCCACCCCCTGTCATATTCCATCTTTCCCCTCTTTCTCTTTTTCATCTCTTCTGCACCTCTCTTTTCCCCCTTTAACTGTCTTCCTCTACTTTGTTTAATTTCTTCCCCCTTTTCACTTTTTTACTTTCATTTTCCTTTTCACTCCATCTTTCATTTCTCACTCTATTTCCTTTCTCCTCCTCTCCTCCAATTCTTCCTCTCCATCTTTCCCATCTCCCTCCCTCCATCATCACTCCTCCCTACGCCTCCTCAACCTATTATTTCCTCAACTCCCTCACAAATTCACCTTTGTCTTCAGTGTATGGTCACCTGTAGACCGTTTGAGGGTCATCGCCCCCGCTGCTCGGGTCCCAGACCAGAGGAGAAATGATATAGCAGGTGTGACAACTGACTCACAGCATGTGGAGACGTACAGACGTAGTGTCATCTGACCCACAGTATGTAGAGACATATAGACATACCACTAACTAACCCACTGTATGTAGAGAAGTATAAACGTACTACTAACTAACCCACTGTATGTAGAGACATACAGACGTAGTACTAACTAACCCACTGTATGTAGAGACATATGTCTCTACATACAGTGGGCACGTCTGTACGTCTCTAACCCACTGTATGTAGAGACATTTTCACTCTATATTGTGGTTTGAATTTGCTTTATACTCCGTCCTAGCTATTATTTCCTCAAGTTTTTCATAACGGACTAACTGAAATTTGTCTTCATTGAACGTCATATTGTTTTCCGTTTCCCATTGGAAAACTTGGTTTATATCCGCTTGGATTGTTAGGTGTCCTCAATGGATGACACTCTCATATAGATTCTAGTATCTTCTGCAAGGGAAGACACAGTAATGTAGTTTACATCTGTGTCAGATATAAGGACGAGGAAAAGAATGGGGCTGAGTACTGTACGATGTGGAACAGAGATTTTTACTTTGGCAGCATCCGACTTAACTCTCATTATTACTCTCTGCGTTCTATAGGTCTCTAAGGACCCCATTGGGAATAAGTCACTTTGTTTGATTTTTTGGGGTTATCCTAGGTAGTCTACACATATGCTGCTATGTATAATAATTTATGTAACTGCATTTGTGTGTACCTGTACCTGAATAAACCTACTAAGTTAAAAATCCATTTGCCATCTTTTCCAGTTATTCCTTTTAGCACTAAATGACTAGTTCTTGAGGCTCCTAAATATGCAGAAACTATTCGCGCACACACAGACACACACACACACACACACACACACACACACACACACACACACACACACACACACACACACACACACACACACACACACACACACATACATACACACACACACACACACACACACACACACACACACACACACACACACACACACACACACGCACACACACACACAGACACACACACACACACACACACACACACACACACACACACACACACACACACACACACACACACACACACACAGACACACACACACACACACACACACACACACACACACACACACACACACACACACACACACACACACACACACACACACACACACACACACACAACACAGACACACACACCCAATCTTTAAAAAAGGAGACAGACATGAAGCATTAAACTACAGACCAGTGTCACTGACATGTATAGTATGCAAAATCATGGAGAAGATTATCAGGAGAAGAGTGGTGGAACACCTAGAAAGGAACGATCTCATCAACAGCAGCCAACATGGTTTCAGGGACGGGAAATCCTGTGTCACAAACCTACTGGAGTTCTATGACATGGTGACAGCAGTAAGACAAGAGAGAGAGGGGTGGGTGGATTGCATTTTCTTGGACTGCAAGAAGGCGTTTGACACAGTTCCACACAAGAGATTGGTGCAAAAACTGGAGGACCAAGCAGGGATAACAGGGAAGGCACTACAATGGATCAGGGAATACTTGTCAGGAAGACAGCAGCGAGTCATGGTACGTGGCGAGGTGTCAGAGTGGGCACCTGTGACCAGCGGGGTCCCACAGGGGTCAGTCCTAGGACCAGTGCTGTTTCTGGTATTTGTGAACGACATGACGGAAGGAATAGACTCTGAGGTGTCCCTGTTTGCAGATGACGTGAAGTTGATGAGAAGAATTCACTCGATCGAAGACCAGGCAGAACTACAAAGGGATCTGGACAGGCTGCAGACCTGGTCCAGCAATTGGCTCCTGGAGTTCAATCCCACCAAGTGCAAAGTCATGAAGATTGGGGAAGGGCAAAGAAGGCCGCAGACGGAGTACAGTCTAGGGGGTCAGAGACTACAAACCTCACTCAAGGAAAAAGATCTTGGGGTGAGTATAACACCAGGCACATCTGAAGCGCACATCAACCAAATAACTGCTGCAGCATATGGGCGCCTAGCAAACCTCAGAACAGCATTCCGACATCTTAATAAGGAATCATTCAGGACCCTGTACACCGTAGTCAGTAAGTGGAATAGTTTGGGAAGCGATGTAGTGGAGGCAGGATCCATACATAGCTTTAAGCAGAGGTATGATAAAGCTCACGGCTCAGGGAGAATGACCTAGTAGCGATCAGTGAAGAGGCGGGGCCAGGAGCTCGGACTCGACCCCCGCAACCTCAACTAGGTGAGTACACACACACACACACACACATGTTCCAGAGAGGGGACACAGGGACAAGGGGTCACAACTGGAAGCTGAAGACTCAGACGAGTCACAGGGACGTTAGGAAGTATTTCTTCAGTCATAGAGTTGTCAGCAAGTGGAATAGCCTAGCAAGTGAAGTAGTGGAGGCAGGAACCATACATATTTTTAAGAAGAGGTATGACAAAGCTCAGGAAGCAGAGAGAGAGAGGACCCAGTAGCGATCAGTGAAGAGGCGGGGCCAGGAGCTGAGTCTCGACCCCTGCAACCACAATTAGGTGAGTACAATTAGGTGAGTACACGGACGAGGACCAGGCAGAACTACAGAAGGATCTGGACAGGCAGCAGGCCTGGCCCAGCAATTGGCTCCTGGAGTTCAACCCTACCAAGTGCAAAGTCATGAAGATTGGGGAAGGGAAAAGAAGACCACAGACGGAGTACAGTCTAGGGAACCAGAGCCTACGAACCTCACTCAAGGGAAAGGATCTTGGTGTGTGTGTGTGTGTGTGTGTGTGTTTGTACCACCAGGCACATCTCCTGAGGCGCACATCAACCAAGTAGCTGCTGCAGCATATGGGCGCCTGGCAAACCTCAGAACAGCATTCCGACATCTAAATAAAAAAGACTCATTCTTGACCCTGTACACTGTGTACGTTAGGCCCATATTGGAATATGCAGCGCCAGTTTGGAACCCACACCTAGCCAAGCATGTAAGGAAACTAGAGAAAGTGCAAAGGTTTGCAACAAAACTAGTCCCGGAGCTAAGGGGTATGTCCTAAGAGGAGAGGTTCAGGGAAATCGACCTGACGACACTGGAAGACAGCAACAAGGGGTCACAGTTGGAAGTTGAAGACTCAGATGAATTACAGGGATGTTAAGAAGTATTTCTTCAGTTACAGAATTGTCAGGAAGTGGAATAGCCTGGGTAGTGATGTTAGGGAGGCTGGTTCCATACATAGCTTCAAGAAGAGGTATGATAAAGCTCACGGAACGGGAAGAGTGACTGAGTAGCGGCCAATTGAAGAGGCAGGGCCAGGAGCTGTGAATCGAATCCCGCAACCACAACTAGGTGAGTACACACACACACATACACACACACACACACAGGACCAGGAGCTGAGTATCGACCCCTGCAACCACAATTATGCGAGTACGTAAATATTCTCTCTCTCTCTCTCTCTCTCTCTCTCTCTCTCTCTCTCTCTCTCTCTCTCTCTCTCTCTCTCTCTCTCTCTCTCTCTCTCTCTCTCTCTCTCTCTCCTCTCGTCCGTGAAAATATCAGGTTGCTGTGTTTCCCCTCATCACTTCTCGCTTCTCTGCCTTCTCTCTGGCACCATATTCTCAGAAATAGATCACAATATATTTCGGAAAAAAAGACGCAAAATACCACCATTGTTAGGCTTAGGGCGTCTCCAGTATACTATGTTTTTTAGGGCTGCTGTCTCCCTAACAGATGAAACCAAAGAGGATTTCAGATACTAAATTACTTATAAAAATGTAATCTCAGTGTAAGTATACTGAGGATATACTCCTGTCAGTGTTTATGTAGTGTTGTTAACGTGTTAGGGATGATTCAGTGTGGGAGTAATGTTGTTGACGTGTGTTAGTAATGGTTCAGTGTGGGAGTAATGTTGTTGACATGTGTTAATAATGGTTCAGTGTGGGAGTAATGTTGACATGTATTAGTAATGGTTCAGTGTGGGAGTAATGTTGTAGACGTGTGTTAGGAATGGTTCAGTGTGGGAGTAGTGTTGTAGACGTGTGTTAGGAATGGTTCAGTGTGGGAATAGTGTTGTAGACGTGTGTTAGGAATGGTTCAGTGTGAGAGTAGTGTTGTAGACGTGTGTTAGGAATGGTTCAGTGTGGGAGTAGTGTTGTAGACGTGTGTTAGGAATGGTTCAGTGTGGGAGTAGTGTTGTAGACGTGTGTTAGGAATGGTTCATTGTGGGAGTAGTGTTGTAGACGTGTTAGGAATGGTTCAGTGTGTGAGTAGTGTTGTAGACGTGTGTTAGGAATGGTTCAGTGTGGGAGTAGTGTTGTAGACGTGTGTTAGGAATGGTTCAGTGTGGGAGTAGTGTTGTAGACGTGTGTTAGGAATGGTTCAGTGTGGGAGTAGTGTTGTAGACGTGTGTTAGGAATGGTTCAATGTGGGAGTAGTGTAGCAGGCGGTGTAGTAAGCTACCAGGTAGCTCCATTGAAACTATCACCTTGCCTGGGTTTGAAAATATATGAAGAACTAGGTGTGAATAGGACCTCTCCTCTTCCTCCCCTCACATTTTTCTTCCCCTCACACTCTCCCCTCTTCCTCTCACACTCTCCTCTTCCTCCCCTCACACTCTCCTCTCTTCCTCCCTCACACACTCCCCACTTTCTCTCCCTCACACTCTCCCCACTTCCTCTCCCTCACACACTCCCCACTTCCTCTCCCTCACACTCTCCCCACTTCCTCTCCCTCACACACTCCCCTCTTTCTCCCCTCACCCACTAATGAAGTTCACTTTAGCTTGAAAGTGACTTTGCCATCAAGAGCTGATCGTGATGGAATATCTCCTGATTTCTGACGCCTGGGTGAGACAGAGAGAGAGAGAGAGAGAGACAGACACAGACAGACAGACAGAGATAGACAAACAGACAGAAATGCACCTGTAAGTAACCCTTTCTCTACCAATAATCAAGAGCAAGATAACAACCTTCTCTCTCTCTCTCTCTCTCTCTCTCTCTCTCTCTCTCTCTCTCTCTCTCTCTCTCTCTCTCTCTCTCTCTCTCTCTCTCTCTCTCTCTCTCTCTCTCTGTCAGTAGTGTTACTGTGTAGTACACTTAGATAATCCCAGCTACTTTAGAGATATGCTCCCTTACTAGTCGTGACGTCACGAAACCCATCGCATGTGAGCAGTAGACCAGAGGCCTCGCGGGCAGTTCCAGCTTGGCATAGACTTGGGCTTCTCCTCAAGACTTAATTATACACCTCGAAGACATCCAGCGTGTGTATTTCTTACTCTAATATCTCTCTCTCTCTCTCTCTCTCTCTCTCTCTCTCTCTCTCTCTCTCTCTCTCTCTCTCTCTCTCTCTCTCTCTCTCTCTCACCCCTGATAACGGTGGAACTAGCAGTGTGGATAAATTGGAATGAGGAATCCCGGGAGACTGGAATCAGGAATCTGGGAAATTGAAAATGCTAAAGGGCAATTGTTAAGGGATCCAGGAGTAATGGGGGCGAGGGAAGGAGTAAAAGGAGAGGGGGGATTAATGGGGGCGAGAGGAGGTGGTCAGTCCCTCAGCCTCCAGGCTGAGGGACTAACCACCTCAAATATTTTTTCCCCAAGGTTGATGGATTGATTACAGTATCTTTATTTCATTACTACTGCTGCCTCTATATTTGACTGAAGAAGCCTACTGTGTAGGCGAAACGTTTCAACAATAAAGATACGCAGCTGTTGTATATGTGTGTAAATCTTCAACTGTTGAACTGTTATGGAGGCGTCGTATTGATAATCTCCGCCCAGCCTGCTAGGCTTGGTCAAGTCTGAGGAAGAGGCCTGTAGCCTAGTCATATGCGTGGTTCAAAATGTTGATAGGGATGGCTTCAACAACTTTGGTCGAGGTCACGTAACCTACCAACGTTTCTAAGAATTTGGTCCTCGTTACCGTACGCAAGTGTTAAAAGTTTGAAGCCAATTGGATGAGGCGTTCTCGGGTTACGAGCAAAGTAAGATTCATAAATAACCCGCACATAGAAGAGAGGAGCTTACGACGACGTTTTGGTCCGACTTGGACCATTACGACCGAAACGTCGTCGTAAGCTCCTCTCTTCTATATGCGGGTTATTTGTGTATCGTTCCAGTCACGGTATTGTGCCTTTTTTTTGTTATTTAAAGTAAGATTGACAAGCAGGAAAAAGAAAAAAAGAATAAGCCAGGAAGCCCCTTAAGGTCCTCCTCAGAGGATAAGTAAAAAATAGGAAAGTCAGAGAGTAAGAGGGGAAAGAGAATATGGGAAGTTTTGGGGAATAAAAAAAGGAAATAGAATGTGAATTGAATGAGAGGAGTTTGAAGGAAGGAAGGTAAAGAGGAGGGGAGAGATGAGTGGAGGATGGGGGAGAGGAAGGGAGAGATGATGAAAGAAAAGGGAGAGGAAGGAAGGAGGCGAGAATGGAAGGAAGGGAGAGAAAGAAGAAAGAAGAGAGAATGGAAGGAAGGGAGAGTTAGCAGGAGAGGTGAAGGAATATTGGGGAGAAGTGCATTCTACCAGTGTTCTTCACGTCATCTTCCTTATTCTCTTTTTTTCTTTATCTCTTCCCGTCTATCTATTCCCTCATTCTTCTCTGTCCTCTCATCCGTCTCTTCCCTATCTCTCATATCTTTCTCTCTCTCTCTCTCTCTCTCTCTCTCTCTCTCTCTCTCTCTCTCTCTCTCTCTCTCTCTCTCTCTCTCTCTGTCTATATCTATTTATCTATCTATTTCTCTATGTCTTTCCCCAGCATCTTCACGTATCTCTCTTCCCTCTCACTTTATCTTCCTTACCTCTTACACTTCCCTCTCACCTACCTCTCCCTGTCATTCTTCCTGATACATCCCCTTTAAGCTCATTCCATAGCCTCCCCTCACCTAACTAACCCTCCAGCTTATTCTCTCTCTTTCTCTTCTCCTCACTCAGCGAGGGGGAATTCCTCTACTCTCTTCTGTTTACTCTCAGATTTTTCTTCCCTTTTTCGTATTTTTCATGAGAGAGAGAGAGAGAGAAAGAGAGCAAGACAGACAGAGAGACAGTTAAAGGGACAGACGGACAGACTCTTGGTTTTGCACTCTCTCCCTCTCTTACACACACACAAAAACACACCCTCTCTCTTTCCCCTCTTCTTCCCTTCTTTGGTTCCACTTCCCTGGCTTCCCTTCCCTGGCTTCACTTCCCTGGCTCCACTTCCCTGGCTCCACTTCCCTGGCTTCCCGTCCCTGGCTCCACTTCCCTGGCTTCCCTTCCCTGGCTCCACTTCCCTGGCTTCCCTTCCCTAGCTTCCCTTCCCTGGCTCCACTTCCCTGGCTTCCCTTCCCTGGCTCCACTTCCCTGGCTTCCCTTCCCTGGCTCCACTTCCCTGGCTTCCCTTAGCTGGCTCCACTTCCCTGGCTTCCCTTCCCTGGCTCCACTTCCATGGCTTCCCTTCCCTGGCTCCACTTCCCTGGCTTCCCTTCCTTGGCTCCACTTCCCTGGCTTCACTTCCCTGGCTCCACTTCCCTGGCTTCACTTCCCTGGCTCCACTTCCCTGGCTTCCCTTCCCTGGCTTCCCTTCACTGGCTTCCCTTCACTGGCTCCACTTCCCTGGCTTCCCCTAGCTTCCCTTCCCTGGCTCCACTTCCCTGGCTTCACTTCCCTTCTCAGTAGTAGTACCAGTTCCAGTAACCAGTTACCAGTAACCAGTGTACCAGTAGATGACTCACTACCAACCGTCTCTGCGTGAATCACTGTCTGTATTCATATTGTGCTGACCACAGCAGTATTTCAAACACCCCCTCACATGGGTACTGGGGTTAGTCTTACGTGAGAGAGCAAGGAGGCAGGTCACGGCTGTTTGGCGCTTCCCACATTATCCGTAATATACGTACTTCCAGCCTACGTGAGTATTTCTTTACCCTATCCACGTGTTCGAACCCCACATGATAAATGGTGGCAATGGTGTGGGAGCGTGGATAAGCTTTTTTAAGGGTATTTCAAGATGTTAGAAGACTGTTTGTGAGTAGCCGGCGGGTCAAAAGGTGAACCGTAGCTAGCCGCTTACCCTCACTCACCACCTCCAGCCTGCAAGCCTGTTGCAGCTGTTTTTCAAGCTTCCTGGCTTAGTTCGTGTGCTAATTGCTTCAATCTCCGAGGGGTTGACCCGGATTTTGCAATTAAGCCAGTCAGTAAGCCAGACTGTGGAGAACGCCAGTCAGCCTGTCATCCAGCCTGTCTCCTGTCATCCACCTGCTCCTTCATGCTGTGTGCATCGTTACCCGTCTTCCAGTCAGCCATTCTCGTGGGTTAAGCCAGTCAGCCAACCCAGCTTCTAACCCAGCTGAGAGAGAGAAGTAAGCCACGCAAGTTCCTCTGAAGTATTGTTTCATGTATCGCTTTGTGCGCCCTGTTGGATGCTAAGAGTGAATTTCACCATTCCTGTGGCATAGAGTGGCTTACAAGCCACCTTCGTGGGTAGTGAGTGGAGTGCGCGCCAGTGAGCGCCAGCGAGCGTCACTCCCACCACCACCCATCCACTCTACTCACACCACCACCGCCACCCACCTCATCTACCTGTGGTTGTTTGCACCCTTGTATCGGGTCCTAATACTGTTTTGGCTCACATAATTGGTCAGATTGTAGCTGAGCGCCAACGATAAAGCCAGTTATGTGAGTTCACCGAGAAAGCGCATTTCTTCCGACAACAGTAAGTGTAGGAGGCGTCAGTCATCTACTGGTACACTGGTTACTGGTAACTGGTTACTGGAACCGGTACTACTACTGAGACCCTGGCTTCCCTTCCCTGGCTCCACTTCCCTAGCTTCCCTTCCCTGGCTCCACTTCCCTGACTTCCCTTCCCTGGCTTCCCTTCCCTGGCTCCACTTCCCTGGCTTCCCTTCCCTAGCTTCCCTTCCCTGGCTCCACTTCCCTGACTTCCCTTCCCTAGCTTCCCTTCCCTGGCTTCCCTTCCCTAGCTTCCCTTCCCTAGCTCCACTTCCCTGGCTTCACTTCCCTGGCTTCCCTTCCCTGGCTCCACTTCCCTGGCTTCCCTTCCCTAGCTCCACTTCCCTGGCTTCCCTTCCCTGGCTTCCCTTCCCTGGCTCCACTTCTCTGGCTTCCCTTCCCTAGCTTCCCTTCCCTGGCTCCACTTCCCTGGCTTCCCTTCCCTGGCTTCCCTTCCCTGGCTTCCCTTCCCTGGCTCCAGTTCCCTGGCTTCCCTTCCCTGGCTCCACTTCCCTGGCTTCCCTTTCCTGACTTCCCTTCCCTGGCTCCACTTCCCTGGCTTCACTTCCATGGCTTCACTTCCATGGCTTCACTTCCCTGGCTCCACTTCCCTGGCTTCCCTTCCCTGGCTTCCGTTCCCTGGCTTCACTTCCCTGGCTCCACTTCTCTGGCTTCCCTTCCCTGGCTCCACTTCTCTGGCTTCCCTTCCCTGGCTTCCCTTCCCTGGCTTCCCTTCCCTGACTTCACTTCTCTGGCTTCACTTCCCTGGCTCCACTTCCCTGGCTTCCCTTCCCTGGCTCCACTTCCCTGGCTTCACTTCCCTGGTTTCACTTCCCTGGCTTTACTTCCCTGGCTCCACTTCCCTGGCTTCCCTTCCCTGGCTTCACTTCCCTGGCTTCACTTCCATGGCTTCCCTTCCCTAACTTCCCTTCCATGGCTCCACTTCCCTGGCTTCCCTTCCCTGGCTTCCCTTCCCTGGCTTCCCTTCCCTGCTTTCACTTCCCTGGCTTCCCTTTCCTGACTTCACTTCCCTGGCTTCGCTTCCCTGGCTCCACTTCCCTTATCATGTGGGAGTTCGATACGTGGATTAGGGAAGAAATACTCACGTAGGCTGTTATTACGTATAATTGCTGTTATGTGGAGAGAGCCCTTGCCAGCCGTACCTATCTCCTTGGTTACACTCGTAATACTGACTAGCCGGCTGCCCAGTACCCAGTGGGGTCTTTTGAAATAGTGTCAGTTCAGCACAATATGAAAGACCGTGACTCAGGCAGAGACGGTTGGTCGTTGAGTCAACGGACGGTTACTGGTAACTGGTTACTACTACTGAGACTGGTAACTGGTTACTACTACTGAGAGCTCGGCGACGCTAACGTATGTCGTCCCGACATACCACTAATACAAACTAGAGATGGCAGGTATACGGCTTGGGCTGATTCTATACAATGTCAAAGTACACAACATTAAACATTATAGATACATAAGTAGAACATTGGAATGAAAGCTTACGTAACTGAAACTGTAATGCAATACAAGGTATACTATAGTACAACTTAAAACTCAACAAATGAACAACGAACTCAACGTTGAGATTACAGTGATAAAAAAAATGTTGATCGATCGATCTGTATTCATGTGATCTACGGATTCTGAGGAAGGAATATATACAAAGAAAGAGTGTTTAACAGAAGCAGATTCGGTGCACGCAAATCTAGACTGTTAACTCTCAGAATGCGGAGAGAACATGAACACAAAAAAAAATTCTTGAGTACTGATAAGTTGATACTGTAATTATTCATCTATACAGGTTATTTACATTTAACCCCAACTCTGCTAGGGTGTGATTGACATATGCAGAATGGGTGTCATCTCTGGGAGGATCAAACTCTGTAGCATTGGCTAGCTCATGCTGTATCTGAGGCAAATCTGAATTGGAAGTTACAAATGATATTTGAGGATTTCTCAATACCTGTCGTGTACGTAGGGAATAACGACATTCAGGTTGATCGTCTGACTGAGTATCAGAGGAAGAGAGTACAGGATCAGGAGGATTGTCAGAGTCTGTCACATTAGTCTGGGTTGGAACATCATTATCATCACATACTAACTTCATATGATCCAAATGCGATTCTTTATACTGACCAGTACTAATCTCTCTAACCTTATACTTATTACCAGTGATATGTTCAACTACTCGATAAGGACCAACAAACTTTTGATCAAGCTTTGGCATTGCAGACGTTTTGTTAAAGTTAATCAGCATAACTCTCGAACCTACTTTGATTTTGGATTGATCGAGTGTTTGCGACTCTTGTAAATTCTGCTGTTGATTTATGAAGTGTTTCACGGATTCTTCTAAAAACACTTTGAGCTAAGCTGGTACGAGTTGCTATGAAATCATCAGGGTTGTAATTTGGTTTCTTCAACTCTGGCATAATGTGGAGTGTCACCTATAGAGTGAAGAGGGACTTGCCAAAACCCTTATCTAGGGTTGAGACTTTGTTATCTCCGATATTACTTCCCTGGATCTGGAATGGTTTTCGCGTTTAACTTCCTAAAGTCAATTACTGGACGCCAAGTACCATCCTTCTTAGGTACTAGTATCACTTCCCTAGGTGCAATAACTCCATCGTCAAGCATTTGATTGATCAATTCTTCTGCGACAGCAACTTGTGAATGAGGCATTCTGTACGCAGGTATGTAGATAGGTCTAGTACCAGGTTCAAGTGGAATACGATGGGACAGTTCGTTATACCCATCTTCTCACCTGGTAAAGCCTTTACGACGTTTGTTCAACTCAACAAACGCTTGACTTCATCTGGGAAGTCAGTGGGAGCTAAGTCTTTCTCCTCTACTGGTGGAACAGATTGATCCAATGAAGTGGATGAGGTCTCCCCGGCAGAAATAGCACCGACCCACTCAGGTGACAACTCATCCTACCTTCCCTCAACGGACGGTTACTGGTAACTGGTTACTACTACTGAGACTGGTAACTGGTTACTACTACTGAGACTGGTAACTGGTTACTACTACTGAGACCCTGGCTTCCCTTCTCTGGCTCCACTTCCCTGGCTTCACTTCCCTGGCTTCACTTCCCTGGCTTCCCTTCCCTGGCTCCACTTCCCTGGCTTCCCTTCCCTGGCTTCCCTTCCCTGGCTTCCCTTCCCTAGCTTCCCTTCCCTGTCTCCACTTCCCTGGCTTCCCTTTCCTGGCTTCCCTTCCCTGGCTTCCCTTCCCTGGCTCCACTTCCCTGGCTTCCCTTCCCTGGCTCCACTTCCCTGGCTTCCCTTCCCTGGCTTCACTTCCCTGGCTTCCCTTCCCTGGCTTCCCTTCCCTGGCTTCCCTTCCCTGGCTCCACTTACCTAGCTTCACTTCCCTGGCTTCACTTCCCAGGCTTCCCTTCCTTGGCTTCACTTCCCCGGCTTCCCTTCCCTGGCTTCACTTCTCAGTCTTCCCTTCCCTGGCTTCACTTCCCTGGCTCTACTTCCCTGGCTTCCCTTCCCTGGCTTCCCTTCCCTGGCTTCACTTCCCTGGCTCCACTTCCCTGGCTTCATTTCCCTGGCTTCCTTTCCCTGGCTTCACTTCCCTGGCTCCACTTCCCTGGCTTCCCTTCCCTGACTTCACTTCCCTGGCTTCCCTTCCCTGGCCTTCACTTCCCTGGCTCCTCTTCCCTGGTTCCCTAATACCCTTGACATTTCCTGGTCTTCCCTGGCTTCCTTTACAAAGTTCTGGAGACAAAAATAACACTTCATCTTCGTGAGTAAATAACTCGAGATAAACAATAACGACAAACTGACCTAAAAATTGCCGAGTGGTTATCACAACCAGAATAACTATGTGGATGAGAGGGAAAGGAGATATAGAAGGAGAGGGTGAGGAGAGAGAGAGTGGGCAGTGTTTTTGATATCTTGTGGTAGATTGTTAAACAGTCTGGGTCCACAGGTGTTGATACAGTATTCTCTTACTGCGCCCATGGCGCTCACGTTTTTCACTGGGTCTATTATACATTTTCTTCCATGACTCTGGGTCCGCGAATTTTGATACAGTATTCTCTTACTGTGCCTATATTGCTCCTATTTTTCACTGGGTCTGTTTTACATTTTATTTCCATGTCTCTCAGTCCGGTACATTGTTATGGCAGTGTGCAGATCTGGATCTAGACCCTCAAGTAACTTCCACGTATATATTATCTTGTATTTATCTCTCCTCCGCTCCAGCGAGTATGTATTTAGGGTGTTCAAGTGTTCCCAGTAATTTAAATGCTTTATTGGCTCTATGTGGGCCATAAATGATATCTGTATATGTTACAACTCTGATATCTTCTTCTCTCAGAGGAAATGTAATCACTGAATAATACTCTAAGCGTTATGTTGTTTGAAAGAAAGATTAGCTAACATTATTACACCCAGATCTTTCACATGTTTCTTTCGTTTTGTATGGTGATTTGCTTGTATTTTGTATATAGTTTCTTTGTTGAGTTATTCATTCTTTCCATATCTAAGCAGTTGGAACTTGACACTATTGAATATCATGTTATTGTAATATCTGTAATTTTTGGCTAGTGCTCTAGTGCCCCCTCCTTTCAAAGGAGCTCTGTTCGTAACTTTAAGGTCTCTGGGATCCTGCTTAGATCTAATATCTCTGTTTACTAAGTGATCAGGCCACTTCCCTCGTTCCCACCTCTGGTTTTTCCCTCTTCTATACCCCTGGTTCTTCTCTTTTTAAAAAATGTCCACTTTTACTCCCAACAAACAGGGCATTACGCTGTTACCTCTTTTTAATAATTATAAAAAAACACTCTGAGGTTGATAGCGTTCTACTGATTTGTGTACATATGTGTCAGTTGTGTACGTGTCTATGTTAGTTGTGGGCACGTGTGTCTACCTGGAGGGTGTTCCGGGGGTCAACGTCCCCGCGGTCCAGTCCTTGACCAGGCCTCCCGGTGGATCAGGGCCTGATCAACCAGGCTGTTACTGTTGGCCGCACGTTGTCCAATGTACGAACCACAACCCGGCTGGTCAGGTACTGACTTTAGGTATCTGTCCAGACCCCTCTTGAAGGAAGCCAGGGGTCTATTAGTAATTCCCCATATTCCTGGTAGGAGGCTGTTGAACAGTCTTGGGCCCTGGACATTTATTGTGGTTTTTCTTGGTGTACCCATGGTGCCCCTACTTTTCATTGGGGGTATGTTACACCGTCTATCCAGTATTTTGATTTCGTAGGGAGTGATTTCTGTGAGCAGATTTGGGACCACTCCTAGGATTTTCCAGGTGTAGATTATGATGTATCTCTCTCTCGCCTGCGCTCCACTGAGTACAGGTCAAGTGACTCCAGATTTTCCCAGTAATTAAGGAATTTGATGGAACTTTCATTCTCTAGATCTACAATTTCACCTGCCTTGAATGGAGCTGTTAGTGTACAGCAGTATTCCATCCTAGAGAGAACACGTGATTTAAAAAGGATCATCACTGGCTTGGCATTCCTTGTTTTGAAGGTTCTCATAATCCTTCCTCCTCACTGATGTGATAGTGACACTTGTGATCCTTGAAGGTGAGATCCTCTGACATTAACACTCCCAACTCCTTCACATTACTTTTTCGCTTTATTGTGTGAGTTTATAGTATACTTACTTTTAGTCATTGTTGTCTGTTGTCAGTTGTGGGCACTTGTCTGTTTCAGTCGTAGGTATGTGTGTGTGTGTCAGCTCTAATATTAAGATTCCTTGCCGCTGGGAGTTGAAGTGTCTTTGCAGTTAGGTTATGTCGGGTCCAGTATGTGGCATAACACATTTGTGGGTTTAGCTTCTACCACGACTGCAGGCTGGCGACTGCAAATATTTATTAAATAAGTGTGTGTGTGTGTGTGTGTGTGTGTGTGTGTGTGTGTGTGTGTGTGTGTGTGTGTGTGTGTGTGTGTGTGTGTGTGTGTGTGTGTGTGTGTGTGTGTGTGTGTGTGTACTCACCTAATTGTGGTTGCAGGGGTCGAGACTCAGCTCCTGACCCCGCCTCTTCACTGATCGCTACTAGGTCCTCTCTCTCTCTGCTTCCTGAGCTGTATCATACCTCTTCTTAAAACTATGTATGGTTCCTGCCTCCACTACTTCACTTGCTAGGCTGTTCCACTTTCTGACAACTCTATGACTGAAGAAATACTTCCTAACGTCCCTGTGACTCGTCTGAGTCTTCAGCTTCCAGTTGTGACCCCTTGTCCCTGTGTCCCCTCTCTGGAACATCCTATCTCTGTCCACCTTGTCTATTCCCCGCAGTATCTTGTATGTCGTTATCATGTCTCCCCTGACCCTACTGTCCTCTAGTGTCGTCAGTCCGATTTCCCTCAACCTTTCCTCGTACGACATTCCCCTGAGCTTTGGGACTAGCCTTGTTGCAAACCTTTGTACTTTCTCTAACTTCTCGACATGCTTGACCAGGTGTGGGTTCCAGACTGGTGCTGCATACTCCAGTATGGGCCTAACATACACAGTGTACAGTGTCTTGAACGATTCCTTATTAAGGTATCGGAACGCTATTCTCAGGTTTGCCAGGCGCCCGTATGCTGCAGCAGTTATTTGGTTGATGTGTGCCTCCGGTGATGTGCTCGGTGTTATGGTCACCCCAAGGTCTTTCTCCCTGAGTGAGGTCTGTAGTCTTTGTCCACCTAGCCTATACTCTGTCTGCGGTCTTCTTTGCCCCTCCCCAATCTTCATGACTTTGCATTTGGATGGATTGAATTCGAGAAGCCAGTTACTGGACCACATGTCCAGCCTGTCCAGGTCTCTTTGCAGACCTGCCTCATCCTCATCCGATTTAATTCTTCTCATCAACTTCACATCATCTGCGAACAGGGACACTTCAGAGTCTATTCCTTCCATCATGTCGTTCACATATATCAAAAATAGCACTGGTCCTAGAACTGACCCCTGTGGGACCCCGCTCGTCACAGGCGCCCACTGTGATACCACTTCACGTACCATGACTCGTTGCTGCCTCCCTGTCCGGTATTCCCTGATCCATTGCAGTGCCCTCCCTGTTACATGCGCCTGATCCTCCAGCTTCTGCATTAATCTCTTGTGGGGAACTGTGTCAAAGGCCTTCCTGCAGTCTAGGAAAACGCAATCTACCCACCCTTCTCTCTCGTGTCTTACTTCTGTTACCTTGTCATAAAACTCCAGGAGGTTTGTGATACATGATTTGCCTTCCATGAACCCATGCTGGTTTTCATTTATAATCTTGTTCCTTTCCAGGTGTTCGACCACTCTCCTCCTGATAATCTTCTCCATGACTTTGCACACAATACATGTCAGAGACTCAGGTCTGTAGTTTAGCGCCTCGTTTCTGTTTCCTTTCTTAAATATGGGGACTACATTAGCTGTCTTCCATTTCTCAGGTAGTTGCCCAGTTTCAAGGGATGTGTTGAAGATTGTGGTTAGAGGCACGCACAGCATCTCTGCTCCTTCTCTAAGGACCCATGGGGAGATGTTGTCCGGTCCCATCGCCTTTGAGGTGTCAAGGTCACTTATGAGCTTCTTCACCTCCTCCTCGGTTGTTCGTATGTCATCCAACACTTGTTGGTATATTCCCTCTTGATGTTTCCTTCTGTGCTGTCTTCCCACAGCCCTTCCTGTCTCTACTGTGCAAACTTCCTTAAATCTTCTGTTCAGCTCCTCACATACCTCTTGATCATTTCTTGTGAGTTCTCCACCTTCTGTCCTTAATCTGATCACCTGGTCTTTGACTGTTGTCTTCCTCCTGATGTGGCTATACAACAGTTTTGGGTCAGTCTTGATTCTCGATGCTATGTCATTTTCATACTGTCGCTGGGCCTCCCTCCTTACCTGTGCATACTCATTCCTGGCTCTGCGACTGACCTCCCTATTTTCGTGTGTTCTCTGCCTTCTGTACTTTTTCCATTCTCTATTGCACTTTGTTTTTGCCTCCTTAGACCGTCGGGTGAACCAGAGGCTCATTCTGGTCTTCCCGTTGTTACTGTTGCCCTTGGGAATAAACCTTTCCACTGCCTCCTTACATTTTGTTGTTGCATATTCCATCATTTCATTTACTGGTTTTCCTGCCAGTTCTCTGTCCCAATGGACCTCCTGCAGGAAGTTCTTCAACCCTATGTAGTCCCCTCTTTTATAGTCAGGCTTTTCCCATTCAACTCCTGGTATTCTCTCCACTAGCAGCTCTACTATGTATTCAAAGCACAGAACCACGTGGTCGCTAGCTCCTAGCGGACTCTCATACTTGATGTCCTCAATGTCTGAGCTGCCCAGGGTGAACACAAGGTCCAATCTTGCTGGTTCATCCTCCCCTCTCACTCTGGTAGTGTCCTTAACATGTTGGTGCATGAGGTTTTCCAGCACCACGTCCAACATCCTGGCTCTCCATGTTTCGGGACCCCCATGTGACTCCAGGTTTTCCCAGTCAATCTCCCTGTGGTTGAAATCCCCCATAACCAGCAACTTTGCTCTGCTGGAGTGAGCTCTTCTTGCCACCTCAGCAAGTGTGTCCACCATTGCTCTGTTGCTCTCTTCATATTCCTCTCTTGGCCTCCTGCAGTTCTGTGGTGGATTATACATCACTGCAATGACCACTTTGTGCTCCCCAGACTGAAGTGTACCTACTATGTAGTCTCTTTCTCCCGTCTCATCTATGCCTTCCATTTTCTCGAATTTCCATCTGTTTTTTACGAGCAGAGCAACCCCACCTCCCCCTCTGCCCTTTCTATCTTTCCTCATGATCTGGTATCCTGGTGGGAAGATTGCATCTGTTATTGTCTCCGTGAGTTTTATTTCTGTAACTGCTATGATGTCTGGGGACTTCTCATTGATTCTTTCTTGCCATTCCTCATGTTTATTCATTAATCCATCTGCATTTGTGTACCAAACCTTCAACTTCTGTTCTAATACTGTAACTGTGGTGCGGGGGGTGGGAACAGAGGGATCGGTGTGTGACGGTTGGTTTGGATTGTTCAGTTACCTTGGGGGTGCCGTGGCTGGAGTCCTTCTGCAGGTGTTTCTTGGGGGTATGCTTGTCCTTCCATTTGATCCTGGGTTATTCTGCTCTCCTTTTTCATTTCCTCCCATTTCTCCTTTCGCTTTTGAACTCTCTCTTTCATCGTCTTCCTTTCGTCCTGTGTTCTGTCTCGATCGAGGTACACACTCTTGAACTCCTGCTTGCCTCTCAGCTGTGCTTTCTCCTGCAGGATCATGGTTCAGGTTGATTCTGCATTGAAAATTACTTTGAGAGGCTGATTCCTTTTCTTTGTGAACCACCCGATTCTCCGAAAATTTGCCACCTGGGTCATGTCCCCCTCGCCTATCACCTTCATGATGTCTTCAATCGCTTTTTTCTCCTCCTGCTTTCTTTCATCATAAGTTTCCCCTTTAGCTTCGTCTAGCCCATAGACAAACACGGATCTCTCCCTTTCCACCTCCCACTGTGACTCCCATTGCATCCTCTGATGTGTTTTAGTTCCTTCCCGTGGAGTATTCCTTCCTTCAGTCCCTTCCCTAGTTATGGCCCCTATGCTTCTTGGTTTGTCCTTCCTGCTCACCTGTTCCTGGCCCCCACAGGTATCTGGTATGGTCCCTGCACATGTCCTTGTTCCTTCAATGTCTTCCAACCTCTCATTCTGTCCTAGTGTGCTCCCTGTCTTTGCTTTGGCCCCATGTGGGTTTGACAGGACCTTTGCATACAGTTTAGTTTCCATGCTCCCTTCAGATCTGTTGTCTGTGTCTGATGTAGCCATTGCCGATGCTACTTCTGTAATATCTTTGTCTCCATGCTGTTTCAGATGTCTCAGCTCCTCTTCTAATCTCTCTATCTTGATTTCTGCTGCTGTGGCCTGTTGCTTCCACCTTCTGCATTCTGCTGCTAACCTCTCTTCCATCTTCCTTTCCAGCTCATCTAGTCTCCTTCCCCAGTCTTCCTCCCTTTTTTTGAGCTCTGCCTCCCATTCCTCCCTCCCAGATTTGTCCTTGGAGCCCCTTGTCCTCACCCTGGTTCTAGGTTCCCCCGTTGCTCCACAGAAGGGGGGACGGGTGGTTAGGGGGAGGGGAATAGATGGTTAGGAGGAGAGGGGATGGATGGTTATGGGGGAGGGGGAGGATGGTTATTGGAGGGGTAGAGATAGTTGGGGAGGGGGTTAGATGGTTTGAGGGAGAGAGGAGATGGATGGTTATGGGGGAGGGGGAGGATGGTTATTGGAGGGAGGGAGGTAGTTGGGGGGTTCTATGGTTTGGTGAGGGGTTAGGTGGTTTGGGGGAGGGGTAGGTGGCTAAGGTGAGGTGGTTAGGGAAGGGGGAGAGGTGGTTAGGGGAGGGGGTACGTGTTTGTGTCAAGTGTTTGTGTCAAGTGGTGGTGGGTGTGTGTGTGTATGTGTGTGTGTGTGTGTGTGTGTGTGTGTGTGTGTGTGTGTGTGTGTGTGTGTGTGTGTGTGTGTGTGTGTGTGCGTGTGTTTATATTGCGTGTTTGTTTGTGTGTGTGTGTGTGTGTGTGTGTGTGTGTGTGTGTGTGTATGTACGTGTGTGTGTGTGTGTGTGTGTGTGTGTGTGTGAGTGTGTATTCGCCTAGTTAGTTACCATATTGTCCTAGTGCAGGTGTGTGTATGTGTGTATATGTGTGTGTTCGTGTGTATGGGGGAGGTGTGAGGGGGAGATACTGCTAACACATACCAGTAATTCTGGGTTATAAAAAGCCGAACTTGCTACTAGGGTCTAGAGCTTCTATGAGTGTCTACCCTTGTGTGTGTGTGTGCTTGTGTGTGAGGGAGGGATGGTTAGGGGGGGTAGGTGGTGTGGTTGAAAGATCCGTCGTGTAGGCACAAATTTAGTTTCATTTATCTTTCCCAATTATGCTACTCTCTCCACTTATTGCCCTTTCTGGATTTACGTATTAATTGTTGCTGGTTATTATCATATTCCTTGTTCACATTGAGAGAGGACTTCCTAGCTTCCTAAGTATTCTTACTGCTAATAACTACCGGTAGTAATACTGCCCTACCCCTGTGTGCGTGTGTGTGTGTGTGTGTGTGTGAGTGTGTGTGTGTGTGTGAGGTGTCTTGTGCGGTGTAATGACTTGCCGCAACTTCTTGAGACCTGACCTCAACCCTCCTGGGACTTGACCCTCGCACCGTCTTACAATGTTGCCCTTAAAAGCTTGTCCCGCCAGGTAGCATATAGCAAGTTACTCGCCTTGTGTGTGTGTGTGTGTGTGTCTGGATTTAAGTATCAATTATTGCTGGTTATTATCCTGTTCCATGTTCACATTGGGAGAGGACTTCCTAGCTTCCTAAGTATTCTTACTGCTAATAACTACTGGAATTAATACTACTCTACTCCTCGCTGGACTCTACCTTCTCACACTCGTCAACACTATATTCACTATGTCTATGCTATTTCTATTTTAATTCTGGTAATAGCTTGCAGGAGTGAGTGACCAGTATCAAACAGTATTCACTGATGATAGCATACACTTCACATTATATACACTTCACTTTATATGTATAATGGCACACAACTTGTCGTGACGTCACTTCTTCAGGCCTACCGCTGCCAATGTGGCAACAGCGCCTAAGACCCCCAACGGTTTGCGCTTTGAAATATTTTGATTTCAGCTTTCCTCTCACTTTTTTTAACTAATAACTTTAATTATCACTCGTAGTATTGTTCACTGACGTTCCACTACCACTGATTACTGCTAGCTGTTATTGCACGCCTTACAACGCTAAATGGGTGGATTACAATTAAGCTAAGCTGGAGGAGTTGAGTGTTGTAAGGTTACATATTAAATCTACCTGAAATTTGCAGGTGTAATGCTGTAGCCGAGAGGTAGATTGTTCCAGCTAGACTTCTTAATATATCGCACCAAAACGGATATCATGCCGAAGTTGTAGAAGATAGCTAATGTATTTTATATTGTCTTATCAGGGGGATAAGTCCTTATCATCAAGTTACCGCCCAATAAACCTCATCCCAATGGTAGGTAAATTATTAGATTCAGTTATAGCTGAAGGACTTGGGTTCGAACATGGGCGAGGTGGGACGTATTGGTAAGTCTCCTAACACTTGCTGCTCCCAGGTTAGATTTTTGCTCGCCACAGCTGCACCCCATATCCACCCTCTGGAGGATAGCACAAGAGCATATGGATACACAAATGCCCAGAAACTAGGCCCCAAAAGGATATTTGCTTAACATGTCTGGTATCTTATTTTCGTTAATGATATTTTTTGACATATAACATAGGTTATTATACTGTTTATATATTCCTCAATAAGTGGACAATTAAGTACATAGTGTTCAAAATAGTGACCATAGTGCTGGCCACATACTTTGCATTTAGTTTGATCATCATCTGTGTATCTGCCAAACTGCAACATCAGTCTGTCTGTTCACATTGAAAGTTGCTCCGTAAATATGCTTTTCAGTGTTTATATTATCATAGTGACGTATAGATCTACTCAGGCTTCTAACTGCACATCTATAACATTCACTTTCATTATTTATTTCTCTTCTAATATTATTCCTATTACTAGACACAGATTAATAATTTTTTTGACTATCTTCTGAATTTTATCATGAAGGAGTAAGTCATTGTGTGGTGGAATCCATAAAAATTGTACATTATTTATTTTCTTTCATTTTTGAATAGCTATTCCTGATGTTGATCATGTTGTTAGAGTCATTATGTGAGTCAAGTTCCCTCAGTGTTGACATAGAATTAGTAATAATCAAGGAGCCAACCTTATTGTCACAGGTTAACTTTAGTACCATTAGTATGAGAAACAATTTGTTTGTATTACCATGTTACCTGTGACTTAGTGGGTGAGTGTGGGTGGTATCCTGGGTTAGCACCTCACAACTCCAGTGGCAATGAACCATACTACTTGGCTTGGGTGGGTTACCCTGGGTAATTAACCCTCCTGTATTAATAATCACAATTAAATCGTCATCTCTTCCTGTATATTTAGAAAGAGGAGAATTACAGCTTGCATGTAGCTGTAATGTGGGAGAAAATTATAGATTCCCTGCCCTTGTACTTGGGCATGAAAGGGATTTCAAAACAAGGACGCGATTATGTTGGTGGGATTATCAAGATTTTCTTTGGTTTCTGATAGGGTATTACACTAGCCTGGGATTTTAGGGAGATTTCTGAGACAGGTAATTTACGATGGGGACGTTATTAAAAATATATAAAAAATATATTTTCTTTAAAATTTACGTGGAAGTTAAATGGGTTTGCAGTCTGATTAAAGTTTTGGTAAAAATGATATTCGGACACAATTACGATTGTGGTGGTGGCGATGGTAATATTTACCTGCATTACAAACTTATGCTACACTTTCCACTATTTCCTTTGCGTGCACTGAGGTAGATGGGACTGGGCTTGTAGGATACGGGAATACCTGTGGTGCAAAGAGTGACACTCCGCAGATGATCACTGAGAAAGACACTAAATCAGTGAAATCCAACAATTTTACAACAAATAGTGGGCTTTATCAAATACTCTATAAAGCCCAGTATAGGACTTTCATAAAGTACTTATAAAATACTCTGTAAAGGCCTGTATCCCGCTGATAAAACCGGGATTATTTCCTGGAATGGCGCCACGACCCATGACACATTTGCTTTACAACACATGTAGTTAATTTTATGACACATTTGCTTCACAACACATGTAGTTAATTTTATGACACATTTGCTTCACAACACATGCACTTTAAGACACATCTGCTTCAAAACACACCCAGTTAATTTTATGACGCATTTGCGTCAAAATATCTAGCTAACTTTACGACGCATCTGCGTCAAAACACATCTAGTTAACTTTACGACGCATCTGCGTCACAAGATCAATATATTCGAGTAATAAATACTCGGAATTTCACGCTGATTTCCGCCACATCCGCAAGTTAATAATATAGAGTATAAAATGGCCAGTAAAAGCCATTTCTCTCCCCCTTTTAGGTAGATTAACGTCGCAGTTAATCTGTGATGGCGGGGAGGATTGAATATTAGCTGACGTGCAGCTGTGGTCGGGGGTCGGGGAAGCTACATAGAAGCTACGGGAAAAATGATTGGTTGGTGGTAGGAGGGTGTACGGTCTTGGGGGGAATATTTTGCCTGTGTACGTAATCAGTCTAGGGAAATTTAGAGGCTATAAGTATAATTTTGGGGGAAGTAGGGAAATTTAGAGGGGTTTGGGTATGATTTTAGGACAGTGAAATTTAAGGGTTATAAGTATCATTCTAGGGAAATTTAAAGAGTGTAGGTATGATTTTAGGACAGGCAAGGAAATTTAAAAGTAATACGTAGCATTCTAGGGTAAACAGGGAAATTTAGAGAGTGTAGGTATGATTGTGGATGGTTTAGAAATAATTTCAGGTAAGAGTGTAGGTATAATTTTAGATGGTTTAGAAATAATTTCAGGTAAGAGTGTAGGTATAATTTTAGATGGTTTAGAAATAATTTCAGGTAAGAGTGTAGGTATAATTTTAGATGGTTTAGAAATAATTTCAGGTAAGACAGAGAACCTTAGATGGATATAGATATGATTTTAAAGAAATTTAAAGCTCTCGCTTCACACGGCGAGGGCCTGGGTTCGATTCCCAGCTAGAGTAGAAACATTGGGCGTGTTTCTTTCCACCTGTTGTCTATGTTCCCCATCAGTAAAATGGGTACCTGGGTGTTAGTCGACTAGTGTGGGTCGCATCCTGGGACACTGACCTAATTTGCCCGACATGCGGAGCATAACAAGGGTCTTTCTATATAGTAGTATGTCATTGTTGTCAGCTAGGCCTGTATACCATGTACATGTATTTGTAGTAAATAAAGATATTATATTATTATTATTATTATTATTATTATTATTATTATTATTATTATTATTATTATTATTATTATTAGAAAAGACGGGGAAGTTGTGACGTAGAATGTATGATGTCATCTGGAAAGTATGTATGGTGTGGGTGTGATTTTAGGGAAGAAAGGAAAAGTTTAGTGCAGTAGGCACTAGTTTAGGGAATGTTGGGAAATTTTGACGTAATAGGCATAAGTTTATTTCTCCCCTTTGTCTCTCCCCTTATTTCTACACTTGCTTCCCCTCATTTCTTCCCTCTACCCTTGTCTGCCCTCATTTCAATTGTCTTTTCCCCTCATTTCTTCCCCCGTCTCTCTTCATTTCAACACTTGTCTCCCCTCATTTCCCTTGTCTCCCCTCATTTCCCTTGTCTCCCCTCATTTCCCTTGTCTCCCCTCATTTCAGCCCTTGTCTCTCATCATTTCCCCTCATTTCTCCCCTCACTGCTTCTCTTTCAACTTGTAGTCTTTCCCTTCACGTCATTTACAGCGCTGTACTCAATAAAAAATGTATAACTCGACAAAAAAATTCTTTCTTTATCTCTCTCCTTCTTCCTCCCTACTTTTCTCCCTTCCTCCCTCTCCCTTCCTACCTTCCTTCTCCCTAGCACCTGTCTTTCTTTCCCTCTCGTTCTCCCTCCCTCAGCTCGTGAGTATAAACGCAGGTGTGTCAGTCTGCCCTCTCACACCTGACTCACACACCTGGTCTCACACACCTGGACTCACACACCTGGCTTACACACCTTGGCTCACACATGTGACTCACACACCTGACACACACTTGGCTCACACACCTGACTCACATGCCTCGGCTCACACACCTCGGCTCACACACCTGCATTAGATAGTTTACGCTCTACTCTGAAGAGTTCCTACCTTACCTTTAATATACCTTTGATAAGTTCGAGAGTCTTTCTACTCTCAGCCCGGCCATGGGTCAGACTCGTCTGGTGCTTGCCTGGTCAACTAGGCTGTTGCTGCTTGGATACCTTTACCGGATCGCACAGCGACCAAAATACATCGTTTCATTATTATTTTAATCTTGATAGAGATAGAGAAGTAGATAGATAAATAGAGAGAGAGAGAGAGAAAGAGAGAGGGGGTAGGAGATAAGAGTGAGTGTTGGAAGGAAAGAAGGGGAGGAGGAGGGGGATAAAACTAATAAAAGAGAGCAGAAGGCGAAATTTTAATTCCTTTGAAGAGAGGAGAAGAACACCTTGGGCAAGTTTGTTGAGGTTCTTGACTGGTATTACCTTAATATGTTGTGCCTACACCCAGGGTTAATGATTTCTGGGCGGGGGAACACATACGCTCTCTCTCTCTCTCTCTCTCTCTCTCTCTCTCTCTCTCTCTCTCTCTCTCTCTCTCTCTCTCTATCTCTTTCTCTCTCTCTCTTTCTCTCTCTCTCTCTTTTACACAGGGTTTTCAAGGTTAGGTTAAGGTTTCAAACTTTATTTACAAGGTAAGAGCTAAAACCTACGTCATCTCGTTTGAAAGCCATTGTTATTGTTATGAGACATACGAATATGGGACAGTGTGAATCTGGAGTCATCTGTGGGCCAGCAGTTTCATTTGGTCAACTGACTTTATTACGTTGATGTCATTATGCTGTACCAACATGTTCCAGATGTCAGTCATCTCTCTCTCTCTCTCTCTCTCTCTCTCTCTCTATCTATCTATCTATCTATCTATCTATCTGTCTGTCTGTATCTATATCTATCTCTATCTTTGCTTTTTCCTAGAAAGCACGACCATGCATGTTTATAAATAACCCGAAGTCGTAGCCAGCCGTTGCCGGTGTTTGAATCCGTGGAAAGGACAGGAAATATACCCGGAGGCGCGTACATCCGGACCAGGGGAGCCAGCCAGCGGTTGTGAGGGAGAAGGGAGAGTGAGAGAGAGGGGAATGTTGCTTTGATCAAACGAGGGGGTAATGTTTTCCTCTCGTGTGTGTGTACTCGCCTATTTGTACTCACCTATTTGTGGTTGCAGGGGTCGAGTCACAGCTCCTGGCCCCGCCTCTTCGTTGATTGCTACTAGGTCCTCTCTCTCCCTGCCCCATGAGCTCTATCATACCTCGCCTTAAAACTATGTATGGTTCCTGCCTCCACCACATCACTTTCTAGGCTATTCCATGGCCTGACTACTCTATGACTGAAGAAATACTTCCTAACATCCCTTTGATTCATCTGAGTCTTCAACTTCCAATTGTGACCTCTTGTGTCTGTGTCCCATCTCTGGAACATCCCGTCTTTGTCCACCTCGTCTATTCCGCGCAGTATTTTATATGTCGTTATCATGTCTCCCATGACCCTCCTGGCCTCCAGTGTCGTCGCATGTCAAGCAGTCTGTCTCTCACTGCTCTATGGAAACCTTGGAATACCTTCAACGTATTCATCATCTCTCTGGTCTTTAGTACAGTCAAAGTTATTAGATATAATTCATTACTCCTCCCCTCATAGTCTTTGTATGTTAGTTATCATTTTATCCTAGGCACATGTCGATTAGACAGTAGGCCTGTTGTATATGCGTGCGTGTATGTGTACTCACCTAGTTGTGGTTGCAGGGTTCGAATCATAGCTCCTGGCTATGTGTGTGTGTATATATGTGTGTGTGTTTCTTGCCTTCTGTGCGTGTTTGATTTATATCTGTTGACTTATGTTTGCTGACTTCATTGTGTCTGTAGATTTGTGTGTGTGTTTTGTCAGGTAATTGTAGGTAGTATCATACTCTCTCTCTCTCTCTCTCTCTCTCTCTCTCTCTCTCTCTCTCTCTCTCTCTCTCTCTCTCTCTCTCTCTCTCTCTCTCCCTCCCTCACTCCCTCTCTCTCCCTCCCTCTACACAGGGTTTGACAAGGTTAAGGATCCCTAGCTTTATTGACAAGCTAAGAGCTGTTACCTACATCAGCTCATTTGAAAGCATTTTTATTGTTATGAGACATACAAGTAGGGAATAGGATGAAGTTGGAGCCATCTGTGGGCCAGCATTTTCATTTGATCAACTGACTGTCTCGTTGACATCATTATGCTGTACGAATGTGTTCCATACACGAGTCATCCTGGGTATGTATGATCTCAGATGGAGTGATGTTTTGGAGAAGGGTACAGCCAGAGTGAAGTTGCTGCTTTCTGCCCTTCTTGTGGCATAAAAGCTTGTTTTACGCTGTCCTCGAAGTGGATGCAAGTGTGGTACTTTGACAATATTGGCCTTGTACATAACAGTAAGGCCACCCACATCCCTCCTGTGTTGAAGGCTCTGCTGAAATGACAGATCTATCCAGGATGGGTCCAGGCGAGAGATGAGACGTCTTGCTCTGTTCTCTACTCTGTCAAGCAGTCGCAGATGAGAAAGTGGAGCATACTCAAGGTGTGAGCGTACTTGTGCCTCATGCAGAATCTTGCAACCCTTAATGTCAAGCAGATGCGAGATACGGCGAAGTGCTGTAAGCTTCCTGGCTGCCTTGTTTGCAAGATTTACAACGTGGTTCTTCATGGTCAGTTTGGAGTCAAATTTCACCCCAAGGATATCAACTTCTTCTCCAGGTGCCAACACCCTCCCATTCATCCATACTACTGCACCAGCATTACCATCATGGTGCCTAGAGACGATCATCATTTGCGTTTTCTCAGGTGCAAATGTTACTTGCCATCTATTTCCCCAAGCTGATATAGCTCTTAGCTGGTGATTGATGTAGCTTAGAGCAGCTGGCATTTCTTCTCTTGGATAAGTGAATGTCAGTGTACAGTCGTCTGCATATGCATGTGATTCTGGGATGAGATGAAGAAGGTCGTTGAAGTAGACATTCCATAACAATGGTCCCAGCACGCTTCCTTGTGGAGCACTTGCCCCAATAGGATGTCTTGCTGATTCCGTTCCATTGAGAACTATACTTAGAGACCTACCATGAAGGTAATCACTGAGGAGACATAACGTAGAGCCTACAATTCCCAGTGCTTGAAGTTTTGCTAAGAGGCCCTGGTGCCACACCCGGTCTAAAGCGCCAGCAATGTCCAGTGCTACCACACAGCTGACTTTGGATTCATCCAGTGACTGGTGCCACTGGTGACTCTCTCTCTCTCTCTCTCTCTCTCTCTCTCTCTCTCTCTCTCTCTCTCTCTCTCTCTCTCTCTCTCTCTCTCTCTGTCTTCCTCAAAGAAATTATGTGTTTCTCGTGTAGTACCTTCTTGTCAGCTCTAAGAATCAAGCTCTAAAAACTAAAGCTTTGAGAAAATCAAGCTTTAAAAACTAAAGCTCTAAAAATCAAGCTTTAAATATGAAATCTCAAAAAATCAAGCTCTAAAAATTAAAACTAAAAATCAAGCTCTAAAAATTAAAGCTCTAAAAATCAATGTCTGAAATTTAAAGCTCTAAAAATCAAGTTCTAAAAATTAAAGCTGTAAAAATCAAGCTCTAAACATTAATGCTCTAAAAATCGAGCTTTAAAAATTAAAACTAAAAATCAAGCTCTAAAACTAAATCTCTAAAAATTAAAACACTAAAAATCAAGCTCTAAAAAGTAAAGTTCTAAAAAATAAGCTCTAAAAATTAAAGCTTTAAAAATCAAGTTCTAAAAACTAAAGACCTGAAAACCAAGCTCTAAAAATCAAGCTTCAAAAATCAAGCTCTGAAAACTAAAGGTCTAAAAATCAAGTTTTAATTAAAAATAAAGCTCTAGAAATCAAGCTTTAAAAACTATAGCTCTAAAATCAAACTTTAAAAACTATAGCTCTAAAATCAAGCTTTAAAAACTATCGGTCTAAAATCAAGCTTTAAAAACTAAGCTCTAAAAATCAAATTTAAAAACTAAAGCTCAAAAAATCAAGCTTTTCAAAACTAAAGCTCTAAAAATCAAACTTTCAAAACTAAAGCTCTAAAAATCATGCTTTAAAATAATTGAAGCTCAAAAAATCAAGCTTATGTAAGCTTCTTAGGTTTACCTACTCTCACTACATTTATCTTCATTTTCTTCTTCCTGTCTTCTTCATTTTCTCTTCGCCTAACATTTTGTTTCAACTTGAGGAGCTCTGAAGAAAAGGCACACGTGCAGCGTTTCGCTGTGTAGAGCGAAACGTTGCACGTGTTTTGGGCTTAGAACCGAAGCTACCCGGGTCGAATCCTGGGCGGGGCGAAACGTAGGGGGTGATGTTTCTCAATATCTGCTACTCTACCCTCCTCTCCCCAGCCTCTCTTATCACCTAGCAGTGGATAGATACCTATGTGTTGTGAGTCGCATCCTGGGGGAGGACTTTTTTCATGTCATCCCAAGAAATTTCCAAAAAAGTTGAGAACAAATTCTTGAGGGCTTGACAGGGATGTCCTGGGTGAGCCTTTGATCCGAGGAATTAGAGCTGGTCTTCCTTGGTCTTCATTTCTCAATCATAGCGTTTCCCTATCATTCTTAATTTCGTTTTTTTTAATGGGTGATGGGGGGTCTCTGCTCCCTCACCTTAAATGTGGGTGATGGGGGGTTCCAGATCTCTCCCATCATCGACTTTTTCCCCTCATCTTCCCCTCTTTTCTTGGAGTCTGGCAGCCGGATGTTCCCTCTTGCTTTAACATTCTGGTCAGTGTGATGGTCAGTGCCTCTCCTTGATGTTTCTTGCTAACTTACACCCTCTCCATTCACCCCTCTTCTCACCCCTTCCCTCACCCATCTCTTCACCCTTCCCTTCACTCCTCATTTCACCACCTCCCTTCACTTCTCTTATCGTTCCTCCCCTCACCCCTCCAGTCAACTCTCCCTTGATCCCTCCCCTCAACCCTGCCTTCTCTCCCCCCTGTCACCTCTACTTAGAGTGTACCTGGAGGGTGTTCCCAGGGTCATGGTCCCAGACCAGACCTCAGTCTCTGCTCCAGTGCGTCTGAGACCATGTCCTAGTGGTCCTCACTCTCCTATAAGCTCACTAGTGGTCCCCACTCTCCTATAAGCTCCGTGGTCCCCACTCTCCTATAAGCTCATTAGTTGTCCCCACTCTCTTATAAGCTCCCTAGTGGTCCCTACTCTCCTAGAAGCGCCCTAGTGGTCCCCACTCTCCTATAAGCTCCTTCGTTGTCCCCACTATCCTATAAGCTCTCTAGTGGTCCTCACTTCCGAAAGCTCCCTAGAGGTCCCCCACTCATATAAGCTCCCTAGTGATCTTCACTGTCCCATAAGCTCCCTAGAGGTCCTCCCACTCTCGTATAAGCTCCCTAGTGGTCCTCACTGTCCCATAAGCTCCCTAGAGGTCCTCCCACTCTCGTATAAGCTCCCTAGTGGTCTTCACTGTCCCATAAGCTTCCTAGATGTCCCCCCACTCTCGTATAAGCTCCCTTCTTCCTGTTTTCCCTCCTTCATTTCCCCTCAGCTTCACCATATTCCCCTCACCCTCTCTCACTTCCCCCTCAGCAGTTGCTTCCTTCTTCACTATCTGGGGAAATTAACCATCCATTTCCCCTCACAACATTCATTGTATAGGAGTTACATATTCATTGTAAAAAAGTTACACATTCATTATAAATAAGTTACACATTGTAAAGTAATTACACATACAGTGTAAAGGAGTTCACACTCATTGTAAAGGAGTTGAACAGTCATTGTAAAGGAGTTGAACAGTCATTGTAAAGGAGTTGAACAGTCATTGTAAAGGAGTTGAACAGTCATTGTAAAGGAGTTGAACAGTCATTGTAAAGGAGTTGAACAGTCATTGTAAAGGAGTTGAACAGTCATTGTAAAGGAGTTGAACAGTCATTGTAAAGGAGTTGAACAGTCATTGTAAAGGAGTTGAACAGTCATTGTATGGGAGTTGAACAGTCATTGTAAAGGAGTTGAACAGTCATTGTAAAGGAGTTGAACAGTCATTGTATGGGAGTTGAACAGTCATTGTAAAGGAGTTGAACAGTCATTGTAAAGGAGTTGAACAGTCATTGTAAAGGAGTTGAACAGTCATTGTAAAGGAGTTGAACAGTCATTGTATGGGAGTTGAACAGTCATTGTATGGGAGTTGAACAGTCATTGTAAAGGAGTTGAACAGTCATTGTATGGGAGTTGCACAGTCATTGTAAAGAAATTGCATTCATTATATATTAGAAAAGGATTAATTTAGATCAAAATAACCTTGAAGAGACGAGGGGAAGAGTAGGGTGAGGTGGGGAGATGATGTGGGGTTAGTTGGGGAGGTGGTGAGGTGGGGGGTTGGGGAGGTTACCTGGAGGTTATTCCGGGGATCAACGCCCCCGCGGCCCGGTCCATGACCAGGCCTCCCGATGGATCAGGGCCTGATCAACTAGGCTGTTACTGCTGGCCGCACGCAGTCCAACGTACGAGCCACAGCCCGGCTGATCCGGCACTGACTTTAGGTATCTGTCCAGCTCTCTTGAAGGCAGCCAGGGGTTTATTGGCAATTCCCCTAATGCTTGATGGGAGGCTGTTGAACAGTCTTGGGCCCCGGACACTTATGGTGCTTTCTCTTAGTGTACCAATGGCGCCCCTACTTTTTATTGGGGGCATTTTGCATCGCCTGCCCAGTCTTTTTACTTTCGTAGGGATGATTTCTGTGTGCAGATTTGGGACCATTCCTTCCAAGATTTTCCAAGTGTAGATTATGATATATCTCTCCCTCCTGCGTTCCAACGAGTACAAGTCAAGTGCTTCCAAGCGTTCCCAGTAGTTAAGGTGCTTGACAGAACTTATACGTGCAGTAAAGGATCTCTGTACACTCTCTAGATCTGCGGTTTCACCTGCTTTGTATGGAGATGTTAATGTACAGCAGTATTCCAGCCTAGAGAGAACAAGTGATTTGAAAAGGATCATCATGGGCTTGGCATCTCTCGTTTTGAAAGTTCTCATTATCCATCCTATCATTTTCTTTGCACGTGCGATCGTGGCACTGTTGTGATACTTGAAAGTGAGATCCTCAGACATTACTACTCCCAGGTCCCTTACATTAGAGGTGGAAAGAGTGGGAATAGCTGGGGAGGTGGGGATGGTTGGGGGTGAAGAGGAATGTGGGAATAGTGTGGTGGGGAGGAAGGTTGGGGGTTATAGGGAAGAGGAGGAAGACAGGGAAGGATACTGTTGTGTGATCATCACGGAATAATAATAATAATAATAATAATAATAATAATAATAACAATATTATTATTATCATTATTATTATTGATTTTATAAATTAATAGTAAAGTTAAAAATTCAATGTAAGAAATCTTTTCAGCGCTTTCGAGCAGTACTAAAAATAGGCAGGAACTCCCAGGGTAAATATCTGGTGATGATCGGATTACCCACGTTGGTACCCATGTCTCTCTCTCTCTCTCTCTCTCTCTCTCTCTCTCTCTCTCTCTCTCTCTCTCTCTCTCTCTCTCTCTCTCTCTCTCTCTCTCTCTCTCACTTACTCAGATGTCTCATTTAGGTCTGATTTACCACCCGTGGCACCACTCTGGTTGTCGTTTCTTTAAGGGTTGTCGTTCCCTCTTCCATCAGAGGCGAAAATAGCCGTGTCGGCGGAAGTCGTTGACTTGATAAGTCGCTGACGTGATGCTTCGTTGAGATGATGAGTCGTTGACGTGAGCTGTTGATATATATATATATATATATATATATATATATATATATATATATATATATATATATATATATATATATATATATATATATATATATATATATATATTAATCACATCGGCCGTTTCGCCGTTTCCCACCAAGGCAGGGTGCCCCGAAAAAGAAAAACTTGCACCATCATTCACTAAATTACTGTCTTGCCAGAGGCGCACTTACACTACAGTTATAAAACTGCAACATTAACACCCCACCTTCAGAGTGCAGACACTGTACTTCCCATCTCCAGGACTCAGTCCGGCCTGCCGGTTTCCTTGAATCCCTTCATAAACATTACTCTGCTTACACTCCAACAGCACGTCTAAGTCCTAAAAACCATTTGTCTCCCTTCGCTCCCATCTAACACACTCACACATGCTTGCTGGAAGTCCAATCCCCTCGCACACAAAACCTCCTTTACCCCCTCCTTCCTAAGCCGACCTCTACCCCGCCATCCTCCACTACAGATTTATACACTCGAAGTCATTCTATTTTGTTCCATCATCTCTACATGTCCGAACCACATTAACAACCCCTCCTCAACCCTCTGGATAATAGTTTTGGTAATTCTGTACCTCCTCCTAATGTCCAAACTACGAATTCTCAGCATTATATTCACACCACACATTGCCCTCAGACACGACATCTCCACTGCCTCCAGTCTTCTCCTTGTTACAACATTCACCACCCATGCTTCGCACCCATGTAAGAGCATTAGTATAACTATACTCTCATACATTCTCTTCTTTGCTTCCATGGACAAAGTTCTTTGTCTCCACAGACTCCTCAGTGCACTATTCATCTTTTTTTCCCCTTGTCAATTCTATGATTCACCTCATTTTTCATAGATCCATCTACTGACACGTCCACTCCTAAATATCTGAATACATTCACCTCCTTCATACTCTCTCCCTCCAATCTGACATCCAATCTGTTGTTACCTAATTTTTTTTTTATCTTCATCATCTTACTCTTTGCTATATTCACATTTAATTTCCTTCTTTTACAAACCCTACCAAACTCATCCACCAACCTCTGCAACTTCTCTTCAGACTCTCCCAAAAGCACAGTGTCATCAGCAAAGAGCAACTGTGGCAACTCCCAATTTGTGCTAGATTCTTTATCTTTTAACCCCAACACCCGAGCATTCACTTCTCTTACAACTCCATTTATAAATATATTGAACGACCATGGTTACATCACACATCCTTGTCTAAGGCCTACTTTTACTGGGAAATAATATCCCTCTCTCCTACATACTCTAACCTGAGCCTCACTATCCTCGTAAAAACTTTTCACTGCTTTTAATAACCTACCTCGTATTCCATGCATTTGGAACATCTGCCACATTGCCCCCCCTATCCACCCTATCATACGACTTTTCCAAATCCGCAGCAATGGTTTTAAGTTGGAAAAATTCAGATTCAGGAAGGATATAGGAAAGTACTGGTTTGGTAATAGAGTTGTGGATGAGTGGAACAAACTCCCAAATACCGTTATAGAGGCCAGAACGTTGTGTAGCTTTAAAAATAGGTTGGATAAATACATGAGTAGATGTGGGTGGGTGTGAGTTGAACCTGATAGCTTGTGCTACCAGGTCGGTTGCCGTGTTCCTCCCTTAAGTCAATGTGACCTGACCTGACTAGGTTGGGTGCATTGGCTTAAGCCGGTAGGAGACTTGGACCTGCCTTGCATGGGCCAGTAGGCCTTCTGCAGTGTTCCTTCGTTCTTATGTTCTTATGTAAATGCCACAAAAACCTCTTTAGCCTTATCTAGATACTGTTCACCTATATGTTTCACTGTAAACACTTGGTCTACACACCCCCTATCCTTCCTAAAGTCTCCTTGTTCATCTGCTATCCTACTCTCCATCATACTCTAAATTCTTTCAATAATAACTCTCCAATACACTTTACCGGCGGCCCGGTCTGTGACTCCAGGTCGTGTGTGAAATTATAATCAATTTCCTTAAGTTAACACGAAGTGGTTTGACTTTCAATAGTCAGAAGTTTTAATTGATTTTTCATTCCATGTTAGCACTTGACTTGTACTCGTTGGAACGCAGGAGGGAGAGATGTATCATAATCTACACTTGGAAAATCTTGGAAGGAATGGTCCCAAATCTGCACACACAGAAATCACTCCCTACGAAAGTAAAAGACTGGGCAGGCGATGCAAAATGCCGCCAATAAAAAGTAGGGGCGCCATTGGTACACTAAGAGAAAACACCATAAGTGTCCGGGGCCCAAAACTGTTCAACAGCCTCCCATCAAGCATTAGGGGAATTGCCAATAAACCCCTGGCTGCCTTCAAGAGAGAGCTGGACAGATACCTAAAGTCAGTGCCGGATCAGCCGGGCTGTGGCTCGTACGTCGGACTGCGTGCGGCCAGCAGTAACAGCCTAGTTGATCAGGCCCTGATCCATCGGGAGGCCTGGTCATGGACCGGGCCGCGGGGGCGTTGATCCCCGGAATAACCTCCAGGTAACCTCCAGGTAGGTATTGGCTCGTGAGGGTAAGTTACGTGTAGTACTTGTGCGACCCGGTCCCACTCTAGGGTATGTGATGCTCTTGTTCCGCGGTGTGCAAACGAAAGTTTGAATTATTATTATTATTATTATTATTATTATTATTATTATTATTATTATTATTATTATCATTATTATTATTATTAAGACAATTTTAAATATTAAATAAAATTTCTTTATTTACGTTGAACCGGTTATAAAACCATGAACTCTCTCTCTCTCTCTCTCTCTCTCTCACCCTTCCCTCTGCAGCTTATCACTACGCTCACTATCTTTCGGCTGCTATTTATCACTTTCTCCCCTTCCCAATCCCCATTTTCCCTTCACACCTCCCCTCTTGCCCTCCCTCCTCCCCTATCCCCTTCCCAACCCCCATTTCCCCCATCCCTAACGCCAGGGTTACTGGGGCACCGGCACACCTTACACACACCTCATTATTTTCAAGAGTAATTACTGCACCACTCACCATACCACCCAAACACCCACCCACCCACCCAAACCCACACACCCACCCACCCAAACCCACACACCCACCAACCATACCACCCACCCACCCAAACCCACATACCCACCCACCCACCCACCCAAACCCACACACCCACCCACCATACCACCCACCCACCCAAACCCACACACCCACCCACCATACCACCCACCCAACCAAACCCACACACCCACCCACCATACCACCCACACACCCACCCACCATACCACACACCCACCCACCCACCAAACCACACACCCACCCACACACCCACCCACACACCCACCCACCATACCATCCACCCACCATACCACCCACCCACCATACCACCTACCCACCCACCCACCATACCACCAACCCACCCATCCAGGTTGTACTTCAAGACACCCCTCTCCCAGAGATACTCGTACTTCTCCCAGGAGAAACACAGATGACAACGCCTTATATCCTGGGATTTCAAAATGGTTACTGTGAATATTTTTTTTATTCCAGGAGCAACACGGACGTGAGTGTCTTACATCCTGGGACATTAAACAACTTTTGAACACATGTTTATATCACGTTTCCTGTAGCCGAGAGAAAGGCACAATAACATGAGAGAAGCTTACGACGACGTTTCGGTCTTTCTTGCACCATTTACAAAGTCACTATCTCTGCTATATGCGGGTTATTTGTGTATTCCTGTAGTCGATTCCGGGGGTCACCGTCCCCCGCGGCCCGGTCTCAGACCAGGCCTTCTGGTTGCTAGCCTGATTGATCAGGCTGTTGGTGTCCACCTCTCGCAGTTCAGCGTATGCACCACAGCCCGGATGATCAGGAACCAACTTGGGGAATTTATCGAGTTTCCTTTTAAAGACAAACAGGAATTTATTGGTTATCTCCCTTATACATGATGGCAGGGTGTGGAATTATGATTATTATTATGGGGAGCGCTAAACCTATAGGGATTATATATTGCCGGGGAATGGGGGACAGAAAGCATTCAGGCTCAGTTCAGGGAACTGGAGTGCAGATCCAATTCCCTATATCAAGAGCCCCTCACCAGTATCAAGGAACCTTCCTCGAGGGATGGAGGGTGTTGAAGAGTCGAGGTCCCTTTATACTTATTGAGTTCTCTCTCATTATGTTATTAGTCGCAGCTTTTCACCGGAGGTGTATCGCACTGTCTGCCAGGTCTCTCTTTTGTCTTCAAATGTAGTGATTTCTGTGTGCAGGTTGAGGACCAGTCCCTCCATTCTACCTGGAGTCTACCTGGAGGGTGGTCCGGGGGTTAGCACCCGTGCGACCCGCTCCATGACCAGGCCTCACGGTGGACAAAGGCCTGATCAACCAGGCTGTCATTGCTGGCGGCACACAAGCGAACGTACGAGCCACTGCACGACTGGTCAGGTACTGATGTTCGGTATCTGTCCAGATCCCCCTTATGTATGATGGGAGGCTGTTGAACAGTTTTGGGCCCCTGACACTGTGGTTGCCGTGGTAGTGGTGGTGGGAATGGAGGTTTTCTTGGTGGGGAAAGAGGGGAAGGGTAACAGTATATGCCCTCATTTTCCCCTCATACATTTCCCACATTAGTACTTCCAACCATCCCCCCAACCCCTTGCCTCTCATCCCTCAGGTCCCGGATTCAGTTCTCTGGTACTGAGGGAACATGTGGGCAGGTTACCTGACACCCTGCTGCCCCTGCTCACCTAGCAGTGAAAATAGGTACGTGTGTATTAGCAGGTACCTATATGCAACATTCCAGCAGTACCTGCTGGAATGTTATATATTGTGCAAGACACTCAGATTACATTCATTAGGTACCGGGTATACCTAATGAAGTTAATTGTCATCCTTGCTCTCTCTCTCTCTCTCTCTCTCTCTCTCTCTCTCTCTCTCTCTCTCTCTCTCTCTCTCTCTCTCTCTCTCTCGTTTTTTTACCAGTTCTCCCACATTCCACTTCCTCTCCCCTCAACCCTTCACTTCCATCTGTCTTCCCTCTCTAAGTCTTGCCCTCTTTTCCCCTATATCTTTAGCTCTCCCTCCCCTAAGTCGTGATAAGGTAAGATAAAATTCCCCACTTGTTTTCCTCTTATCATGGCTGGACAGGTATAGCTCTCGTGCCTCTGTCTGAAGCTGTGTAGGAAATATATTCACATATTTGTGTGTTTACAGAGATACCTCCAAGTTTTGTGTATATGCAGAGATAATTGTCTATCTCTGTGTATATACTGACATGCCTGTATGTCACTGTGTATATAAAGAGATGAAGAATTATACACACGTATATTTTTTTGTATGTACGGAGATATCTGTATAATTTTGTCTTTATACTAAGATGTGTGGTGTATATCTTTGTATGTATGTATATATGTATATATATATATATATATATATATATATATATATATATATATATATATATATATATATATATATATATACACACACACACACACACTTTAGGGATTAAAGTGTTCTTGATGTACAAGTGAATGGTTGTCTTTATGTCCCTCTTGTAGTGTAGGCCTTAGACCTAAGAAACTTTCCCAACAGAACTTTCCACTCAGCTTACCCCACCCTCCTTACCCCCCCTCCCTACTCCACCCTCCTTGCCCTCCTTACCCCCAATCAGAGGCACATATGTCCTCTCCATGGTTCAGGTTACCCAAGGTGTGAGTGCCAATATACCCAAAATAACCATCTTCATGACCGTACCCCCATTTCTCTACCCTCTTCTCCAGTGCTTCCTACCTCAGTGTTTACCTTAACGCAAATAAGGATAGATGCCACAAGATTTAGGTAAATAAGTGTCTTGATGCACTTACTTAAAGTTAGATTGTTTGGATAACTAAAAGTTAAACTGTTTGAGTGACTTATAGTTAAAGTGTTTGGCTAACTTTAAGTTAAATTATTTGGGTAATCTTAAGTGTTATTAATTTTTTACTGGATAATGTTGGTAACATTACTGTTTAAGTGAATAATATTGGTACGGTGTTTGTGGTGGGGTGTTGGCGATGCAAATTGGGAGTGGGGTGCAAAATAGGAGTGGGATGTTGGGTGCAGACGGGGGGTGGGGTTGTTGGCTCTGATTTGTGATCTGGGAGGGACTGGTAGCACTAGGGTAGGGGGAGGAGATAGAATAGGGGAAGGTTAATATTGGGGTAGGAGTAGGGAAGTGAGGGGTGTGGGGGATTGTGTATGGGAGGGGAAGGTGCATGGGGTAGTGATGAGGGGTGTCGAGGTGTTAATGTCTCACACCAGATCCCCTTAGTGGCCATCCCGACCCTCTTATTTCTTCCCCTCATTTCCCTCCTCTTCCTCCTCCTCCTCCTCCTCCTTCTCCCTCCTCCGCCTCTTCTTCCTCTTCCTCCTGCTACTATTTTCAACACATTTCTCGTTCATTTTATAGCCAGGGTCACGGCTGGTACACTTCGTCACCCACCAACACTTGAAGTGAGGGAGAGAAGGAAGGGAAGTAATGGAGGAAATATATCTGTGAGGGTATGCAGGAAGGAGAGTGGGAGGAAGGGATAATTAAGGAGTATGGAGGAAGGAGGAGAGTGTGTGTGAGAGAGAGAGAGGGTGACTGAGTATCTTGGCAGGTATGAGGAGAGTGAGTGACCTAGTGTGTCTGGGACAGTGAGGGGAAATGTGTGAGAGGAAGCGTGCGAGGAAGAGAGTGTGAATCAGGGAGGCAGGGTGTGATAGAGGCGTGTGTAAGGGAGGGAGAGTGTAAGAGAGGCATGTGTAAGGGAGGGAGGGTATGAGAGTGGCGTGTGTAAGGGAGGAAGAGTGTGAGAGAGGCGTGTGTAAGGAAGAGTATTAATAAGGGAGTGTGAGAGAGGCATGTTTAAGGGAGGGAGAGTGTAAGAGAGGCTTGTATAAAGGAGGAAGAGTGTTAGTAAGGGAGTGTGTGAGAGATTCGTGTGTGAGGGAGGGAGGGAGAATATTGATGTAGGAACAGATGGCTTGAGGACCCCACTAGTGCTTGGGTTACCCCGTGACGTCACAGCCATCCGTATTTCCCTTGTTTACCTTTTCGTAATCAGTGGCTCATTAAGTTGGATTTCTGGGAGGGTTGTGGAGCCATATGTGCCCGTACCTATAAATTGCTCAAAATCTATTCCAAAAGTGTATGTATGTACATTAACATCTCCATACAAAGCAGGTGAAATCGCAGATCTAGAGAGTGTACAGAGATCCTTTACTGCACGTATAAGTTCTGTCAAGCACCTTAACTACTGGGAACGCTTGGAAGCACTTGACTTGTACTCGTTGGAACGCAGGAGGGAGAGATATATCATAATCTACACTTGGAAAATCTTGGAAGGAATGGTCCCAAATCTGCACACAGAAATCACTCCCTACGAAAGTAAAAGACTGGGCAGGCGATGCAAAATGCCGCCCCGCCATTGGTACACTAAGATAAAACACCATAAGTGTCCGGGGCCCAAAACTGTTCAACAGCCTCCCATCAAGCATTAGGGGAATTGCCAATAAACCCCTGGCTGCCTTCAAGAGAGAGCTGGACAGATACCTAAAGTCAGTGCCGGATCAGCCGGGCTGTGGCTCGTACGTCGGACTGCGTGCGGCCAGCAGTAACAGCCTAGTTGATCAGGCCCTGATCCATCGGGAGGCCTGGTCATGGACCGGGCCGCGGGGGCGTTGATCCCCGGAATAACCTCCAGGTAACCTCCAGGTATATGTAAGTATGGATTGTTATACTTTTTTAACTGAGGAGGGGATTAAAAAGATTTAGTTTTACACTAAGATAAACTTAAAGAGCTCTCCTACAGCATATCAGCAACAGCATCGTTTCGTGGCGTCTGATGTGGCCAAAACTGGTTAACAACCAAACCATCAAAGTAGTCACCAAATTTTCCTCTTCAAACACTTGGTGCAGAAACACAAGAAAGAACTAGACACAGGTGTAACATCTGGGTATCTGTATTCTGAAGACGTTTTGTCAACCAGTGGCTTTATCAATACAATACAGGAGACTGGAGAGGTCTTGATAAAGCCACTGGTTGGCGAGAAACGTCTGCAGAATAAAGATACCCAGATGCTAAACATGTGTCTAATTCATCATCTTGTCGGTATTATATACCCTTGATATACACAAGAAATAACCTTCGACAAGCGCAGGAGTATACATAATATCATGTTGTGGATGCGACAAGAGGTATTTTGGAGAAACTGCTATCTGGAGTCTACCTGGAGGGCATTCAGGGAATCAACGCCCCCGAGGCCCGGTCCATGACCAGGTCTCCTGGTGGATCATAGTCTGATCAACGAGGCTGTTACTGCTGGCCGCACGTAGTCCAACGTACGAACCACAGCCCGGCTGATCTGGCACTGTTCAGCTTCCTCTTCAAGGCAACCAGGGGTCTATTGGTAATTCCCCTTATGGCTGGTGGGAGGCTCTTGAACATTTGCAACATTTAGGTATCTTTATCTGCATTAAACTGAAGAAGCCAGTGGCTTCTTCAGTTCACTGCAGAGAAAGGTGGAACATGAGGAGGAATTTGAGGTAATCAGTCCCTCAGGGTGGAGTCGATGTGTTCAGTCCATCACTTTTATCAAGACTGTTGGACTCAATACAAGTGTCTCATTTATCTCCATTCTTATGCTCTTATTTATCTGTCCAACATATTTTCTGCAATTTGAGGTACCTCCTGCCTCACCTCACTTTTGATTCAGGTTACCTGCACTGTCTACTATAACCTATTTTAGCTTTGTATTAGGACTGAAGAAGCCAATCGTGGCGAAATGTTTCCTTTAATAAATGTCCTGAACTGTACACAAGTGTAATTTTCCACAGTACATAAGTGGGTGTGAGTTAGACCTGCCTAGCATGAGCCAGTAGGCCTCCTACAGTGCTCGTCTTTTCTTATGTTCTTCTCACATGTGATCTCCCTCACTCTGCATTCCCCTTGCCCCTCCCCTGAGGTCAGAACAAATCTCTCCCTCAGTGCCATTACTCGTGAAGGTCACACCGGAGGTCAGGTCAAAGGGCCAGGCTGCGAGAAAAGTATGTGAAGCAGCCGGGGTGTGGAGGCACCCAGAGTGAAGAGGCAGCCAGGGTGTGGAGGCACCCAGAGTGAAGAGGCAGCCAGGGTGTGGAGGCACCCAGAGTGAAGAGGCAGCCAGGGTGTGGAGGCACCCAGAGTGAAGAGGCAGCCAGGGTGTGGAGGCACCCAGAGTGAAGAGGCAGCCAGGGTGTGGAGGCACCCAGAGTGAAGAGGCAGCCAGGGTGTGGAGGCATCCAAAGTGAAGAGGCAGCCAGGGTGTGGGGGCATCCAGAGTGAAGAGGCAGCCAGGGTGTGGAGGCATCCAGAGTGAAGAGGCAGCCAGGGTGTGGAGGCATCCAGAGTGAAGAGGCAGCCAGGGTATGGAGGCATCCAGAGTGGAAAGGCATCCAGGGTGTGGAGGCATCCAGGGTGAAGAGGCAGCCAGGGTGTGGAGGCATCCAGAGTGAAGATGCAGCCAGGGTGTCGAGGCATCCAGAGTGAAGAGGCAGCCATGGTGTCGAGGCATCCGGAGTGAAGAGGCAGCTAGGGTGTGGAGGCATTCAGAGTGGAGAGACAGCCAGGGTGTGGAGGCATCCAGAGTGAAGAGGCAGCCAGGGTGTGGAGGCACCCAGAGTGAAGAGGCAGCCAGGGTGTGGAGGCATCCAGAGTGAAGAGGCAGCCAGGGTGTGGAGGCATCCAGAGTGAAGAGGCAGCCAGGGTGTGGAGGCATCCAGAGTGGAAAGGCAGCCAGGGTGTGGAGGCATCCAGAGTGAAGAGGCAGCCAGGGTGTGGAGGCATCCAGAGTGAAGAGGCAGCCAGGGTGTGGAGGCATCCAGAGTGAAGAGGCAGCCAGGGTGTGGAGGCATCCAGAGTGAAGAGGCAGCCAGGGTGTGGAGGCATCCAGAGTGAAGAGGCAGCCAGGGTGTGGAGGCATCCAGAGTGGAAAGGCAGCCAGGGTGTGGAGGCATCCAGAGTGAAGAGGCAGCCAGGGTGTGGAGGCATCCAGAGTGAAGAGGCAGCCAGGGTGTGGAGGCATCCAGAGTGGAAAGGCAGCCAGGGTGTGGAGGCATCCAGGGTGAAGAGGCAGCCAGGGTGTGGAGGCACCCAGAGTGAAGAGGCAGCCAGGGTGTGGAGGCATCCAGAGTGAAGAGGCAGCCATGGTGTGGAGGCATCCGGAGTGAAGAGGCAGCTAGGGTGTGGAGGCATTCAGAGTGGAGAGACAGCCAGGGTGTGGAGGCATCCAGAGTGAAGAGGCAGCCAGGGTGTGGAGGCATCCAGAGTGAAGAGGCAGCCAGGGTGTGGAGGCAGCCAGGGTGTGGAGGCATCCAGAGTGAAGAGGCAGCCAGGGTGTGGAGGCATCCAGAGTGGAAAGGCAGCCAGGGTGTGGAGGCATCCAGAGTGAAGAGGCAGCCAGGGTGTGGAGGCATCCAGAGTGAAGAGGCAGCCAGGGTGTGGAGGCATCCAGAGTGAAGAGGCAGCCAGGGTGTGGAGGCATCCAGAGTGGAAAGGCAGCCAGGGTGTGGAGGCACCCAGGGTGAAGAGGCAGCCAGGGTGTGGAGGCATCCAGAGTGAAGAGGCAGCCAGGGTGTGGAGGCATCCAGAGTGAAGAGGCAGCCATGGTGTGGAGGCATCCAGAGTGAAGAGGCAGCCAGGGTGTGGAGGCATCCAGAGTGAAGAGGCAGCCAGGGTGTGGAGGCATCCAGAGTGGAAAGGCAGCCAGGGTGTGGAGGCATCCAGAGTGAAGAGGCAGCCAGGGTGTGGAGGCATCCAGAGTGAAGAGGCAGCCAGGGTGTGGAGGCAGCCAGGGTGTGGAGGCATCCAGAGTGAAGAGGCAGCCAGGGTGTGGAGGCATTCAGAGTGGAAAGGCAGCCAGGGTGTGGAGGCATCCAGGGTGAAGAGGCAGCCAGGGTGTGGAGGCATCCAGAGTGAAGAGGCAGCCAGGGTGTAGAGGTATCCAGAGTGAAGAGGCAGCCAGGGTGTGGAGGCATCCAGAGTGGAGAGGCAGCCAGGGTGTGGAGGCATCCAGAGTGGAGAGGCAGCCAGGGTGTGGAGGCATCCAGAGTGGAGAGGCAGCCAGGGTGTGGGCGATGCAGCCAGGGGCTGCCTTCAAGAGAGAGCTGGACAGATACCTAAAGTCAGTGCCGGATCAGCCGGGCTGTGGCTCGTACGTTGGACTGCGTGCGGCCAGCAGTAACAGCCTAGTTGATCAGGTCCTGATCCATCGGGAGGCCTGGTCATGGACCGGGCCGCGGGGGCGTTGATCCCCGGAATAACCTCCAGGTAACCTCCAGGGTGTGGACGACGTAGCCAGAGTGTAGTCGACACAGCCAGGGTGTGGACGACGCAACCAGGGTGTAGTCGACACAGCCAGGGTGTAGTCGACATAGCCAGGGTGTGGACGACGCAGCCAGGGAGTGGACGACGCAACGAAGATGTGGTCGACGCAGCCAGGGTGTAGTCGACGCAACGAAGATGTGGTCGACGCAGTCAGGGTGTAGTCGACGCAACGAAGATGTGGTCGACGCAGCCAGGGTGTAGTCGACGCAACGAAGATGTGGTCGACGCAGTCAGGGTGTGGACGACGCAACGAAGATGTGGTCGACGCAGCCAGGGTGTAGTTACCTGGTTACCTGGAAGTTATTCCGGGGATCAACGTCCCCGCGGCCCGGTCCATGACCAGGCCTCCCGATGGATCAGGGCCTGATCAACTAGGCTGTTACTGCTGGCCGCACGCAGTCCAACGTACGAGCCACAGCCCGGCTGATCCGGCACTGACTTTAGGTATCTGGCCTCCCGATGGATCAGGGTCTGATCAACTAGGCTGTTACTGCTGGCCGCACGCAGTCCAACGTACGAGCCACAGCCCGGCTGATCCGGCACTGACTTTAGGTATCTGTCCAGCTCTCTCTTAAAGGCAGCCAGGGGTTTATTGGCAATTCCCCTAATGCTTGATGGGAGGCTGTTGAACAGTCTTGGGCCCCGGACACTTATGGTGTTTTCCCATAGTGTACCAATGGCGCCCCTACTTTTAATTTGGGGCATTTTGCATCGCCTGCCCAGTCTTTTACTTTCGTAGGGAGTGATTTCTGTGTGCAGATTTGGGACCATTCCTTCCAGGATTTTCCAAGTGTAGATTATGATATATCTCTCCCTCCTCCGTTCCAACGAGTACAAGTCAAGTGCTTCCAAGCGTTCCCAGTAGTTAAGGTGCTTGACAGAACTTGTACGTGCAGTAAAGGATCTCTGTACACTCTCTAGATCTGCAATTTCACCTGCTTTGAATGGAGATGTTAATGTACAGCAGTATTCCAGCCTAGAGAGAACAAGTGATTTGAAAAGGATCATCATTGGCTTGGCATCTCTCGTTTTGAGCGTTCTCATTATCGATCCTATCATTTTCTTTGCAGGTGCGATCGTGGCACTGTTGTGATCCTTGAAAGTGAGATCCTCAGACACTACTACTCCCAGTTCCCTTACATTATTTTTCCGCTCTATTGTATGGCCAGAGTCTGTAGTATACTCTGTTCTAGTTATTATCTCCTGCAGTTTTCCATAACGGAGTAGTTGGAATTTGTCCTCTTTGAACATCATATTGTTTACCGTTGCCCATTGGAAAACTTTGTTTATATCTTCTTGGAGGTTAACCGCGTCCTCAGCAGATGACAGCTTCATGCAGATCCTAGTATCATCCGCAAAGGATGATACGGTGCTGTGATGTATATCTCTGTCTATGTCTGATATGAGGATGAGGAATAAGATGGGGGCGAGTACTGTGCCTTGTGGAACAGAGCTCTTCACTATGGCAGCCTTCGATTTAACTCTGTTGACCACTACTCTTTGTGTTCGATTTGTTAGGAAGTTGAAGATCCATCTCCCCACTTTCCCAGTTATTCCTTTAGCACGTATTTTATGGGCTATTACGCCATAATCGCATTTGTCAAATGCTTTTGCAAAGTCTGTGTATATTGCATCTGCATTCTGATTTTCTTCCAGTGCATCCAAGGCCATATCATAGTGATCCAGTAGTTCTGAAAGGCAGGAGCGACCAGCCCTGAACCCATGTTGCCCTGGATTGTGCAGATTTTGGGAATCCAGGTGATTTGCAATCCTGCTTCATAGAACTCTTTCAAAGATTTTTATGATATGGGACGTCAGAGCTATTGGTCTATAGTTCTTAGCTAATGCTTTGCTGCCACCTTTATGGAGTGGGGCTATATCCGTTGTTTTAAGTGACTGTGGAACTTCACCCATGTCCAAGCCCCTCCTCCATAGTGTACTTAGGGTATGCAAGAGGGGTTTCTTGCAGTTCTTAATGAAAACAGAGTTCCACGAGTCTGGGCCCGGGGCTGAGTGCATGGGCATGTTGTCAATGGCTTTTTCAAAATCTATTGGAGTTAGAGTAATGTCGGAAATCTGGCATACATTTATAGAGTTTTTGAGGCTCATTCATGAAGAAATCATTTGGGTCGTCGATCCTCAGACTGATTAGTGGTTCACTAAACACAGAGTCGTACTGGGATTTCAATATTTCACTCATTTCCTTGTTGTCATCTGTGTAAGTCCCATCCTGTCTGAGTAAGGGCCCGATACTAGATGTGGCATTTGCCTTGTTTTTGGCATATGAAAAGAAATATTTTGAATTTCTTTCAATTTCACTAATAGCTTTAAGCTTCTCCTCTCTCTCCTGGTTCCTGTAAGAGTCATTTAACTGAAGTTCGATAGTTTCCACTTCCCTGGTCAGCGCCTCCTTTTGTGTATCAGATATTCTAGCACTCCTGAGGAGCTCAGTGACTCTTCGTCGTCTTCTGTTGAGGGAGCGTCTTTCTCTCTCCAGTTTACTCCTGCTCTTCTTCTTTCTTAGGGGAATATGCCTAGAACATGCTTCGGCTGCCAGGAAGTTGATCCTTTCAAGGCACTGGCTTGGATCCATATCGACGAACGAGGATGTGGTCGACGCAGCCAGGGTGTAGTCGACACAACGAAGATGTGGTCGACGCAGTCAGGGTGTAGTCGACGCAACGAAGTTTGTGGTCAACGCAGCCAGGGCGTAGTCGACTCAACGAAGATGTGGTCGACGCAGCCAGGGTGTAGTCGACGCAACGAAGATGTGGTCGACGCAGCCAGGGTGTAGTCGACGCAACGAAGATGTGGTCGACGCAGCCAGGGTGTAGTCGACGCAACGAAGATGTGGTCAACGCAGCTGGGCGTAGTCGACTCAACGAAGATGTGGTCGACGCAGCCAGGGTGTAGTCGACTCAACGAAGATGTGGTCGACGCAGCCAGGGTGTAGTCGACGCAACGAAGATGTGGTCAACGCAGCTAGGGCGTAGTCGACTCAACGAAGATGTGGTCGACGCAGCCAGGGTGTAGTCGACGCAACGAAGATGTGGTCGACGCAGCCAGGGTGTAGTCGACGCAACGAAGATGTGGTCGACGCAGCCAGGGTGTAGTCGACGCAACGAAGATGTGATCAACGCAGCCAGGGTGTAGTCGACGCAACGAAGATGTGGTCGATGCAGCCAGGGTGTAGTCGACGCAACGAAGATGTGGTCGACGCAGCCAGGGTGTAGTCGACGCAACGAAGATGTGGTCGACGCAGCCAGGGTGTAGTCGACGCAACGAAGATGTGGTCGACGCAGCCAGGGTGTAGTCGACGCAACGAAGATGTCGACGCAGCCAGGGTGTAGTCGACGCAACGAAGATGTGGTCGACGCAGTCAGGGTGTGTAAATAAAGGGGAAAAGTTCCATTTTAAGAGTTGTAACTTGTATGGGTATTCACCCCAGAGCTGTAGAGCTTCATGAAATCTTATTTTACTTTATAGAGCTTGATCAAGTCACATTTTACTATATGTAGAGCTTTATCAGGTCATATTTTACCGTATAGAGCTTGACCAAGTCGTGTTTTGCTCTCTGTGTAGAGTCTTACCAAGTCATGTTGCGCTCTGCGTAGAGCTTAAGCAAGTCTTGGTTGCGTGGAGCTTCATGAAGGTACGCTTCATTCTGTGCAGAGCTTTATTAAGTCGTTGACATACCTGGAGGGGGTTTCAGGGGTCAATTCCCCCGCGGCCCGATCCGTGACCAGGCTTTACATAGAGCTTTTCCTTGTGGCACTCTTACGTCAAGGTTAGAGGTCAAGTGCGGCACCATTGAGGTCAGGAATGGACCCACTTGAGGTCAAGGATCACAGGTGTCACATTTGGAGGGTCACGAACGACGCGGATGACACTTCAGTTAGTCATGATAACGTACGGCGCTGGTGAGTCGTGTGAAGCGATCACTACTGACATGACACTGGATTTACAACTGACATAAAACTGGATTTACAACTGACATAAAACTGGATTTACAACCGACATAAAACTGGATTTACAACTGACATAAATTGGATTTACAACTGACATAAATTGGATTTACAACTGACATAAATTGGATTTACAACTGACATAAAACTGGATTTACAACTCACACGACACTGGATTTACAACTAACACAACACTGTATTTACAACTCACACAACACTGGATTTACAACTAACACAACATTGTATTTACAACTCACACAACACTGGATTTACAACTTACACGACACTGGATTTACAACTCACACGACAATGGATTTACAACTCACACGACACTGGATTTACAACTCACACGACACTGGATTTACAACTCACACGACACTGGATTTACAACTCACACGACAATGGATTTACAACTCACACGACAATGGATTTACAACTACCACAACACTTGATTTACAACTAACACAACACTGGATTTACAACTGACATGACACTTGATTTACAACTGACATGACACTTGATTTACAGCTGACATGACACTTGATTTACAAACTGACATGACACTTGATTTACAACTGACATGACACTTGATTTACAACTGACATGACACTTGATTTACAACTGACATGACACTTGATTTACAACTGACATGATACTTGATTTACAACTGACATGACACTTGATTTACAACTGCTGACATGACGCTAGTTTTACAAATAAAGTGAAAACTTATTTACAGCTGACATGAAACCGGATTTCTTCAGATTTTTAATCTGTTGATAGATAATATTAGGAATATAATGTAACTTACTAAGCTATAAAGTACTATAATGTAGATAATAATATAACTTAATAATAATGTAACTTACTGTAATATAACTTAATAATAATGTAACTTACTGTAATATAACTTAATAATAATGTAACTTACTGTAATATAACTTAATAATAATGTAACTTACTGTAATATAACTTAATAATAATGTAACTTACTGTAATATAACTTAATAATAATGTAACTTACTGTAATGTAACTTAATAATAATGTAACTTACTGTAATATAACTTAATAATAATGTAACTTACTGTAATGTAACTTAATAATAATGTAACTTACTGTAATATAACTTAATAATAATGTAACTTACTGTCATATAACTTAATAATAATGTAACTTACTGTAATGTAACTTAATAATAATGTAACTTACTGTAATGTAACTTAATAATAATGTAACTTACTGTAATATAACTTAATAATAATGTAACTTACTGTAATGTAACTTAATAATAATGTGACTTACTGTAATGTAACTTAATAATAATGTAACTTACTGTAATGTAACTTAATAATAATGTAACTTACTGTAATATAACTTAATAATAATGTAACTTACTGTAATGTAACTTAATAATAATGTAACTTACTGTAATATAACTTAATAATAATGTAACTTACTGTAATGTAACTTAATAATAATGTAACTTACTGTAATATAACTTAATAATAATGTAACTTACTGTAATGTAACTTAATAATAATGTAACTTACTGTAATATAACTTAATAATAATGTAACTTACTGTAATATAACTTAATAATAATGTAACTTACTGTAATGTAACTTAATAATAATGTAACTTACTGTAATGTAACTTAATAATAATGTAACTTAATTATTGCCCTCTCATCTTGAAGAATAAGACACAAATGTGTAACACTTAAGAATCTTTATCAACGAAACTTTTCGCCTGCGCAGCAGGCTTCTTCAGTCGAATGCAGGTGAGTATAACACTAGAGACAGTAGACAAGGTAACTTTGACGCCACCTCCAGCTGGTACGCCTCACTTTTGCTTTAGACTGAAGGACTGACCACCTCCAGGTAGTACTGAAAATGTATTGAGAATTTTTGTTAGTGGGTTTGGGTGTGAGAAAGACCTGAGGGACTGACCAACTCCTATCAAAGCAGGGGGTCACCACCCCCGTTCCCAGTCCTAGATCAGGCCTCCTGTTTTCTGGCTAGATCGATCAAGCTGTTAGTGCTTGCCGCTTGTAGTTCAATATATGCACCACAGCCTGGCTAATCAGAGCGTCATGTGGTTTTCGCTCACCATGAGGCGGGCCAAAACAACATGGGTTCGAATCCTTGGCTAGGATGGAATACTGCTGTACATTAACATCCCCATTCAAGGCAGGTTAAATTGCAGAGCTAGAGAATGTACAGAGAACCTTCACTGCACGTATAAGTTCCATCAAACACCTTAACTACTGGGAGCGCCTGGAAGCACTTGACTTGTACTCACTAGAGCGCAGGCGAGAGAGATGTATCATAATCTACACCTGGAAGATTCTGGAGGGACTGGTCCCTAATATGCACACAACAATCACTCCATACGAAAGCAAAAGACTTGGCAGACGATGCAACATACCCCCAGTGAAAAGTAGGGGCGTCACTGGTCTACCTGGATTCTACCTGGAGGGCATTCCGGGGATCAACGCCCCCGCGCCCCGGTCCACGACCAGGCTTCCCGGTGGATCAGGGCATGATCAACGAGGCTGTTACTGCTGGCCGCACGCAATCCAACGTACGAACCACAGCCCGGCTGATCCGGCACCGTCTTTAGGTATCTGTCCAGCTCCCTCTTGAAGACAACCAGGGGTCTTCCCGTAATGCCCCTTATTGCTGGTGGGAGGCTGTTGAACAGTCTTGGGCCCCGGACACTTATTGAGTTTTCTCTTAGTATACCAGTGACGCCCCTACTTTCGCTGGGGGTATGTTGCATTGCCTACCAAGTCTTTTGCTTTCGTATGGAGTGATTTCTGTGTGCATATTAGGGACCAGTCCCTCCAGAATCTTCCAGGTGTAGATTATGATATATCTCTCTCGCCTGTGCTCTAGTGAGTACAAGTCAAGTGCTTCCAGGCGCTCCCAGTAGTTAAGGTGTTTGATGGAACTTATACGTGCAGTGAAGGTTCTCTGTACATTCTCTAGCTCTGCAATTTAACCTGCCTTGAATGGGGATGTTAATGTACAGCAGTATTCCAGCCTAGAGAGAATAAGTGATTTAAAAAGGATCATCATTGGCTTAGCATATCTTGTCTTGAATGTTCTCATTATCCATCCTATCACACTAAGAGAAAATACAATAAGTGTCCGGGGCCCAAGACTGTTCAACAACCTCCCACCAGCAATAAGGGGCATTACGGGAAGACCCCTGGTTGTCTTCAAGAGGGAGCTGAACAGATACCTAAAGACGGTGCCGGATCAGCCGGGCTTTGGTTCGTACGTTGGATTGCGTGCGGCCAGCAGTAACAGCCTCGTTAATCAGGCCCTGATTCACCGGGAGGCCTGGTCGTGGACCGGGCCGCGGGGGAGTTGATCCCCGGAATGCCCTCCAGGTAGACTCCAGGTAGTCGCCAGGTAGTCGCAGTGTTGTTATTGATCAGTACCGCTCGTTCCTGGGTATATATATATATATATATATATATATATATATATATATATATATATATATATATATATATATATATATATATATATATATATATATATATATATGCAAAACAACCACTCTGAAAGAATAGAGAAATTCCAAGCGCTTTCGTGACTACTCACATTATCAAGGAACTATGATAATGTGAGTAGTCACGAAAGCGCTTGGAATTTCTCTATTCTTTCAGAGTGGTTGTTTTGCATATTCTGAAATCACCTGTTTACTGTGATCTTATTGCATATATATATATATATATATATATATATATATATATATATATATATATATATATATATATATATATATTTATATATATATATATATGTCGTGCCGAATGGGCAGAACTTGCGATCTTGGCTTAAATAGCAACGTTCATCTTGCCATATAGGACAAGTGAAAATTTGTGTATGCAATAATTTCGCCATAATCATTCTGAACCTAACGAAAAAAATATATTTCACTGTGTTTAGTATTAAATTACTGTAAACAAATCTAAAATATATATAGTTGGGTTAGGCTAAAATAAATTGTTCTTGTTATAAAAAGGTTAGGTAAGTTTTCTTAGATTCTTTTGGTGCAAAATTAATTTTTTTACAATAACATTAATGAAAAAAATATATCTTTAAACGTATAAGAGAAAATTTTAGAAAGGACTTAATTTTAAACGTAGGTGTCACCGTGGACGGTGACACCTACGTTCTAAGGGTAACCATGGACGGTGACACCTACGCTACTCTGAGACCTCTGCCCCTGCTTTGGTTGCTCCCTTGCAACATTGCATAGCTCTTGATGACCCACTGAAAAGTATGAAAGTACTTGAGCTAAAGATTCCCCCCCCCCCATCCCCCCCGTGGCTTGTCCTGCACAGTTAAGATCGCCCGTCTGCGATTGTTTGTATATATATATATATATATATATATATATATATATATATATATATATATATATATATATATATATATATATATATATATATATATATTATCACACGTTGTGAAAATGTATTTTTATAGAAAAGTATGAGGAAATCTGAGGATAGCAGAGATAGATATAATTACAGTTACAGGCAGAAGTGCAACAGAAGCACAGGAGGAATAGTAAGGGAGGAGATGGTAGGGAATATTTTCCCTGCCAAGAATAATCTCCCCACCACTGGTCACTGACTTGATGATTTACTCGTGTTTGTTGATCTTTTCCCCTTCTGGTAATCCCTGCCTCAGTTTGTTTACATTCTCGTTTTCTACGGTCCTCATCCCCTCATTTTCTATACTCTCCAGGGATCATGTTTCGTCATTTCTCTCTGTCATCACGGTAAATTTTCTAACACACAAGTGAATTGTTTATAAATTTGAGTGTCCTAGGGACTCCACTGAACTAAGCTAAATAAATAATTGTTAATCAGTTAGAAGTTAATTTTAAGGATGCCAGAAATGTTCTTTATAACCAGGTTGGGCTTTCTTTAAAATTGTTTAAACTTGTTTATTAATCCTATATCAGTTGTGTAATATACTTTATGGAAATAAAGTTATCATTGTCATTATCTGTTGCCAGATTTTTAAATCATAAGATGATGGAATTGCTTGAAACATTAAATACAAATTTTATATTTTCCATTTTTCTCTCATATGGAAATTAATTTTTAATTTTGTCGCTTAAGGGGCACTTCAGTTCCCCTATCTTATAATATGTTAATTTTTCCCTATAATCTACCTTGTCCATAATTGTTATCGCATTTGCTTAGTCTGCTTTCGTAAGGTGAAGTCTAGAATGTTTCTTAATTCATGGTATAACTTAACAAATCTTTGAGGACAATAGTGAGAAGTTACGAAAGAGCTTGGAATTTGGTTATTCTTTCACAGTGATTGTTTTGCATATTCTGATATCACCTGTTTACTGTGATCTTATTGCATATATATATATATGTGTGTGTGTGTGTGTGTGTGTGTAGTTCGTAGTTCTCAGTAACGAATAAATGAATTGCAAGTAAAGAGTGAAGATGAGAACATTTTCTTTCAATGGTTTAATATAGCAATTAAGAGAAGTTTCCCCAAAATATTTCAAGGTGATCCCTCGAGTTATAAAACCCATCTTTAGTGGCATTCCCAGAAATTTATTTTTCCCCCAGATAATCATTTTAGAGGGGAATGTGTGTTGTTTTTTCAGGAAAGGGGAAAGTGGCCTTCAGGGGAGCCCTGGGGGTCAAAGTCTAGCCCCTGGAATGTTAAAGTTTTCTCTCTACTTAAAAGTTAAGTGTTTCCTGCGTGTGGGAAGGAGGTTATAAAGCCGTCCCTGGGAGGCTGATGGTGGGAGGTGGAGAGAGAGAGAGAGAGAGAGAGAGTGAGTGAGTGAGAGAGAGAGAGAGAGAGAGAGAGAGAGAGAGAGAGAGAGAGAGAGAGAGAGAGAGAGAGAGAGAGAGAGAGAGAGAGAGAGAGAGAGGCGCGTTGGGAAGAGTGAGTATGGTATTAGGTAGTAATTTTTTTTAAGTTATCAAAACTGGATACGTTAACTGTATGCTGCTACACTAATTTTGATGATAGCCCCCTGGCTGCCTTCAAGAGGGAGCTGGACAGATACCTAAAGTCAGTACCCCATCAGCCGGGCTGTGGTTCCTGGTCGATCAGGTCCTGATCCACCAGGAGGCCTGGTCAAGGACTGGCCCGCGGGGGCGTTGATCCTTGGAACACCCTCCAGGTAGACTCCAGGTAGAGTTACAATAGTAGGAACAAAACCTATTACATTTCCCTGTCATATTCCATCACACAGGATGGGTCTCCCTGTCATATTCCATCACACAGGATGGGTTTCCCTGTCATATTCCATCACACAAGATGGGTTTCCCTGTCATATTCCATCACACAGGATGGGTTTCCCTGTCATATTCCATCACACAGGATGGGTTTTCCTGTCATATTCCATCACACAGGATGGGTTTCCCTGTCATATTCCATCACACAGGATGGGTTTCCCTGTCATATTCCATCACACAGGATGAGTGACATACGTAGTGTTGAAATGTGTCAGGCTGAGTTGGGAGACTTCAGTACTCGATCGGCCAGGCTATGTGTGGCCAGCAGTAACAACCTGATTGATTAGGCCTTGATCCACAGGGAGGCTTGGTCAAGGACTGGGCCGTGGGGGCGTTGACCCTCTTTAACAACCTCCAGGTAGACTTCAAGTAGGGCACTGAGGGCAAGATTACCAGCTTGTCATTTTTCAAATCAGTGTACAAACTGCATCGCTAACACACGTACCTCGTAGACCTGGGTTACTTAACCTCAGCTTATTTGCAAGCTGAGAGCTTTTATTCTGCCTCAGCTTATTTGCAAGCTAAGAGCTCTCATCCTACTGAAACTTATTTACAAGCTAAGAGCTGTTATCCTACCTCAGCTCATTTACAACCTGCCGAAATGCCTAGCCATGCTAGGTGTTCTAGTGGTACACTCTGTAATTATTATTTTACTACATGTAAACCACACAATAACCAAATTCTGTAAACTCAGCATTGTAATCCTTATAGAGAATAAACTTTGAATTTGAACCTAAAAACTATTATTCAACTCAGCCTCAGTTACAAGCTAAGAACTGTTATCTACCTCAGCTCATCTCCGAGACAATAATAGATGGATGTACCATGAAAGCCTCTGAAGCAGTGGGTAGACATTCCCAGTCGGTGTCATGTACTACCACTCCCCTGGCACGATGATTTAGACACCTGGGCAACATCTGGGTGTCTGACATTTTATTGGTATTATATACCATCCTCCTGGGATGCCACCCGCAGCAGTCAGTTGGCACCCAGGTACCTAATTACTTCTACGTGAACAGAGACAACATTGTAATCGCCATATTACAGGCCTGGTGAAGACAGCTCTGAGGGCGAAACGTTTCGTCAATAAATATATATGTATGTTGCATATGTATCCTCCTCTCCCCCCCTCACCACCTCCTTCCACTCCCCCTCCTCCCTCTCCCTACCACCCTTTCCCCTCACTAATTCTTACTCCTCTACCATCTCCACCACATCTACTCCCCACCATCTTCTGCTCCCCCACTATCTACTCCCTACCATCTCCTACTCCCCCACCATCTCCAACAAATCTGCTCCCCACCATCTTCTGCTCCCCTACCATCTACTCCCTACCATCTCCTACTCTCCCACCATATACTACTACTCCCTCACCATCTCCCTCACATCTACTCCCCACCATCTACTCGCTACAATCTCATGCCCCCCCGCCTTTTCCTACTCCCACACCATCTACTACTCCCCCACCATTTATCCTACATCTACTTCCCACCATCCGCTCCTCCACATCTACTCCCCACCATCTGCTCCCCCACCATCTACTTTCTACCATCTCATACTCCCCACCATCTGCTACTCCCCCACCATCTGCTACTCCCCCACCATCTCCTACTACTCCCCCACCATCTCCTACTACTCCCCCACCATCTCCCTCTCATCTGCTCTCTACCATCTGCTCCCCCACATCTACTCGCCACCATCTCCTGCTCCCCCACTACCTACTCCCCACCATCTCCTACTCCCCACCATCTACTCCACACCATCTACTCCCCACCATCTACTCGCCAAGCACCGCCCACTCCCCCACCATCTCCCTCTCCTTCACCCTCTCCCACATCTCCCACTGCCTCCTCCCACTTCCCCACCACTTCCTCCCCTACCACCACCTCTTCCCACTCCCTCACCACCTCCCACTTCCCCACCATCTCCCACTCCCCTACCACCACCTCCCACTACCTCCCACTCGCCGACCACTACCTACTCCCCCACCACTACCTCCCACTCCCCCACCACCTCCCATTCCCCCACCACCACCTCCCACTCCCCCACCACTACCTCCCACTCCCCCACCACCACCAATCAATCCCCTACCACCACTTCCTACTCCACCACCACCTCCCACTCCCACACAATACCGCCTCCCACTCCCCCATCACTATTTCCCACTTCCCTACCACCATTTCCCGCTCCCCCACCACCATTTCCCACTCCCCCACCACCACCTCCCACTCCCCCACCACCACTTCCCGCTCCCCCACCACCATTTCCCACTCCCCCACCACCACCTCCCATTCCCCCACCACCACTTCCCGCTCCCCCACCACCATTTCCCATTCCCCCACCACCACCCCCACCACCACTGTCTCCCACCACCACTGCCCCCCACCACCACCATCCCCACCACACCATCCCCACCACCACCTCCCACCTCAGAAAAACCACTAGCCACTAATTAAGGCAAGCAGTTAATTAGTTAGTGAAGGAGAGAGTAGCGTGTCAATTGAGGTAGAGGAGAGTCGCGATGAAGTTAACCCAAACGACAGCTTAACGACCCAACTACCTTAAAGGAGCGCTAACGAGCCTCTACTTTACGATAAGGCGGAGCACCACGACGCGTCGTGTCGATGGTTACGGCAGGTAACGTCTGGCTGATCCACCTTGTTGCTTGCTCATTCTTGCTTTATGTACCTCTGCAGGGCAGAGATTAACCCACGGTGGGTCGAGCCTTCACTACGTGCCCAGAATGACACACACACGGGTTTTGCGCTTTATAACAACGACAACATCAGCAACTACAATATCAACTACAACAGTGACAAACACGTAGATGCAATAATAACTACATTAACAACTTCAACAATACCTATAACAATAACTACAACAACAATAAAAATAATAATGGCTTTGGAAAAAGAATGGGAGAAAGAGGCAGAAAAGATATGAGGGAGGTACACATTATTATTATAATCAAAAAAGAAGCGCTAAGCCACAAGGACTATACAGCAGGGAGGTACACATGAAAACAAAACTAGATTACACACACACACACACACACACACCTTTATCCATTTTATTTGTACCGCACATCGTCGCCTCAAACAGCTCTGAAAATCCTCATTATCATTCTCTCTCTCTCTCTCTCTCTCTCTCTCTCTCTCTCTCTCTCTTACATAGGGTTTATCGAGCTAAGAGCCTTTTGTTGTTATGAGACATACCAGATGCGAGATACGTCGAAGTTCTCTAAGCTTCCTGGCCGCCTTGTTTGCAAGATTTACATCGTGGTTCTTCATGGTCGGTTTGGAGTCAGATTTCAGCCCAAGGATATCAGTTTCGTCCCCGGGTACCAACATTCTCCCATTCATACTTACTACTGCTCTGGCATTACCATTATGGGGCCTAGAGACCATCATCATTTGTGTTTTTTTCAGGTGCAAATGTTACCTGTCATCGGTTTCCCCAAGCTGGTGATTGATGTAGCTTAGAGCAGCTGGCATTTCCTCTCTTGGATAAGTAAATGTCAAGAGTACAGTCGTCTGCATATGCATGGGATTCTGGGATGAGTTGAAGGAGGTCATCGAAGTAGACATTCCATAACAATGGCCCCAGCACATTTCACTGTGGAACACTTGCACCAATAGGATGTCTTGCTGACTCTGTCCCATTGAGAACTACCCTTAGTGGAGGAGACATGGTGCAGAGCCTGCAGTTTCCAGGGCTTTCAGTTTTACCAAGAGTCTCTCTCTCTCTCTCTCTCTCTCTCTCTCTCTCTCACATACACATGTGAGAGAATGTATGTGAATGTATAAACTCAGCATCCGTGATGGTGTTTGGGAAGCTTCTCCGACTTTCTATGTTGACTGATCACTTGCTCATATTTATCCTTGAGATCAAGTTCTTCCCCACTGCTTCATCCCAGTAGCAGGACCGCTCTCTCTCTCTCTCTCTCTCTCTCTCTCTCTCTCTCTCTCTCTCTCTCTCTCTCTCTCTCTACGCCAGTCTGTCTCTGGGTCTTTTTTTGTGTCTGTACATCAGTCTGTCTGTCCGTCATTTTTTGTGTTTATATGGTGTGTGAATGTGTTTGTGAAGATTCTTTTCTTTGTCAGAGTCTCTGTTTTCATTGAGGATTTTAGACACTATACATGAGAACATAGGAAAGAAGTACTGCAGTAGGCCTACTGGCCCATGCTAGGCAGGTCCAAGTCACCTATTGGCCTGAAAATTAGACACATGTGCAACATCTGGGTATGTTTATTGCAGACCTTTCGTCAATCAGTGGATTTATCAGTACAAATTTCAAGGTATTGTTTACCATTTATGTACAACTTGTCAGACGCTGCAACATCATGGAATCTTTGTACAGAGGACATTTCAACAACCTTCTTAACTGTGAAAAATGGTTTTGAAAACCAGTGGAAGCAGGTCATACCCGAGGGACGAGTCAGTAGTAGTTAAATAGGTTGAAGATTGAGACACTTATGTAACACATGGGAATCTTTATTAAGGAAACGTTTCGCTACACAGTGGCTTCATCAGTCCAGTACAAAGCAGAGAGGTGTAAGGAGAGGAGGAGTTTGAGGTAATCAGTCCCTCAGCCTGGAATAGATGTGTACAAGAGTGGTGGACTGAACACATCGATTCCAGGCTGAGGGTTACCTGGAGGTTACCTGGAGGTTATTCCGGGGATCAACGCCCCCGCGGCCCGGTCCATGACCAGGCCTCCCGATGGATCAGGGCCTGATCAACTAGGCTGTTACTGCTGGCCGCACGCAGTCCAACGAGGGACTGGTTACCTCAAACTACTCTTCTTACACCTCTCTGCTTTGTACTGGACTGATGAAGCCACTGTGTAGCGAAACGTTTCCTTAATAAAGATTCCCATGTGTTACATAAGTGTCTCAATCTTCAACCTTCTTAACTACTATTGACTCGTCCCTCGGGTATGACCTGCTTCCACTGGAATATCCCGCCTACCAGTGACAGTGTCTTCGTCTGCTACACGCCCGTCACCACTTGACGCCAGTATATAAGCGCCAGTTTTCTTGCCTGTGCTTCGCCGGGTCACCATCAAGAAAAGACCCGGCCAGGACCTCACCAGAGAACCTACTTGCCTGTGGTTCAGACTCTTCACGACTACGGTGCTCTTCATACCAACTCCAAGGCTGAGGGACTAGAGCAAGCTTGCTGTAGTGCTCCTGCTGACTCTATTTGACTGAAGAAGCCTACTGTGGAAACAAGACAACATACCAAGCCTAGTGTGTAGGCGAAACGTTTCAACAATAAAGATACGTAAATATGCAAATGGTATACAATACCGACAAATTGATAAGTAAGACACATGTGCAACAGTTGTACATGTGTCTTCCTTATCAACAATAAAGATACTCAACCGTTGCACATGTGTCTTCCTTATCATAGTTCGTACTGCCTGATTGTGATTAACCTCTATAGAAATTTTTGTCAACAAATGTGTGTTCTTGTACGTGTTTGTGGTGAAGGGAATGGGAGAGAAGGGAAGGGGAGAGAAGGGAAGGTGAAATGAGGGAAGGTTCGTAAGGTATAGCAAGAGGGAAAAATTGGGAGGTGTTGCTGTGTGGAAGGAAGAATGAGGAATTTGGGGGTGAAAATAGAAGGGAGTTTAACAGATGAACCGGGAGTTTGGGAGGTGCCTTAGAATGGAAATGGGAGGGGAGGGGGGAGTTGGGAGTGTAATTGGGACGGGGGTATGGAAAATGGTTGGGGAGATCTTGAGGCGGGGTGATGGAAATGGAAGAGGGAATAAGATAGGCCTGAAAGGTGCCTAAAAGAGAGGCTGGCTGGCATCCCTCTGGCACCCTCTCTAGCACTCCCCTGGCACCCTCTCTGGCACCCCCCTGGCACCCCCTCTGGCACCCTTGCCAACGTTTACACTTGTATTGATTAGCTTTCCTTCCTCGTTACCATGGTAACATCTTCCAGTTACTACCTGCGGCGGCTGATGCTCTCACACTGCTATGCTGGAGCCTATCCCCGTGTTCACTAGTGGTGGAGCCTATCCCCGTGTTCAATAGTGGTGGAGCTTACCCCCGTGTTCACTAGTGGTGGAGCCTATCCCCGTGTTCACTAGTGGAGCCTATCCGTGTCCGCTAGTAGTGGAGCCTATCCCTGTATTCACTAGTGGTGGAGCCTATCCGTGTTCACTAGTGGTGGAGACTATCCCCGTATTCACTAGTGGTGGAGCCTATCCCTGTGTTCACTAGTGGTGGAGCCTATCCCTGTGTTCACTAGTGGTGGACCATATCCCTGTGTTCACTAGTAGTGGAGACTATCCCCGTGTTCACTAGTGGTGGAGCCTATCCCCGTGTTAACTAGTGGTGGAGCCTATCCCCGTGTTCACTAGTGGTGGAGACTATCCCCGTGTTCACTAGTGGTGGAGACTATCCCCGTGTTCACTAGTGGTGGAGCCTATCCCCGTGTTCACAAGTGGTGGAGCCTATTCCCGTGTTCACTAGTGGTGGAGTCTATCCCTGTGTTCACTAGTGGTGGAGCCTATCCCCGTGTTCACAAGTGGTGGAGCCTATCCCCGTGTTCACTAGTGGTTTAGCCTATCCCCGTGTTCACTAGTGATGGAGCCTATCCCCGTGTTCACTAGTGGTGGAGCCTATCCCCGTGTTCACTAGTGGTGGAGACTATCCCCGTATTCACTAGTGGTGGAGCCTATCCCCATGTTCACTAGTGATGGAGCCTATCCCCGTGTTCACTAGTGGTGGAGCCTATCCCCATGTTCACTAGTGGTGGAGCCTATCCCCGTGTTCACTAGTGATGGAGCCTATTCCCGTGTTCACTAGTGGTGGAGACTATCCCCGTATTCACTAGTGGTGGAGCCTATCCCCATGTTCACTAGTGGTGGAGCCTATCCCCATGTTCACTAGTGGAGCCTATCCCCGTGTTCACTAGTGATGGAGCCTATTCCCGTGTTCACTAGTGGTGGAGACTATCCCGTATTCACTAGTGGTGGAGCCTATCCCCATGTTCACTAGTGGTGGAGCCTATCCCGATGTTCACTAGTGATGGAGCCTATCCCCGTGTTCACTAGTGGTGGAGCCTATCCCCATGTTCACTAGTGGTGGAGCCTATCCCCATGTTCACTAGTGGTGGAGCCTATCCCCGTGTTCACTAGTGATGGAGCCTATTCCCGTGTTCACTAGTGGTGGAGCCTATCCCTGTGTTCACTAGTGGTGGAGCCTATCCCTGTGTTCACCAGTGGTGGAGCCTATCCCCATGTTCACTAGTGGCCCAGCATATCCCTGTGTTCACTAGTGGTGGAGACTATCCCTGTGTTCACCAATGGTGAAGCCTATCCCCTTGTTCACTAGTGGTGGAGCTTATCCCTGTGTTCACTACTGGTGGAGCCTATCCCTGTTTTCGCTAGTGATGGAGCCTATCCTTGTGTTCACCAGTGGTGAAGCCTATCCCCGTGTTCACTAGTGGTGGAGCTTATCCCTGTGTTCACTACTGGTGGAGCCTATCCCTGTGTTCGCTAGTGATGGAGCCTATCCCTGTGTTCACTAGTGGTGGAGCCTATCCCTGTGTTCGCTAGCGGTGGAGTCTATCCCTGCGTTCACTGGTGGTGGAGTCTGTCCCTGTGTTCACTAGTGGCGGAGTCTATCCCTGTGTTCACTAGTGGTGGAGTCTGTCCCTGTGTTCACTATTGGTGGAGTCTGTCCCTGTGTTCACTAGTGGCAGAGTCTATCCCTGTGTTCACTAGTGGTGGAGTCTGTCCCTGTGTTCACTATTGGTGGAGTCGATCCCTGTGTTCACTAGTGGTGGAGTCTGTCCCTGTGTTCACTATTGGTGGAGTCTGTCCCTGTGTTCACTAGTGGTGGAGTCAATCCCTGTGTTCACTAGTGGCGGAGTCTATCCCTGTGTTCACTATTGGTGGAGTCTATCCCTGTGTTCGCTGTTGGTGGAGTCTGTCCCTGTGTTCACTAGTGGCGGGGTCTGTGTTCACTAGTGGTGGAGTCTATCCCAGTGTTCACTAGTGGTGGAGTCTATCCCAGTGTTCACTAGTGGTGGAGTCTATCCCTGTGTTCACTAGTGGTGGAGTCTATCCCTGTGTTCACTAGTGGTGGAGTCTATCCCTGTGTTCACTAGTGGTGGAGTCTATCCCTGTGTTCACTAGTGGTGGAGCCTATCCCCGTGTTCACTAGTGGTGGAGTCTATCCCTGTGTTCACTAGTGGTGGAGTCTATCCCTGTGTTCACTAGTGGTGGAGCCTATCCCTGTGTTCACTAGTGGTGGAGCCTATCCCTTTGTTTAGTGGTGGAGCCTATCCTTCTGTTTAGTGGTGGAGCCTATCCCTGTGTTTAGTGGTGGAGCCTATCCCTGTGTTCACTAGTGGTGGAGCCTATCCCTGTGTTCACTAGTGGTGGAGCCTATCCCTGTGTTTAGTGGTGGAGCCTATCCCTGTGTTCACTAGTGGTGAAGTCTATCCCTGTGTTCACTAGTGGTGGAGCCTATCCCTGTGTTCACTAGTGGTGAAGTCTATCCCTGTGTTCACTAGTGGTGAAGTCTATCCCTGTGTTCACTAGTGGTGAAGTCTATCCCTGTGTTCACTAGTGGTGGAGCCTATCCCCGTGCTCATCATTTTCTTTTCATCATGTTTGGATGATAGAAATATCGTGGTTTTTATGTTGGGTAAAAACGCAGCTATAACGCGGCTTCGAAGATTGTACTGCTTTGAGAGGTCAGCCGGCTTAAGGCCTCCATCATATAACTAAAAAGTACAATGAGCCGAGGGCGCTGTATGACCCGCTAGGGCCTAAGGGTTTAGTGCCTTCCATATATATAATAATAACAATTGACTGGATGGGTTAACATTCTGTAGTCTCCTGACCCCAGTGTTATATTCTCCTGTGTTCAACTGAATAGAGGAAGAATTAGACATGTGTAACATCTGGGTATTTTTATTTATAGACGTTTCGCCATCCAGTGGCTTTATCAGTACAGTTGAAGGACCGTAAAACTATATACAAAAGATGAGGTAAAGAGTCCCTCAGCCTTGGAGTTGGTGAAGAGCACCGTGTCTTGAAGAATCTGAAGCAGAGGCATGAAGATTGGCGCTTATATACTAGCGTCAGATGAGGGAGGTGTATCAGATGAAGACAGTGTCACTGGTAGGAGGTTCTCCAGTAGAAGTAGGTCATACCCGAGGGACGGTAGTAGTTAAGGTTGTGGAGATGTCCTCTGTACCGAGATTCCATGATGTTGCTGTGTCTGACAGTTGTACATGAATGGTATACAATAGCATTCATGTACAACAGTTCGACTGAAGAAGCCCTGTGGTGCAGGCGAAACGTTTCAGTAATAAAGATGCCTAAGAGTGGCACATGTGTCTTGTTCATCAAGGTATGAGTATTGTGTGCCATCAGTAATCTGAAGACAGATATGTCAGGAATAATTGTCATCATGGAGATCTGTTTAGGCTCCAAAGTTATGACACAGTAACAGCCTGGTTGATCAGGTCCTGATCCACCGTGAGACCTGGTCAAGGACCGGGTCGCGGGGGCGTTGACCCCTAAACTCCTTCCAGGCAGCCTTTTTTTGGTGTCCAGTGGATTATATTTGTTTTATTTCAATGTCATTCTATCTTGTAAATGTTTTTCGTTGTGTTTTAATTAAGAATGTTGTGGAAGACTCGTTCTTCTTCACGCCGCCGCCTCGCTCTAACGACGGACACTTGATGTAACCATAAATCGATTTTACAGGCTAAGAGCTGTTATCCAACCTCAGCTCATATCAAAACCCAGCCTTATTTGAGGTACACTACCCCACCCTCCCAGGATGCCACCCACACCAGTCGATTAACACCCAAGTACATATTTGCTGCTAGATGAACAGGGATAGCAGGTGCAAGGAAAAACGCCGAATGTTTCAACTCATACCGGGGATCGAACCACAGACACTATGTGTGAGCTGAGTGTGCTACCATCCGAGCTACGGGACAACTATTGTTCGTTTAATATCGAAGGAATTTAATTAACTTACGGGGGTGACTGGGATTAGTGGAGTTACTTTTTTTTTTAGGGTGAAATGAATATTGTATTGATTGAACATTCCATATTACCAAGAAATATTAGCATGACGTGGGATACCTGGTTACCTGGAGGTTATTCCGGGGATCAACGCCCCCGCGGCCCGGTCCATGACCAGGCCTCCCGATGGATCAGGGCCTGATCAGCTAGGCTGTTACTGCTGGCCGCACGCAGTCCAACGTACGAGCCACAGCCCGGCTGATCCGGCACTGACTTTAGGTATCTGTCCAGCTCTCTCTTGAAGGCAGCCAGGGGTGTATTGGTAATTCCCCTAATGCTTGATGGGAGGCTGTTGAACAGTTTTGGGCCCCGGACACTTATGGTGTTTTCCCTTAGTGTACCAATGGCGCCCCTACTTTTTATTGTGGGCATTTTGCATCGATGTGGGATAATACACAAATAACCCGCTCATGGGAGAGAGGAGCTTACGACTTTGTAAATGGTCCAAGTCGGACCGAAACGTCGTCGTTAGTCTGCTATGTGCGGGTTATTTGTGTATTGTCCAGTCACGGTATTGTGCCTGTTTGTTCTTTATGATTTGCGATACGTTTCATCCTTTTATTTAGCGTTAGTCTCACTGTTTTCCTGTTTTCTCCCAGTCCCTCTTAATTCTGTTTTGGTCACTTGGTGTGGGGACACACGTGGCCACGGGTTGCATGATCACGTAGATGTCTTGGATAGATACGATTGGTCATGAATATCTTGGGGGTATTGGAAGTGCATTTTCATAGGCCTAGGTACGAGGTACATAGACCGGGGGGAAGGATTGAAGTAGGTCATTAAAGACACTGCAGACAAATTTGAACAACTGGGTGTCCTTGTATGTAGACGTTTTGCTAAGCAGTGGCTGTACAATACAGTACAGGATCAAAAACAAGACTGGAGAGGTTGAAGGTGAGGTAATCAGTCCCTCAGATAAGCAGCAGGTGTTCACAACCGTAGTTTTCAACCTCTTCAGTCTTTTGTTTTTGTCTCTGTATTATATTGATAAAGCCACAGGTTGGCGAAACGTCTGCATAATAAAGACACCTACTTGTTGTACACGTGTCTAATACATCACCTTGTTTGTATTATATACCATTTGTGAAGACTTACTCAGCCGTGTAACAACTTCAGACAGTATTACCAAGGCTGGCTCCTCCTCAGGAAAATTAATGAATAGAAAAAGAAATAATTCACAAAGATAAACACTATAATTTAGTAATGCAAAGATAAAACATTGAAAAAATGAATGTGTATCCTATTTGACAGAAAAATGAAAAATGAAATAAAAATATGACATTTGAATTCAACGCTGATATATACAGTTATACTGGGGTGTCTGGTGGAGGTTGACACAGTCTAATATAAATTGTAGCCGTTACTGATGATGTGGGGGGGGGGGGGGGGGTACAGGTGTTGGTGACAACCCAACGACTAGTTCTTCAGTCCAGATGACAGGAACGCAGGTTCTTTACCACTACAAAGATGAGGGGTAGTGTCCTGTACAATTAATCAGGTAGGTAGATTATAAGGTGACGTCCCAAGACCGTTTTCAGCCCGTCTCCTTCAACACTTCTCGTTGGTTGGCAGGTGACCCGATCTGTTATTCCAAGCTGGAAAGAGAGACAGGTTACCCACTGCTTAAGAAATCACTCTCTATTATAAGTGTAAGATACTTAAAAAAGGTGGTGATTATCGAAAAGTCTCATGTGGAGCTTAAAACTAAAAGGACGAAGTTTATTATTGGTCAAAAGTGAAGCTTTCAACCAGTATCCACTAGAATAGGAGCAGAGGCTTTTACTTACAGTTGTGCTGGGAGCTGTGAGTCGATTGATTACTGTTTGGCCGGAGCCCCACACGTCACCTTTCGGGGTGGGGAGAAAGGGGGGGGGGAGGGGATAGCGGGAGCTAGACTGACCCTACCTTAACAAGCAGCCGGCAGTCAAACTATCGTTACCATATACTCGCTCGCTACTCCTATATGTTGAACTTTTCCCTCACACCTTGAGCTCTCTCAGTCTCTCATAATCTCAAACTGTCTCACAAGATTCACTCAGTGCTCACCGGAGTCTCACAGAGTGCGTGAGCGTCCGTTTGTGCGCCATTCCTGTGGTATAAGAATGGCGTCGTTGAATAACTAAAGTGTACTGAAAAGTGCTCAATAATAATTCACATGAAGACCGAAACACGGAGGTTGATTGATCTGTATATTTCAATTCCCTTCTGTCACCTGTATTGCTTGTGTAGTATACTTATATATAGTTCCTAGAAGTATTTGTAAGCAGGCTCCCTGGCCAAGCCTCAAGTCATGTGACTCCCCCTCTCGTGTTGACCGCCACTCAAAGGCCTCTCTGTCTCAGAGTCCGGCAGGCGTAGCAAGTGGGCTGACGTGAAGTCTGGCCTCTTCCTGTCTTACCAAATACCAGAGGATCCCAGAAGGGAGTCGAAATATACAGATACCGGGAGAGGGTTTTGGGGGTCAACGCCCCCGCGGCCCGGACTGAGACCAGGCTTCAAGGTGGATCAGGGTCTGATCAACCAGGCTGTTACTGCTGGCCGCACACAGACTGACGTACGAACCATAGGTGCCTGTCCAGCGTCTTCTTGAAGACAGACAGGGGTTTGTTGTTAATTCCCCTTATATATGCTGGAAGGCAGTTGAAGGGGTTTGTTGGTAATTCCCCTTATATATGCTGGAAGGCAGTTGAACAGTCTTGGACCCCTGACACTTACTGTGTTGTCTCTCAGTCTCTGTGTTTCTGTATGTATGTATAATGTTCGCCAAGACCGTAGTCCTGGCACGGGTCTCAATCTTGCGACCCGTGCCAGGACTACGGTCTTGGCGAACATTATACATACATAATGTTCGCCAAGACCTCTGTGTTTCTGTCTCTCCATGTGGGTTATTATTGAGCATGACATCATTGTCAGGTGCTGTATCTCGGTGATTAATGCGGAGGTGAAGGGAAATGAGGATATAACTGTACCTGTCTCTCTTAGTGTTATTACTGTTCTTGATAAATGAGACGTTTGGGTATCTTTTATTTTGGAAACGTTTCGCTAACCAGTGCCTTCTTCAGTCCAATGCAAAGAAAGGTGGAAGATGAAAAGTTTGAGGTAATCATTCCCACAGCCTCCTGGAGTCCATGTGTTCAATCATCACCTCCCTCTCTCGTTTCTCTTAGTACTCCCTGTGTCAATGCCTCTCTCCCTCTCCCTCTGATCTCATCTCTCTCCCTCTCCCCTCAAACATCCCCTGTTTTCTCCCCTAATAAAATAATTTCATGGTCAGATAACTCAGTACACAGTATATAATGTTCCAGCTGCTCAGTACACAGTAACTATCATAATGTTCCAGCTGCTCAGTACACAGTAACTATCATAATGTTCCAGCTGCTCAGTACACAGTAACTATCATAATGTTCCAGCTTGTTGGATTACTCTCTCTCTCATACCTCTCACACCCTCCTCTTCTTCATCTTCCTCCTCCTCCTCCTCTCTGTTTCCCTATCCTTTTCTTAATATATCTAATGTCTCTATGTCTGTCTATTTTTGTGTCTGCATTTGTCTGTCTGCCTGTGTGTAGGTATGCAGTTTATTTCTGCCTATCTCTGTATGTATCTGACTGTCTGTTGGAACAAATTTATGTATCTCTCCCTGTCTGTCCTTGTATTTATCTAACTGTTTCTACAGTATGTTCAATAAAGATCGTACACAGGAGAAATAAGGTGACATTGTATCTAATTAGAAACTGGTAAAAGCAAGATATCCAAGTGAGATATAGAAAGCGATGACTTGATAGCCATCACAATAGTGAGAACAGTATAGCTCGGGTGATCCAACCTCTTCCACACCGTGGCCCATTTCACCACTAAACACGTATTATCTCTACGCCTAGAGCTGGACTCGAACCTGCAAACTCTGCATCAGCGTACACAGTACTTTACCACGAAGCCAGATCCCGGATGAGTATGGGCACCTAGTTGGAGCTACGCGCCCATATTTTCCTTATGAACTTTAAGTCTATAAAGAAGAAAAAAATATATTAATAAATATTTTATATACAGTGGTTCCTTGAGACATGAAAATTATTTCAAGGGTTCCACAAGGGTAAAAAAAGTTGAGAAACGCTGTGCAGCAGCTAATAAGTTGTCTGGGGTCGAGACCTTTCTTTTACAAGAGTCTCCGTGTCCCATGTTGGTTGTGACTGTTAGAAGACACTCATCCACTGTTTCATTTCCCATTTGATTTCTGGTTTTATATTTTACTTGCTTCATGGTAGAAAACGTACATTAGCATATATATGTACTACTGAACACTGAGTGCAGCTTCAGTACAAAGACTCTCTGCTTGGGGAAGCTTTCCTTCCAGACCACCTTCCAAAAACTCTCCTGATTTTCATTTTTCTTTGTAAGCAGCAATGAGTGAGACTGCAGTTCACAGTTTTGATAACTGTGTCTCCACATTAACTTTGATGGGATTGTTAAATAATAGGAGACTGGGTTTCAGTTTTTCTAAGTCTCTAAATCTTTTCTCAAACTCTAGATCATTTTTTTCTGACATAACATGAGAAGTCAGACTCGATATCATCTACCATGAGTTCACGACAAAAGTAAAGTGTTCAAGATAATTCTTTCCTAAACACACACTGAATAACTGCAGCTTCTTGTGGGAAGCTTCAGTGTGTCCAACTAGTTGAGAAATATTATGTTATTTGTCTTGTAAGCTCTGATTCAGCCAGGGTGCAAAGTAAGTATCTTGCATCTGAGTTTAGTACTCCTGTGTATTGTTCAGCTGTTCATTTTGAAGAAATTAAAGGATATTTATCCAGCACTCAGCCACCTGATTATTATTATTATTATTATTATTATTATTATTATTATTATTATTATTATAATCAAAAAGAAGCGCTAAGCCACAAGGGCTATACAGCGCTGCTCAGCCACCTGATACTTGAGTTCAGTGGTAGGTCACTGAATTCTGCATTCACTTCTTCAAGGAAGGATATGAATTTTCTGTGTCTCTGTGACTTATTACCGCCTCTGATTAAGTTCACTATTTTTTTTTTATAGAAAAAAATCAGTAACCTAATATATTAATGAGTGCTCGCGTGCCACAAAAAAGCAACTCGTGGGTCAATTGTAGCCGACGAACCCGTAGTTGGATCACCCTGGATCATAGCTTAACGCATGTCTGTCTTGTGCTTGCTGGACGGAGGATTGAGCCTTGACGGTACCATCTCGGTATTGACACTCTAGGCTCGTCATTTGCATATTGTGTCCATGAATTCTTCCTCTCTCTTTCGCTCTTACTCCCTATTCTCCCTCTCTTCGCTCTCTTATCGAATTCACTTCCTAATCTCCCTCACTCAGTATCACCCTCCATTACATCTCCCTTTCCTTTTTCTTCCCTCCCTGCATCTCTTCCTCTCTCTTTCTCTCCCTCCCTCGCTCTTTGCCTCCTTGCCTCGTTTCCTCCTCTTCTTACCCCCTCCTCTCCTCTGGCTTCCCCTCACTCCATTTGTCCCTCCAAACAGCTGTGGTTCTTAAGAGGGATTTACAAAGATTTACACAGATTTACAGTCTCTCCTCCCCTCCTCTCTCTTCTCTATTTCTCTTGCAGTTCTCCCCTCCAGATTCATTATTTTTCCCTTCTCATCTCTCCCTTTGTCATTCTCTTCTTTGTTTCCTTACGTAGCTCCTACCTACCTGGAGTGAGTTCCGGGGTACAACTCCCCTTCCCTGCGGCCCGACCTATGAATTAGGCCTCACGGTGGATCAGGGCCTGATCAACCAGGCTTTTACTATTGGCCGCACGCAATACAACATACGAACCACAGCCCAGCTGGTCAGGAAATGACTAGGGATCCGTCCAGTTCTCCCTTAAAGACAGCCAGGGGTCTTTTGGTAATCTCCGTATGTATGATGGGAGGCTGTTGAACAGTCTTGAGCCCCTGACACTTATTGTGTTTTCTATCAGTGTACTCATGGCACCCTTGATTTTCATTGGCGGGACGTTACATCGTCTGCCGAGTCTTTGGCTTTCATAGCGAGTGATTTCTGTGTACAGATTTGGAACCTGATGTAAATTACGAAGTACCTTTCTCGCCTGCACTCCAGGGGGTACAGGTAAGGGACTTCAAGCATTCCCAGTAACTGAGGTGCTTTGCTGAACTTATACATGCAATGAAGGTTTTCTGTACAATTTTGTCTGCCTTGAAAGCGGCTGTTAGTGTGTAGCAGTATTCCAGCCTAGATAGAACAAAGTGACTTAAAGAGGATCATCATTGACTTGGCATCCTTTGTTTAGGTTCTTCTCCGTCCTGTCAGTTTCCTCTCAGTTGTGATAATGACACTGTTGTGTCCCTTGATATCGAGATATTCTGACATTATAACTCTTAAATCCTTCACATTAATTTTTTGCTCTACTGTGTTAGAATTTGTCTTAAACTCAGTTCTTACTTCCTAAGTTTTCCATAATGGTGTAGCTGGAATTTGTCCTCATTTAACATCATGATGTTTTCTGCTGTCCACTGGAAGACTTTGTATTTGCTTGAAGATTTACAGTGTCCTCAATGGGTGATACTCATGTGGATTCTCCTTCATCTTCCCTCTTCTTCACTTTTTCTTTACTTTCTCCATCTTCGTAACTTTTCCCTTCTTCCCCACCTTCTCTCCCTCGTTATTTCTCATTCTTGCATTAAGAAAAGGATATTTTATTAGCAACTGTTCATCTTTCCTTTTCAAACCACCTTCTTCTTAACTTCCCTCCATTTCTTCTTCTTCTTCTTCTTCTTTGTTTGTTATTTTCATTTGTTATATTTATAGTCTTTGGAGTAACTGTAGTCGATTTTTTCAGGTCAAATACATCAAATTTTACCCCCTAATCGTGACTGGATGATGGTGATAATAATAAAAAGAAAAAAAAACAGCACCTTTTTTCAGCACAGGTCCTTAAAGCCTTTTAGAAAGGTCGATTTGGTAGGATTAAGGAAGGATTCCTTGTGTTATTTGGTCCAGGAAGATCTGTTACGGAGGCTAGAGTGGTTGTTGCTGCTCTTGTTGTTCTTTTTACTGTTCCACCACTTCAGAAGTTCTAGGTCTGACCACCATTTCAGAAGTTATAGGTCTGACCACCATTTCAGAAGTTATAGGTCTGACCACCATTTCAGAAGTTATAGGTCTGACCACCATTTCAGAAGTTATAGGTCTGACCACCATTTCAGAAGTTATAGGTCTGACCTCCACTTCAGAAGTTCTAGGTCTGACCTCCACTTCAGAAGTTATAGGTCTGACCACCATTTCAGAAGTTATAGGTCTGACCTCCACTTCAGAAGTTATAGGTCTGACCTCCACTTCAGAAGTTCTAGGTCTGACCTCCACTTCAGAAGTTATAGGTCTGACCTCCATTTCAGAAGTTATAGGTCTGACCTCCACTTCAGAAGTTCTAGGTCTGACCTCCACTTCAGAAGTTATAGGTCTGACCTCCACTTCAGAAGTTATAGGTCTGGCCACCACTTCAGAAGTTATAGGTCTGACCTCCACTTCAGAAGTTCTAGGTCTGATCTCCACTTCAGAAGTTATAGGTCTGACCTCCACTTCAGAAGTTCTAGGTCTGACCTCCACTTCAGAAGTTCTAGGTCTGACCTCCACTTCAGAAGTTCTAGGTCTGACCACCACTTCAGAATTTATAGGTCTGACCTCCACTTCAGAAGTTATAGGTCTGACCACTACTTCAGAAGTTATAGGTCTGACCACCACTTCAGAATTTATAGGTCTGACCTCCACTTCAGAAGTTATAGGTCTGACCACTACTTCAGAAGTTCTAGGGTTGACGACTTCAGAGACCAACATTTCAGAAGCTAGAGAAAAACAGTATAATAACCTAAATGATATTTCAAGGTATCACATTAATGGAAATAAGATACCAGATATATTAAACAGATATCCCGAAAATTCTTGCAACAGATAAGTCAACTGTAGATATAAATCCGGATATATTCCTGTTATCCCCTTTTGGGGCATAGTTCATAGGCCTTTTGTGTAGACATATGCTCTTGCGTCACCATCCACAGAATGGATATGGGGTGCAGAATAAACTAGGTACATAATTTGATCACCACCTCATAAACTCTGACTTTCAACAAATATAGTGTTCTAGCGGTCACATTCCAGGGATGATTACGTACTATACAGTGCTGGTTATAGCTCTTGTCAGCCTGGATCCCGGCACCCTAGCGGGGGGGTCTGGAACTACACGGCATGTCTGGTCATGATCTATCCAGAGCACAGTAATTAGTACTGTGGTTGACATTATAGTAGTATAATTATTGCCGTAGAGGTAGTTGTAGCGAATTCCTTCAGTCTACTTCTTCCAGTTCTACTAAATCCTCGAACCTGATTTTTCAATAGATTATGGTATTTTGTTTTTCTTTTTATGCCAGCGATGTACCGGAGGTAGTAGAGGGTAAGAAAAGAGCCTTTTGCTTTATTATCACGGCCGGGTCGCAAATCAGGTCTCCTGCTCTTTGCTTTTTCCACATATTCTCCCTCCGCCTTTCCCAGATTATGCTCCCAATATCCACAAACTATAACCTTAGTAATTAAATTTGTTTAGGCACAAGTACACATAAGTACAATTATTATATATAGTGTAAGAAAAACAGGTCTGACGTCAGTAACTATAGGCTTGTTAGTAGAAATATTGTTTTTTAGGGTAAAATCCCCTTGTGCATAAAGGGAGGATAGTGAAGAGTCGTGGTCCCTTTACATTAATTGAGCTCTCAGTGTACTTACAGCTTCGTCTACTTTTCATTGAAGATTTAGTTTTAACCCTGAGGGTTGAGTTCCTCCGGAACAACACCTCGTCGCTACCCCAACTTTCTCCACCAATAAACCACAGCCACAATCTTTCCCCAATAAATAAGGTCACCATCTTCCTGACAGCTACCAAACCCCACCAAGAGTTGCTATGTTACACGTAAAGGGCTTACCTGTCATCAAAGAGCCGACCTCTGTGTGTGTGTGTGTGTGTTTGTGTACTCACCTATTTGTACTCACCTATTTGTGGTTGCAGGGGTCGAGTCACAGCTTCTGGCCCCGCCTCTTCGCTGATTGCTACTAGGTCCTCTCTCTCCCTGCCCCATGAGCTCTATCATACCTCGCCTTAAAACTATGTATGGTTCCCGCCTCCACTACGTCACTTTCTAGGCTATTCCACGGCCTGACTACTCTATGACTGAAGAAATACTTCCTAACATCCCTTTGATTCATCTGAGTCTTCAACTTCCAATTGTGACCTCTTGTGTCTGTGTCCCTTCTCTGGAACATCCCGTCTTTGTCCACCTTGTCTATACCGCGCAGTATTTTATGTCGTTATCATGTCTCCCCTGACCCTCCTGTCCTCCAGTGTCGTCAGGCCGATTTCCCTCAACCTTTCTTCGTAGGACAATCCCCGTAGCTCTGGGACTAGTCTTGTTGCAAACCTTTGCACTTTCTCTAATTTCTTGACGTGCTTGACTAGGTGTGGATTCCAAACTGGTGCTGCATACTCCAGTATGGGCCTGACGTAAATGGTATACAGAGTCTTAAACGAATCCTTACTGAGGTATCGGAACGCTATCCGTAGGTTTGCCAGGCGCCCGTATGCTGCAGCAGTTATCTGATTGATGTGCGCCTCAGGAGATATGCTCGGTGTTATACTCACCCCCAGATCTTTTTCCTTGAGTGAGGTTTGCAGTCTTTGGTGTGTGTGTGTGTGTGTGTGTGCGCGCGCGCAAGAAAACAGTATTAATGAGCACATTGGGCTCACAAGTGGAGGACAGTGTTCACCTAACAGATATTCAGACTGTGTTCACTTAGCAGGGTGTTCACTTGTCACCTAGCAAGGTGTTAGCTAGGGCAAGGATTTTTAAATCGCCCCAGTGGAAATAAGCCACACTATTTAGATTTTTTGGGGATTTCCTGGGTTACTAATCCCTCCAAGGTTCAAAAATAAATGAGCATCTTTCGTTACGTCGTTCTTCAACTTAAGACGAGCACTAGCGTAAGCCTCAGGTGTTTGGTCGCTCAGCTGAGCTCCAGCTGATATGTAAGTGGGAACCTACACCACTTAGTGTTTGTGATGGTATGGAACCTACACCATCTACAGTGTGGTGATGGTGTAGAACCTACACCACCCACAGTGTTGTGATAGTATAGAACCTACACCACCCACAGTGTTGTGATAGTATAGAACCTACACCACCCACAGTGTTGTGATAGTGTGGAACCTACACCACCCACAGTGTTGTGATGGTATAGAACCTACACCACCCACAGTGTTGTGATAGTATAGAACCTACACCATCTACAGTGTGGTGATGGTGTAGAACCTACACCACCCACAGTGTTGTGATAGTATAGAACCTACACCACCCACAGTGTTGTGATAGTATAGAACCTACACCACCCACAGTGTTGTGATGGTATAGAACCTACACCACCCACAGTGTTGTGATAGTATAGAACCTACACCACCCACAGTGTTGTGATAGTATAGAACCTACACCACCTACAGTGTTGTGATGGTATAGAACCTACACCACCCACAGTGTTGTGATAGTACAGAACCTACACCACCCACAGTGTTGTGATAGTATAGAACCTACACCACCTACAGTGTTGTGATGGTGTGGAACCTACACCACCTACAGTGGTATGATGGTGTGGAACCTACACCACCTACAGTGGTGTGATGGTGTGGAACCTACAGTGTTGTGATGGCATGGAACCTACACCACTTACACTGGTGTGATGGTGTGGAACATACACCACCTACAGTGGTGTGATGGTGTGGAACCTACATCACCTACAGTGTTGTGATGGTATGGAACCTACACCACCTACAGTGGTGTGATGGTGTGGAACCTACAGTGGTGTGGTGTGTAACCTACACTATCTACAGTGGTGTGATGGTGTGGAACCTACACCATCTACAGTGATGTGATGGTGTGGAACCTACATCACCTACAGTGTTGTGATGGTATGGAACCTACACCACCTACAGTGGTGTGATGGTGTGGAACCTACAGTGGTGTGGTGTGTAACCTACACTATCTACAGTGGAGTGATGGTGTGTAACCTACACTATCTACAGTGGTGTGATGGTGTGGAACCTACACCACCTACAGTGGTGTGGTGTGGAACCTACACCACCTACAGTGGTGTGATGGTGTGGAACCTACACCACCTACAGTGGTGTGATGGTGTGGAACCTACACTATCTACAGTGGTGTGGTGTGGAACCCTACACCACCTACAGTGGTGTGATGGTGTGGAACCTACACCATCTACAGTGGTGTGATGGTGTGGAACCTACACTATCTACAGTGGTGTGATGGTGTGGAACCTACACTATCTACAGTGGTGTGATGGTGTGGAACCTACACCACCTACAGTGGTGTGATGGTGTGGAACCTACACCACCTACAGTGGTGCGATGGTGTGGAACCTACGCTATCTACAGTGGTGTGATGGTGTGGAACCTACACTATCTACAGTGGTGTGATGGTGTGGAACCTACGCTATCTACAGTGGTGTGACGGTGTGAAACCTACACCATCTACAGTGGTGTGATGGTGTGGAACCTACGCTATCTACAGTGGTGTGATGGTGTGGAACCTACACCATCTACAGTGGTGTGATGGTGTGGAACCTACACTATCTACAGTGGTGTGATGGTGTGGAACCTACACCATCTACAGTGGTGTGATGGTGTGGAACCTACACCACTTACAGTGGTGTGGTGTGGAACCTACACCACCTACAGTGGTGTGATGATGTGGAACCTACACCACCTACAGTGGTGTGATTGTGTGAAACCTACACTATCTACAGTGGTGTGATGGTGTGGAACCTACGCTATCTACAGTGGTGTGATGGTGTGGAACCTGCACCACCTACAGTGGTGTGATGTGGAACCTACACCACCTACAGTGGTGTGATGATGTGGAACCTACACCACCTACAGTGGTGTGATGGTGTGGAACCTACACCACCTACAGTGGTGTGATGGTGTGGAACCTACACCACCTACATTGGTGTGATGGTGTGGAACCTACAGTGGTGTGATGGTGTGGAACCTACACCACCTACATTGGTGTGATGGTGTGGAACCTACAATGGTGTGGTGTGGAACCTACACCACCTACAGTGGTGTGATGCTGTGGAACCTACACCACCTACAGTGGTGTGATGCTGTGGAACCTACACCACCTACAGTGGTGTGATGCTGTGGAACCTACACCACCTACAGTGGTGTGATGCTGTGGAACCTACACCACCTACAGTGGTGTGATGGTGTGGAACCTACACCACCTACAGTGGTGTGATGCTGTGGAACCTACACCACCTACAGTGGTGTGATGCTGTGGAACCTACACCACCTACAGTGGTGTGATGCTGTGGAACCTACACCACCTACAGTGGTGTGATGCTGTGGAACCTACACCACCTACAGTGGTGTGATGCTGTGGAACCTACACCACCTACAGTGGTGTGATGGTGTGGAACCTACACCACCTACAGGGGTGTGATGCTGTGGAACCTACACCACCTACAGTGGTGTGATGGTGTGGAACCTGCACCACCTACAGGGGTGTGATGCTGTGGAACCTACACCACCCACAGTGTTGTGATAGTATAGAACCTACACCACCTACAGTGTTGTGATGGTATAGAACCCACACCACCCACAGTGTTGTGATAGTACAGAACCTACACCACCCACAGTGTTGTGATAGTATAGAACCTACACCACCTACAGTGTTGTGATGGTGTGGAACCTACACCACCTACAGTGGTATGATGGTGTGGAACCTACACCACCTACAGTGGTGTGATGGTGTGGAACCTACACCACCTACAGTGTTGTGATGGCATGGAACCTACACCACTTACACTGGTGTGATGGTGTGGAACATACACCACCTACAGTGGTGTGATGGTGTGGAACCTACATCACCTACAGTGTTGTGATGGTATGGAACCTACACCACCTACAGTGGTGTGATGGTGTGGAACCTACAGTGGTGTGGTGTGTAACCTACACTATCTACAGTGGTGTGATGGTGTGGAACCTACACCATCTACAGTGATGTGATGGTGTGGAACCTACATCACCTTCAGTGTTGTGATGGTATGGAACCTACACCACCTACAGTGGTGTGATGGTGTGGAACCTACAGTGGTGTGGTGTGTAACCTACACTATCTACAGTGGAGTGATGGTGTGTAACCTACACTATCTACAGTGGTGTGATGGTGTGGAACCTACACCACCTACAGTGGTGTGGTGTGGAACCTACACCACCTACAGTGGTGTGATGGTGTGGAACCTACACCACCTACAGTGGTGTGATGGTGTGGAACCTACACTATCTACAGTGGTGTGGTGTGGAACCCTACACCACCTACAGTGGTGTGATGGTGTGGAACCTACACCATCTACAGTGGTGTGATGGTGTGGAACCTACACTATCTACAGTGGTGTGATGGTGTGGAACCTACACTATCTACAGTGGTGTGATGGTGTGGAACCTACACCACCTACAGTATTGTGATGGTGTGGAACCTACACCACCTACAGTGGTGCGATGGTGTGGAACCTACGCTATCTACAGTGGTGTGATGGTGTGGAACCTACACCATCTACAGTGGTGTGATGGTGTGGAACCTACACCATCTACAGTGGTGTGATGGTGTGGAACCTACGCTATCTACAGTGGTGTGATGGTGTGAAACCTACACCATCTACAGTGGTGTGATGGTGTGGAACCTACGCTATCTACAGTGGTGTGATGGTGTGGAACCTACACCATCTACAGTGGTGTGATGGTGTGGAACCTACACTATCTACAGTGGTGTGATGGTGTGGAACCTACACCATCTACAGTGGTGTGATGGTGTGGAACCTACACCACTTACAGTGGTGTGATGGTGTGGAACCTACACCACCTACAGTGGTGTGATGATGTGGAACCTACACCACCTACAGTGGTGTGATTGTGTGAAACCTACACTATCTACAGTGGTGTGATGGTGTGGAACCTACGCTATCTACAGTGGTGTGATGGTGTGGAACCTGCACCACCTACAGTGGTGTGATGTGGAACCTACACCACCTACAGTGGTGTGATGATGTGGAACCTACACCACCTACAGTGGTGTGATGGTGTGGAACCTACACCACCTACAGTGGTGTGATGGTGTGGAACCTACACCACCTACATTGGTGTGATGGTGTGGAACCTACAGTGGTGTGATGGTGTGGAACCTACACCACCTACATTGGTGTGATGGTGTGGAACCTACAATGGTGTGATGGTGTGGAACCTACACCACCTACAGTGGTGTGATGGTGTGGAACCTACACCACCTACAGTGGTGTGATGCTGTGGAACCTACACCACCTACAGTGGTGTGATGCTGTGGAACCTACACCACCTACAGTGGTGTGATGCTGTGGAACCTACACCACCTACAGTGGTGTGATGGTGTGGAACCTACACCACCTACAGTGGTGTGATGCTGTGGAACCTACACCACCTACAGTGGTGTGATGCTGTGGAACCTACACCACCTACAGTGGTGTGATGCTGTGGAACCTACACCACCTACAGTGGTGTGATGCTGTGGAACCTACACCACCTACAGTGGTGTGATGCTGTGGAACCTACACCACCTACAGTGGTGTGATGGTGTGGAACCTACACCACCTACAGGGGTGTGATGCTGTGGAGCCTACACCACCTACAGTGGTGTGATGGTGTGGAACCTGCACCACCTACAGTGGTGTGATGCTGTGGAACCTACACCACCTACAGTGGTGTGATGGTGTGGAACCTGCACCACCTACAGTGGTGTGATGCTGTGGAACCTACACCACCTACAGTGGTGTGATGGTGTGGAACCTGCACCACCTACAGTGGTGTGATGCTGTGGAACCTACACCACCTACAGTGGTGTGATGCTGTGGAACCTTACATCTTAAAGGTATAAGTGACCTTAATAATTCTTCGAATCTGTTAACTACCTGATGTCAAGGGTGACACTGACTGTTCGGGGTAGACTTAAAGAAGAAGAGAAGGAAGATGAAGGAGAGGAAGAAAAGGGATAAGTAGAAGAAGAAAAGGAAGAAGAAAGGGGAGAAGAAAAGAAGAAACAGCTGCTACTGTAGCAGCAGGAGGAAGGGAAGAAGGTGGCTGCAGCGTTCTTGTACTTGCTTTACCTCCTCTAAGACTCTTGGAGGTGCTGGCGCCCCTGCCATAAAATGCAGGTTCCCACTACCTGTGTAGCACCGTGCTTTACCTGAGTTCCAGGGATGCTGCAGACATCTCGCCCTTCAACACCCTGCCTGGGATACCCACATACCTAAGGATACCAGTTCTTTAAAGAGACAAGAATATGATACTCATTCATAGTTATCTCTATATTAAGACTGAAGATGACACTCGTGGCGAAACGTTTCCACAGACTATAATATGTTTCGCTTTATCTCACGTGAACCGCCCGTTTTCCACGTTTCGATATTGCATGCTAATTATAGGTAAATGTATGTTTATATAAGTTAACCTGACAACTTAATAAGGATATTTTGGTAGTGTGTTATATCGGCCAGAAATCAACGAACTGGAATTTGAAGGAAACTGAACATTTTAGTTGAGGTTGAGATTGATGGAGGAGGTCAGGCTAGTACTCACCTATTTGTGGTTGAAGGGATTGATTCACAGCTGCTGGCCCCGCCTCTTCGCTGGTCGCTATTAGGTTCACTCTCTCCCTGCTCCATAAGCTTTATCGTACCTCTTCTTAAAGCTATTTATGGATCCTACCTCCACTACTTCACTCTGGAGTTTGTTCCACTTCCTGACAATTTTAAGGCTGAAGAAATACATCCTAACTTCCCTATGGCTCCTCTGAGTTTTCAGCGTCCAGCTGTGTCCCCTTGTTCCTGTGTCCCATCTGTGAAAAATTCTGGCCCTCTCCACCTTGTCAATTCCTCTTAATGTTTTATACATCGTTATCATATCCACCCCTATCTCTCCTGTTTTCCAGTGTGTGTGTTTGTGTGTTAATAAAACACAATATGAAGTTAATAGAATTTTATTGAAAAGACATTTCGTCCACCAGGAAGTTTATCAATTCCACTAAAGTTTTGATTAAGACTAAATTCTTGATAAACTTTCTGGTGGACGTTATGTTTTCTCAATAAAATTTCACAGATCGCTCATTGTGTCTTATTCACATATGTTTATCTTTCAGTCTGTATGTTCGTGTTTCTAAAAAATATCCTTCATGCAAGTACTGGCGTCTTGAAAGACAACAATTGTGTTCTTGGGACCCCAGGTAACCAGCAGATCTACTTGTCTCTCCTTGAGAATCGCACACAAAGACCTGGTATCCTTGTCCCCACTTCGACCCCCACCGTGTCTGTGTAAACTTTTCTCCTTTCATTCAGTTTGGTCGTTTAAACTCCTGTCACTCTGCTGGACACAGGTATGCATTCCATATCCCAAGTCTGGAAAGAAACGTAAGCGAACACTAGGGCATATTTATTAGATAACGTTTCAGTCCTTGATCACTTCTATTAAGTGATCACTTCTATAAATGATCACTTCTATAAATGATCACTTCAATAAGTGATCACTTCTGTAAGTGATTAAGGTCCCAGGACCGAAATATTTTGTAATACGTATATCCTGATGTTTGCACACTTGTTTTTCTAAACCAATTTGTGGGTATCTGTTACTAAGGTTTATACCATATCCCAAGTCACCTCCATATCCCATGTCCAGTCGTGGGAGACACAATCCCACCTTTCCTACCCGTCACCTTCGCATGTGTGTAAATTCTTGAGGTTCGTCGCTACTATTTTGTGCTTCTGGATCTCTGGGAGTGTTTACGTGTGTCCCTGGAGCCTTCCTCCCCTCCCTCGCTCCCTCCCTATCTCTTTCATGACCTTTCTCCTGTGATGAGTTTCGAGAGTTTTTCTATTATCAGAGCCCGGCCTTGGGCCAGGCTTTTCTGGTGATTGCCTTGTTAACCAGGATGTTGCTGGTGGTGGTTCGCTGACCCACATATCCAGTACATCCTGGTTGATCTGGCACCTTGGTTGGACTGACCACCTTCTACCAAAAGTACTACCACTGTCTCTAACATTGTTTTATCCTGAATTCGACTGAAGCAGCACGTTCTTCAAGCGAAACGTTCCCCAAGTGAAGATTCGCAGGTGTTGCACGTGCGTCTTGTACATCAACATCTTGCCTGGTGTTACCCGACTCTTGTGGTTAACATGCTAGGAACATGTGTTCTACTGAAGAATGTTTAGAGAATCTGTGCCTCCGAGGCCCGGTTCCAGACCGGGTGTACCAATAAATGGCCTGATCAATTAGGCTGTTGGTGCTAGCCGCAAACATTCAAGTGTTGGGTCAAGGGTATCCGAGTAGTGTCGTGTATTTAATGTTCAATCCCGGGTTCAATCCCGCCCGTGGTATGATAATAACAATATAGACGTGTCTACTTCTGTCTCAGAGGAATTACTGAACCCATTGTGGAATGTTGGACGATATCACATTGCTATACTGAAGTCTCCCATTTCATTACTCCTCTTCTTCCTCCTCCTCCTCCTCCGCCTACTCCTCCTCCTCCGCCTACTCCTCCTCCTCCTCCTTCTCCTCCTCCTCCTCCTCCTCCTCCTCCTCCTCCTCCTCCTCCGCCTACTCATCCTCCTCCTCCTACTCATCTTCTTCCCACTACTGATCCATCACAGGTGAGGCCAAGAGTCTCCACTACTGTCGCACTCCTGGTTCCGTCTACCTTTCTCTATTAAGCATTTATGGCTCATTTCCATAACAATTAGAGTTTTTCTGGCGATTGTAAACATTGAGGAATACTTGTCGGACAAAGCAGCGGCCATCGTGGTATCATAAAATGACTTAACAGTTTGCTGTGGGCTCCACTTGTAGTGCTCTCTTAAGCTCCAGTGGTTGGTTCCTGGTCCAGACTAACGGTCTGGACCACGGTCCCTGGAAATACAAGACCTGGGACTCTTCAACAGCCTCCCACGATTCATAGAGAGAATTACCAAAAGACCTCTGACTGCCTTCAAAGAGGGAGCCGGACAGATACCTAAAGTCAGTACCTGCCCGACCAGCCGAGCTGTGTTTCGTAATTTGGACTACGTGCGGCCAACAGTAACAGCCTGGTTGATCAGGCTCTGATCCAATGGGAGGCCTGGTCAAGGACTGGGCCGCGGGGGCGTTGACCCCAGGAACACCCTCCAGGAAGACCGGGCTGCCTTCTCCTACCAACACCATATACTCTACGCTGAAAATCCAGACCCCACTGAAGGCCTTCCACTGGTTTATGGCAGCAACAGCGATAATGTAACACTCACTCTGCTTATCAGATTGTTATTCCCGGTGAAGGGTTCTAAAACCTTATAGAACCATCACTATATGGAGTTGTAAATAAACATTTTGTGTGAAGTACTGGTAGGGAGGCATCTCGAGATGGATTCTTTTTACGTGTTCTATTTGTATGACTAAAGTATATTTAATATAGTTAATTACACACACACACAAACACACACACACACACACACACACACACACACACACACACACACACACACACACACATATATATATATATATATATATATATATATATATATATATATATATATATATATATATATATATGTAATGTATATATATATATATATATATATATATATATATATATATATATATATATATATATATATATATATATATATATATATATATATATATATATATATATATATATTCTCTCCCACATCACTGTCATTTATCTCCCCTCCCTTCCACATCGGTTTCGTTATCTTCACTCCCTACCACATCAGTTTCATTTATCTCCCCTCCCACATCAGTTTCATTTATCTCCCCTCCCACATCAGTTTCATTTATCTCCCCTCCCTCCCACATCAGTTTCATTTATCTCTCCTCCCTCCCACATCAGTTTCATTTATCTCCCCTCCCTCCCACATCAGTTTCATTTATCTTTCCTCCCTCCCACATCAGTTTCATTTATCTCTCCTCCCACATCAGTTTCATTTATCTCCCCTCCCTCCCACATCAGTTTCATTTCTCTCTCCTCCCTCCCACACCAGTTTCATTTATCTCTCCTCCCTCCCACATCAGTTTGATTTATCTCCCCTCCCACATCAGTTTCATTTATCTCTCCTCCCTCCCACATCAGTTTCATTTATCTTTCCTCCCTTCCACATCAGTTTCATTTATCTCTCCTCTCTCCCACATCAGTTTCATTTATCTCCCCTCCCTCCCACAACAGTTTCATTTATCTCTCCTCCCTCCCACATCAGTTTCATTTATCTCTCCTCTTTCCCACATCAGTTTCATTTATCTCTCCTCCCTCCCACATCAGTTTCATTTATCTTTCCTCCCTTCCACATCAGTTTCATTTATCTCTCCTCTCTCCCACATCAGTTTCATTTATCTCCCCTCCCTCCCACATCAGTTTCATTTATCTCTCCTCCCTCCCACATCAGTTTCATTTATCTCTCCTCCCTCCCACATAAGTTTCATTTATCTCTCCTCTCTCCCACATCAGTTTCATTTATCTCCCCTTCCTCCCACATCAGTTTCATTTATCTCCCCTTCCTCCCACATCAGTTTCATTTATCTCCTCCCTCCCATATCAGTTTCATTTATCTTCCCTCCCTCCCACACCAGTTTCATTTATCTCCCCTCCCTCCCACATCAGTTTCATTTATCTCCCCTCCCTCCCACAACAGTTTCATTTATCTCTCCTCCCTCCCACATCAGTTTCATTTATCTCTCCTCTCTCCCACATCAGTTTCATTTATCTCTCCTCCCTCCCACATCAGTTTCATTTATCTTTCCTCCCTTCCACATCAGTTTCATTTATCTCTCCTCTCTCCCACATCAGTTTCATTTATCTCCCCTCCCTCCCACATCAGTTTCATTTATCTCTCCTCCCTCCCACATCAGTTTCATTTATCTCTCCTCCCTCCCACATCAGTTTCATTTATCCCACATCAGTTTCATTTATCTCCCCTCCCTCCCATATCAGTTTCATTTATCTCCCATTTATCTCATTTATCTCCCTCTCCCACATCAGTTTCATTTATCTCCCCTCCCTCCCACATCAGTTTCATTTATCTCCCCTCCCTCCCACATCAGTTTCATTTATCTCCTCCCTCCCATATCAGTTTCATTTATCTTCCCTCCCTCCCACACCAGTTTCATTTATCTCTCCTCTCTCCCACATCAGTTTCATTTATCTCCCCTCCCTCCCACATCAGTTTCATTTATCTCCCCTCCCTCCCACATCAGTTTCATTTATCTCCCCTCCCTCCCACATCAGTTTCATTTATCTCCCCTCCCTCCCACATCAGTTTCATTTATCTCCCCTCCCTCCCACATCAGTTTCATTTATCTCCCCTCCCTCCCACATCAGTTTCATTTATCTCCCCTCCCTCCCACATCAGTTTCATTTATCTCCCCTCCCTCCCACATCAGTTTCATTTATCTCCCCTCCCTCCCACATCAGTTTCATTTATCTTCCCTCCCTCCCACATCAGTTTCATTTATCTCCCCTCCTTCCCACATCAGTTTCATTTATCTCCCCTCCCTCCCACAACTAACATTATTATATATCTTCCCACCACTGAATGAAATGTGAAATGCAGCCTTCATGATCCTCAGGATTTCGGTCTATCGGACCAACCAGAAAAAATGCCAGAAGTCAGTATTTTTGTCAGTATGTTGAAGCGAAATATCATTCAGTAGAGTTTGTATAGGAGAATACCACTAGCACAAGCACTAAGTATCCACTGGAACAAGAGCTTAGATCTAGGTGAAATCCCAGACCTTAAAGAGTGCAGACAGAGCTCCTTTGCATAAAGGCGGCAGTAGAGCACTAACCAAAAATTACAGACCAGAGTGGTTTTAACATCACACGTCATAGAAGTCTTGGAATATGAGACGCAATATAACAAATTTTATGGAACATCGTAACCTAAGCAGTTTAAATCAAGAAGGATTTAGAGCAGAAGATCATGCTTGTTACCACTACTAAACCACAATGGCAGAATTACGGAGGCATTGGAATTAAACGAGTACACAGATGTGGTATACATTTTGTTAGGGCATTTGATAATTGCAATCATGGTGTGATTGCACGTACAGTGAAGGCGATAAGTATAACGGGGAAGGTAGGCAAACTAATACTGGACTTCCTGACAGCTAAAACACGAAGAGTGGTGGTAAACAGCAAAATCTATCGTTAGCAAAGTACAAAGCTCAGTACCCCAAGGCACGCTCCTGGCACCTCTACTGTTTATTCTGATACTAGACATAGATACAAATACTCACCACAGTTTCGTATCATTTTCGGATGATACTAAAAAAAAGAATGAAAATCCCCTCAGCAGTAGACAGGAAAAATATGCAAAAAGATATAATCATAGTTGTCCACTGGGCAGTAGAGAATAATACGACTTTCCACGGTGACAAGTTCCAAATGCTTAATTTTGGAAAAATTGAAGAACTCAAGAGAAACACTGCACTGTATACAAAACAATAAGATCAGCCAGAAAAAAAGGAACCTGTGAAGGGCTTGGGAGTAATTATGTAAGATGATCTTTCCATAAAAGAACACAATAAGGTAACTATCACGAAAGCCAGGATAATGACAAAGTGGATAATGAGAAGTTTTAGAAGAAGGGAAATAGTGCCAATGGTGACACTATTCAAACTGATTGTGCTCTCTCGTTTATTGTTCATTGTTGATGGCTCCGTTCCGGGCAGGAGAGAACACACACACACACAGATCAGTTACGGCCTGAATATTTACTCGCTGGAGCTAAGAGAGAGAGAGAGAGAGAGAAAGGCACGTGGTTTAGTAGGTACTTGGAAATTGCTTGAGAGCCTAGTTCTAAATCTGCACACTGCCACAACAGTATACTGGAGTGAGATATACGGGAGAACATGTAAAATAAAACCAGTGAAAAGTACAGGCGCCGTGGACACAATAAGAGAACATTGTATCAGCATCTGTTGTCCCCGAGTTTTTCATGTCTTACAAGAAAAATATCTCCTTCAGGTTCCGGATCAATCAGGCTGTGTGGATATGTGGGCCAGCGGGCCGCCAGCAGCAACAGTCTTGTTGACCAGGCAAGCACCAGACAAACCTGACGCTGGGCTAGGCTGCCAGAGCAGGAAAACTCTTAAAACTCTTCAGAGGTAAATAAAAGGTAGTCTTCGTTATTGGGTACATCCCAGGCTGTGCAATCCTTCCTAGCTGGACACATCCCAGGCTGTGCAATCCTTCCTAGCTGGGCATGTCCCAGGCTGTGCAATCCTTCCTAGCTGGGTACATCACAGGCTGTGCAATCCTTCCTAGCTAGGTACGTCCCAGTCTGTGCAAACCTTCCTAGCTGGGTACGTCCCATGTTGAGAAATGGGATTACCAGCTAAGTTTAAATATAGGGAAACTTAACTTAGAAAGACAACTCATCGCCTGCACAGCCGCCCCTGCAGACGAGGTCTTGAGAAGCTGTCGAAGTCATCTCTCAACGGGCTGTAATGAGTTATAATTTGTAAGATTATAAATTACCCCTAGGGGGTGTTATGTCAGCATATTTCATTCACTAATGGCTGACAAACTTACTTGTGTGGACTCAAAGGTCCGCATATCACCGGGGTTTATGATAAGTGACTAACTCACGACTTTATACTCAACTGCGCAGTCAATAGTAGTACATCACGAGTTAGAACACTTACCTGGGTATATGTATCTGACCCATAATTACACCCGGATATCCGTTGAGTTGATTGAAGAATAGTGTTCTTTGAAGAATGTCGCACTACACTCTGTTAGATCACAACACTCGTTGTTACACTGTTCATCAATAATTGTTCACACAATATCACAAGAAGTTGATCACACTTCTCTGTAAGTGTTTATCGTGTTTTGTGAGACACTTTGTTCACACTAACGCACAGATCGTTCTTTGTTGGTTATCCTGGCATCAGTGTCACTCTCAGTAGAGTCAAAAGTAATCTGAAGACGCCACAACGCCCCACGCCGTTACTGCCCCCAATACAAAGGAAAAGCTGACATAGTACTTTTGCTTCCTTGCCACTTCCTCGATGAAGCAAAGCAGAATGTTTAAATCTTGCTGTCTTAAGTATAGACAACAATGTACACTATCTTTACTATGGTAATAAAGTGGGAGCAGGATTTTCCTTAATTGTCCTGCTAAGGTAAGAGATGTACTGTCTCTTATTAAAATACACTCTGCAACACTGGACTGCAAGGAGCGACGGTCGCTTGACCACGTCGCATACTGGTACTGCATCTGCGATCAATTACTCACTGTAGCAGTAAACAAGACGCTTGCCCCTTCTGAGAGGGCTGGGCCCCTCATGGCTGAAAGGGGCTGAAGGGGGCTGATACCCCCCTCCTGGAGAAAATTTCTCCACATCCCAGGCCGTGCAATCCTTCCAAGCTAGGCACATCCCAAGCTGTGTATTTCTTTCTAGCTGGGCACATCCCAGGCTATACGAACCTTCCTAGCTGGACACATCCCGTGCTGTTCCAAACCTCCACCAACACTCTGACCAGTTGGGTAAAAATGAAAGGGAAACTGCTGAGTTCATCTCCGTACAATAGGGATATGCAGTCTTTTGTACCTTTGCTTCATGCCTTTGTACCTTTGGTTCATGATGGTCGTCTCCCACGAGTCGTCCGGTAATGGAAGGGAAAAAAACCTGTGTAGCTTAAACATACTTGCGGAGCTTTGGTTTACCTGGTCTTTTCAGATTGGTACACATCCTGCTCACGACCCAAGTTGCTGTAGGGAGACAGTATTTCCTGGGTTCCAGGACCTGCTAAATTTGTCAGTTTTCGTCTGTCTGTATCTAGATGTACTTCTGTTAACCCCTTTGGGGTCTAGTTCTTACGTACTTTCTGTGTCTGTATGATGGATATGGAGTGCATAAAAAACTAGCCACTGCCGTCCACAGGATGGATATGAGGTGCACAATAAACTAGCCATTATCATCCACAGGATGGATATGAGGTGCACAATAAACTAGCCATTATCATCCACAGGATGGATATGAGGTGCACAATAAACTAGCCACTACCATCCACAGGATGGATATGAGATGCACTCTTCTCCTATTCCCCATACCTTACCCCTGCCCTACATTTTTTTTACTATCACTACTATCCCATAATCTCTTTTCTCCCCTTGCAGTCCACCTCTCCTCATCCCATTTCTCTAATCCTCCCCCTCCCGTTTACCCATCTCTCTCCCTCCGTCTCTACCTTCCCATTTTCTGTCCATTCCCCTATCTTTCTTCCCCTTATCCGCCACCTTCTTCACCCCATCCTCTTTGCCTCGTCTTATTTCCTCTCGCTGTTTACCTCTCTCTCTCTCTCTCTCTCTCTCTCTCTCTCTCTCTCTCTCTCTCTCTCTCTCTCTCTCTCTCTCTCTCTCTCTCTCTCTCTCCTCTCATCTCCTCTCCTCTCCTCTCCTCTCCTCTCCTCTCCTCTCCTCTCCCACTCTTCCTACTCTGCCCTTCCTCTTTCCTCTCCAGCATCTTCGAGCACCAAGAGGAAGAAACGTTCACAATTTAACGTTAGCTGTTTTTGCTCGGTCACCTTGTTGCCTAAACGTTTCAATTTTGGATTCTGTAATTTGATTATTTGTGATTAAAATTACGTATTTACAGGTTTATGTAACCTAACCTAACTTAACCTAGTAAAGCCTAACGTAACGTAACGTAACCTAACGTAGTGTAACCTAACCTAATGTAGTGTAACCTAACCTAACTTAACCCCTAACGTAGTGTAACCTAACATAACCTAACCTAACCCCTAACGTAACTGAAAATAACCTAACGAATCTTAACCTAATCTAACCTAAGCTATCTAGGAAAAGGAAAAAAAAATGGCAACAAATTGTACGAGTATATGTTTGGAGTCGAGGGACCTTCATGGACTGGAAGGTAAGTCATAGAAATCCCCCAGAACAGCAGCGAGCAACATAACATCACTTGTCTTTGTAAACATTCAGGAGTAATAAAATATCTTTCATCAATAGTCTCCTCATTGAGTCGAATATAATATTTGCAGTCTCCTACCTCTTCTTTTTTTTATTGTGGATAACTTATCAACTTTATCATGAAGGAATAATTCAGTGTCGTGAAATCTATAACAATTCTAAATGAATTCCTTTGTCTTTGACTTGCTTCTGTAATGACTATATTATTAAAGTCATTGTGTGAGTCAAGTGTCTTCAGTAATGACAGAATCAGTAATAATCAGAGTCAAGCTCAGTGTCATTAGTTAACTTTAGCGCTATTATGATGGTAAAAATTCAAGTCACAGTGTAAACGCCCAGATTTTAATTCCCATCTCTAATTTAACATGGTTGCTATAGTTCTTATTTAAAGAGGTGACAACAAGAACAGATGCAGCCTGCTAGTAGACACCTGCTTAGAACCATCAGTGTATATAATTTGTGATATATTATTACTAACAGTTATAATAGTAATAATATCTTTATTTCTACAAGTACATGTATAAGGTACACAGGCCTAGCTGATATCAATGACATAACTCACGAAATCGTAATGACACGATTGCAAACAAACCATACCACGGATGGGGATAGAACCCGCGATCAGAGAGTCTCAAAACTCCAGACTTCGCGTTAGCCACTGGACCAGCTAGCCACGGTCTGGAGTTTTGAGACTCTCTGATCGCGGGTTCCAACCCCGTCCGTGGTATGGTTTGTTTGCAATCGTGTCATTACGATTTCGTGAGTCATGTTGACGGCTTTGAGGGGACTTGAGCTAGAGTTCGTCACGGCCACGCTAGCTGGAGATTCGTCTGTAAAAACTTGCATTTGTGGACACAGTGATGCGTATGCTAACCTTCCTATGGTGTAGAAATATACCTAGTTGGACGAATCTTATTGTGGCTAGCTGGTCCAGTGGCTAACGCGACGGTCTGGAGTTTTGAGACTGACCGCGGGTTCTATCCCCGCCCGTGGTATGGTTTATCAATGACATGCTACTATATAAAAAGCCACATGTTATGGAGAGCATTTCGGGCAAATTAGATCAATTTTGTCCCAGGATGCGACCCACATGTCTGTCTTCACCCATTTTACTGATGGGTGAACATAGACAAACGGTGTAAGGAAACACGCCCAATGTGTCTACTCTCGCTGGGAATCGAACCCAGACTCTCGCCGTATGCACTTCTTGGGAGGGGCTTTAACTATGTGATACTAACTGAACACAACTTCCATAGAGGGGTGAAATACTCTTGTTTGAGGATTTGTGGGGTAAGGTGTGTGTGACTCTCTCTCTCTCTCTCTCTCTCTCTCTCTCTCTCTCTCTCTCTCTCTCTTTTTTTACACAGGGTTTGACAAGGTTAAGGATCCCTAGCTTTATTGACAGCTATTTACAGGTTAAGGATTCCTAACTTTATTGGCAAGCTAAGAGCTGTTACCTACATCAGCTCATTTGAAAGAATTTTTATTGTTATGAGACATACAAGTAGGGAACAGGATGAAGTTGGAGCCATCTGTGGGCCAGCATTTTCATTTGATCAACTGACTTTATCTCGTTGACATCATTATGCTGTACGAATGTGTTCCATACTCGAGTCATCCTGGGTATGTATGATCTCAGATGGAGTGATGTTCTGGAGAAGGGTACAGCCAGAGTGAAGTTACTGCTTTCTGCCCGTCTTTTGGCATAAAAGCTTGTTTCACGCTGTCCTCGAAGTGGATCCAAGTGTGGTATTTTGACAATATTGGCCTTGTACATAACAGTAAGGCCACCCACATCCCTCCTATGTTGAAGGCTCTGCTGAAATGACAGATCTATCCAGGATGGGTCCAGGCGAGAGATGAGACGTCTTGCTCTGTTCTCTACTCTGTCAAGCAGTCGCAGATGAGAGGGGGGGCAGGCAAACCAAGAAAGTGGAGCATACTCAAGGTGTGAGCGTACTTGTGCCTCGTACAGGATCTTGCAACCCCTACTGTCAAGCAGATGCGAGATACGGCGAAGTGCTGTAAGCTTCCTGGCTGCCTTGTTTGCAAGATTTACAACATGGTTCTTCATGGTTAGTTTGGAGTCAAATTTCACCCCAAGGATATCAACTTCTTCTCCAGGTGCCAACATCCTCCCATTCATCCTTACTACTGCACCAGCATTACCATCATGGTGCCTAGAGATGATCATCATTTGCGTTTTCTCAGGTGCAAATGTTACTTGCCATCTATTTCCCCAAGCTGATATAGCTCTCAGCTGGTGATTGATGTAGCTTAGAGCAGCTGGCATTTCTTCTCTTGGATAAGTGAATGTCAGTGTACAGTCGTCTGCATATGCATGTGATTCTGGGATGGGATGAAGAAGGTCGTTGAAGTAGACATTCCATAACAATGGACCCAGCACGCTTCCTTGTGGAACACTTGCCCCAATAGGATGCCTTGCTGATTCCGTTCCATTGAGGACTACACTTAGAGATCTACCATGAAGGTAATCACTGAGGAGACATAGCGTAGAGCCTGCAATTCCCAGTGCTTGAAGTTTTGCTAAGAGGCCCTGGTGCCACACCCGGTCGAAAGCGCCAGCAATGTCCAGTGCTACCACACAGCTGACTTTGGATTCATCCAGTGACTGGTGCCACTTAGTGGAGAGGTTTAACAACAGATCAGCAGCAGAGTAACCTTTCCTGAAGCCATATTGACGATCACAAAGTAGTGAGTGGTAGTCAAAAAACTCTGTCATTTGTCTTGAGATTATTGTCTCAAGGATCTTACCAGTGATTGACAGGAGTGACACTGGTCTGTAGTTGCTGATTTCTGCTCTGCTCTTCTTTTTGTGAACAGGGACTACATTTGCCTCTTTCCATAGAGAGGGCCATTTACACTGTACTAGGCAGTGCTGAAAGATGCGAGTTAGAGGTGGTGCTAGCTGGTCTGCACATCTTCTCAACAATCTTGGGCTCAACTTGTCTGGGCCCACAGCCTTTTCTTGGTCAAGCGATTTAAGAAGGAAATGCACCTCCTCCTGCCTTATTGTCACCACTGACAGTTTTGACACAGTTCTTGCAGCTAGCCAAGGAGGGTCCCTTGCTGGATCAGGAACTTGCATTTTGGTAGCAAAGTGTTCAGCAAAGAGGTCCGCCTTCTCTTGACTACTAGTAGAGGTGGTCCCATCGTGTCGATTTAGAGGTGGAATAAGTTCATCAGGCAGATAACCTTGTCTGTCCTTGACCAGGGACCACCAGGTTTTGGAGCCTACCCTACCTGATGCTAACTTTCTTTTAGTGTCCACCTCCCATTTAGCAATGGCCCACTTTTGAACATCACCCATATGCCTACAGGCTTGCATGTGCAAGTTCCTGTTATAGGTGGTAGGATGTCTCTTATACCTTCGCCATGCTTTGTACTTAGCAGTAGCAGCCTCTCTACAACGAAAGCCAAACCAAGGCTGATCTGTAGGCTTCGTCACATATTGCCGGTGAGGAATGTGTTCTTGTAGATTAAGGATGTGTCCAGTGAAGGCTTTCACTTGGTTGTCAACATCCCCTTGGAGAAGAGCATTCCAGTCGGTGGTGGCGAGCTCAGAGCAAAGGGCTGGCCAATTACCTCTTTTCCATAGCCAGGTTGTGCGTGTGGACTCCTCACCTCGTTCTGTTGGGATCTTAAGTGTGGTAAAAACAGCCTTGTGGTCAGACGGTCCAACGTAGCCGAGGGGTTGACAAGTGACTATGCCTTCTGCCAGATCACTCACTACTGGGTCAAGGGAGGAGCCAGAGATATGAGTAGGGAAATCAACAAAGTTTCTCATGTCAAACACTGCAAGAAGGTCATCAAAGTCCCTCTGTATAAGGTGCTGGTTGAGGTCACCAACAATTATAATATGTTGACAGTTGTGTTGTAGCAGAAGGCAGTCAATATTTTCCATTAGGAAGTTGATAGGGTCTGCATGTTGCCACTGAGGTCTGTACATTGCACATGTTAGTACAGAGGTACTAGTGTTTATACAGAGCTTGAAGAACACCATTTCAAGATGTGTAGGGGTGGCAACATCAATGTGCTGGGCATGAACACTTTTAGAGAAGCACACAGCAACACCTCCTCCTTGCCCTTCCTGTCTCTTCTCATCCATGAGGTGTAGCCAGCAATTCTTCCAAAATTTTCTGGAGTCCTGTCATCCAAAAATGTTTCAATAACAGCTATCATGTCGGGACGTCGAGTGTTCACAAAACTATGTGTGAGCTCTCTCTCTCTCTCTCACTCTCACTCTCACTCTCACTCTCACTCTCACTCTCACTCTCACACTCACTCTCACTCTCACTCTCACTCTCTTCCTCCCTCCCTCCCTCCCTCCCTCTCTCTCCCTCACTCCCTCCCTCCCTCCCTCCCTCCCTCCCTCCCTCCCTCCCTCCCTCCCTCCCTCCCTCCCTCCCTCCCTCCCTCCCTCGCTCAGTACTTATGCAAGTTTTACCACAATGTAATATATCTTACCTCACGCCACTATAATATATCTTACCTCACGTCACTGTAATCCACGCAGTATTCCTCTATCATCTATGTAACATTTAACATTTCAAGTCGCACCTTCAAATAATTCCTGAGATCGAAAATGCATTTTAGGTTTTTCCTGTTGCAAACAATTCTCCTTAATTATCCACTGAATTGGCAATTGATTACCAATAATGTGGCGTGTCTGTTGCTGGATGGCATTTTTATCACTCTGCAAGACACAACCTGCTAATTGATCTCTGCATTTGCAAGTTTAGCATCATTAGTTAGCTCATCAGATTGATCTAGCGGGTTTAAATCTGTTTATTTTCGAGGAATTTCTGCGTGTGTTGAGTTCAGCAGTGATGGTTTGGTGGGTATCAACATGCAAGCGTCTGATAATTGTACCTCTGGTGGCCACCATTATTGTCTGCAGTCCATCCTTTGCTGGCAAGAAGTGATCATCTCTCCGTAAATTCTGTGGTATTCTGAAAGTTCAAAGTAATTTCTTTTTATACACTACCCTCCCCAGATTATTCTCTTCTCTCCCTCATTCCTACACTACCCTCCCCAGATTATTCTCTTCTCTCCCTCATTCCTACACTACCCTCCCCAGATTATTCTCTTCTCTCCCTCATTCCTACACTACCCTCCCCAGATTATTCTCTTCTCTCCCTCATTCCTACACTACCCTCCCCAGATTATTCTCTTCTCTCCCTCATTCCTACACTACCCTCCCCAGATTATTCTCTTCTCTCCCTCATTCCTACACTACCCTCCCCAGATTATTCTCTTCTCTCCCTCATTCCTACACTACCCTCCCCAGATTATTCTCTTCTCTCCCTCATTCCTACACTACCCTCCCCAGATTATTCTCTTCTCTCCCTCATTTCTACACTACCCTCCCCAGATTATCCTCTTCTCTCCCTCATTCCTACACTACCCTCCCCAGATTATTCTCTTCTCTCCCTCATTCCTACACTACCCTCCCCAGGTTATTATCTTCTCTCCCTTATTCTTTTCTCTCCCTTATTCTCTTCTCTCCCTTATTCTCTTCTCTCCCTCATTCCTACACTACCCTCCCCAGATTATTCTCTTCTCTCTCTCATTCCTACACTACCCTCCCCAGATTATTCTCTTCTCTCCCTCATTCCTACACTACCCTCCCCAGACTATTCTCTTCTCTCCCTCATTCCTACACTACCCTCCCCAGATTGTTCTCTTCTCTCCCTCATTCCTACACTACCCTCCCAGATTATCCTCTTCTCTCCCTTTCTCTTACACTACCCTCCCCAGATTATTCTCTTCTCTCCCTCACTCCTACCCTCCCCTCCCCAAGCTATTCTCCCTTCTCTCTCTCTCTCATCCATCTGAACATCAATCCCCTACCACCTGAACATCAGTCCTCTATCATCTGAACATCAGTCCTCTATCATCTGAACATCAAGCTCCCTACCATCTCAACATCAGTCCTCTATCATCTGAACATCAAACCCTATACCATCTGAACATCAGTCCTCTATCATCTGAACATCAAGCCCCCTACCATCTGAACATCAGTCCTCTATCATCTGAACATCAAGCCCCGCCCATCTGGAGTATCAGACTGGCACATAGTATCACAGTGTACTCGGGGTGGGGTGGGGTAGGTGGGAGAGGTCAGTGATAGTTAAGGTTGAAGAGTGAGCAGTATGTGGCGTGGTGGTGTCTAGTGATGATAGTTGAGGCAGTGCAAGGTGCAGCCTTCACAATCTTAATAACCAGATACCTGCAGAAATTAGCCACGGAGATGGAGGATTGATGGGATGGAATAAGAGAGTTGAGGGAAGGAGGGGATATGGGAGGGTGCACTTGTGATGGGTAGAGTTTGATAGGTGAGTGAGGGTGGATGAGTGGATGGTGAGTGATGGTGGATGAGTGGATGGTGAGTGATGGTGGATGGTGAGTGATGGTGGATGAAGGGATGGTGGAACAAGTCATCGAGGTTATGGTACAACTCCAAACTGTTAAGACAAGGTTATGATGTAGTGATATAAACAGTTTGTGTTGCAGGAGTGCAGAGGCAGGAGGAAATGAGAGAGACGGGAAGTGAAGGAAAGAGAGGAGAGGCAAGGCAAGAAATGATGAGGAGGGAAGGATGAGAGAGGTTGAAACCTAGTTAATAAGGGAGAAGGTTGAGTGTTAGGCTGTGGTTGTGAGCGCTCGCGTGCGTTGTTTGTTGTTAATGTAAAACTAGTGAGAAGAATAAACCAAACGAGGACAGGGAAAGACTGCAAACGAATCTGAACAAACTGCAAGATTGGTCAGAAAAGTGATTGCTTGACTTCAGCCCCAGCAATGCCAGGTCATGAAGATCGAGGGAGTGAGGCTGCAGTCCTCACTGCAGCCTCACTGCAGTCCTCACTGCAGCCTCACTGGGTGAGCACAGTGCCTACCATTTCACCAGAGGCTCACATCAATCGAATAACCCCAACAGTAAATGATTATCAGGCAAATCTGAGAGAGCCTTCAGGAATCTCTACAAAGTGTCTTCTCGGGCTCTTTATACATTATACGTCAGGCCCATCTTGGAGCATGCAGCACCAGTATGGAACCCACACCTGAGCAAGCATATTAAGAAACTGGAGAAAGTACAGGAGTACGCATCAAGGCTTATTCCTGAGTTAAGATGTATAAGCTATGGGGAGAGGCTAACGTAACTGAACCTAACGACAGTGGAGGAGACAAGAACCAGGACAACCTCACGGCATCACCTCGATTTCTTTACCATCACCACAACTCTCCTCAGGCACCAAGCCTCCCTTCTTCCTCACCCACCCTACCCAATACTCTCCCATTACATTCTTCCCAAAATTCTGCTCCCAGGTAGTGGTATAGCAGTGAGGGTTGGAGGATGGGGAGATGAACATATGAGAACTTGGCTTTTCCCATCTCCTTTTTCCCAGATCTGAGCCCAGACCATTTTAACACCCTCGTGTTATATGTCACAACAATGTATATCCTGTTGGAGTTTATGCAAGGTCTCTTTAGCCTTCTGCCAGAACCCGTGTAACCTCATCCCTTTATCAGTTCTGCTTTTCCATTGTCAGGGCAGAAGGGACATCCAGCCTCTCCAAGCACTTAGTCTCCATGGATTGTCACTTGATGGGCTTTCTTCTTATAGTCTGCTTGGCTCTTATGGACAGAAGGAAAAGGGCAAAATCTTGTTACCAAATCAGTGTAGGGGCAGGTCTCTCAGAGTAGGTGAAGCAAGATCTTGGTGTATATTCACCCTCTCAGGCCATCTGAGGTATCCTGTCAGGATCTTGGATAACCTCAGCTCTCCTCTCCTGGAATACTACTTCATTGCCTCTCATCTATATACTGGACCCTTCATGGATCCTATGACCTACATGATCCTCCAATAATTGCGATAGATGATCATCCTCATTTTCAGACTCGTAATCGAGTCCTTGATCCCTTCCTTAGGATCCTCTCATTACTAGGTCAAGGGACCTCATTTACAGGGCCCCTGCTATGTGGCCCTCTCATTACTAGGCCAGGGGACCTCATTTACAGGTCCCTGCTACGTGGCCCTCTCATTACTAGGCCAGGGGACCTCATCTACAGGCCCCTGCTACGTGGCCCTCTCATTACTAGGCCAGGAGACCTCATTTACAGACCCCTGCTATGTGGGGCTCTCATTACTAGGCTAGGGAACCTCATTTACAGGCCCCTGCTACGTGGCCTTCTCATTACTAGGCCAGGGGACCTCATTTACAGGCCCCTACTACGTGGCCTTCTCATTACTAGACCCCTACTACGTGGCCTTCTCATTACTAGGCCAGGGGACCTCATTACATGCCCCTGCTACATGGCAATCTCATTATTAGGTCAGCAGACCTCATTTACAGGCCCCTGCTACGTGGCCCTTTCGTTGCCATTGGACCTTTTAGCACACAAACAGGGAGTAGAAATGAAATTAGCTCAGAGGCGTCCACACCACCGTATGTCCTTCGATGTTGGGTACAACATCTAGCTTGGCTGGATGCACCATTGTTAAGGATTGTGTAGTCTAGTGATCTAAAGCGTCATGCGTTTTCGCTCTCCATGAGGCGCGCCAAAGCAGCATGGGTTCGACTCCTTGGCTAGTGCAGTGTTGTTATATATATATATATATATATATATATATATATATATATATATATATATATATTATATATATATATATATATATATATATATTATATATAATTATATAAATATATTATATATATATATTATATAGGTAGTAGGTTGGTAGACAGCAACCGCCCAGGGAGGTACTACCGTCCTGCCAAGTGAGTGTAAAACGAAAGCCTGTAATTGTTTTACATGATGGTAGGATTGCTGGTGTCCTTTTTTCTGTCTCATGAACATGCAAGATTTCAGGTACGTCTTGCTACTTCTACTTACACTTAGGTCACACTACACATACATGTACAAGCACATATATACACACCCCTCTGGGTTTTCTTCTATTTTCTTTCTAGTTCTTATTCTTGTTTATTTCCTCTTATCTCCATGGGGAAGTGGAACAGAATTCTTCCTCCGTAAGCTATGCGTGTTGTAAGAGGCGACTAAAATGCCAGGAGCAAGGGGCTAGTAACCCCTTCTCCTGTATATATTACTAAATATGAAAGGAGAAACTTTTATTTTTCCTTTTGGGCCACCCCACCTCGGTGGGATACGGCCGATGTGTTGAAAGAAAGAAGATAATATATATATATATATATATATATAATATATATATATATATATTATATATATATATATATATATATATATATTATATATATATATATATATATTATATATATATATATTTATATATATATATATATATATATATATATATATATATATTATATATATATATATATATATATATATATATATATATATTATATATATATATATATATATATATATATATATATATATATATATATATATATATATATATATATATATATGTGTATATATATATATATATAAGATGATATTTCCGAGCAGTCGTAACATAACGTTAGTAAACAACTGTTAAAGCCTACCCTTGATCCTGACCTTGAGCATATAAGGCGCAGGCTGATTTTCCAAGACTTTTTGCGGGGGGGAAAAAAGTGCTCCTTATATGCTGGAAAATACAGTAAGTTAGGGTTAGGCTGGTACTTGAGAAGCAGTGCTAATTATCTCTCTCCCTTCTATCCTTCATATTGCTTTCTCCCCATTCTTCGCCCCTGTTCGTCCACCCCTCCTCTTATTCCTTCCCTCCCAGTCCTTCACACTTTTTCCTCCTCTCGCTATTCCTCCCCATTTTTCCTCTCCCTTCTCATAGTCCTGTTTATTTCTTCATCCCCATATCTCTCATCCCCATATCTCTTATCCTCCATATTCCCCCTCCTTATACCATTCCTCCCTCTTCCCTCTGTACTCCCCTCCCCATCTCGATACCTTTCTTCCCTATACCTCCCCTCAGTCCTCCCTGTTCCTCCCTGTTCTCATTCTTCTCTATTCCTTCTCCGTTTGCCTCTCTTCCTTTACCCTCCCCAATTTCTCCTTTATTCCTCTCCTTTACTCCTCAATTCCTCCTTTATTCCTCCTCTCATTTTTCCTCTCCCCTCCTTTATTCTTTCTCTCATTTTTCCTCTCCCCTCCTTTATTCTTCCCCTCCTTTTCCTCCTCCCCTCCTTTACTCCCTCTCTCAACCCTCCCTCATCAATTGCAGGGATAATTAAGCAACCCGGATCATAGCTGCTTCAATTATACACACCAGACTAAGTAAATAATCCGACTCTGATGCTATAATCGAAGAGGAGTGGGTAGAGGCTCTGCCTGGGAGAATTATTAGATTATCCTATAATTTTAGAAGGGGAAGTCTCCATTATACGTGATAATTCGACCTCGGAATGGGTTGGGAGTTGGGCCTCGAACCCCCTCGGTGAGTACTCGGTGAGTACACTGTAACTCATTTTTTTCGTATTTTGAGTATGGTTGTACTCACCGAGTTATGTTTGCTGGTGGTCGAGACACAGCTCCCGGTCCTACCTCTTAGACTACTGTGAGCCGACTAGTGTATCAGGACGTGTATAACAGGAGGCTCATTATTGCAGTGTTTCGCCCACATGTAGGAGAAACATCGTGGATACTAAAGTGTCTCCTTTCGCTACACATGCCTTTCTTTAGTCACTTTAGCCTGAATATACATTGGTGCATGAATATACATTGGTGCATGAATATACATTGGTGCATGAATATACATTGCTGCATGAATATACATTGGTACATGAATATACATTGGTGCATGAATATACATTGGTGCATGAATATACATTGGTGCATGAATATACATTGGTACATGAATATACATTGCTGCATGAATATACATTGGTGCATGAATATACATTGGTACATGAATATACATTGCTGCATGAATATACATTGGTGCATGAATATATATTGGTACATGAATATACATTGGTGCATGAATATACATTGGTACATGAATATACATTGGTACATGAATATACATTGGTGCATGAATATACATTGGTACATGAATATACATTGGTACATGAATATACATTGCTGCATGAATATACATTGCTGCATGAATATACATTGGTACATGAATATACATTGGTGCATGAATATACATTGGTACATGAATATACATTGGTGCATGAATATATATTGGTGCATGGTATAAATCTTGGTAAGAGATACCGAGAAACTGGTTTAGAAAGACACGTGAACAAACACTAGGAAGTTTTAGAAAGCGTTTCGGTCCTGGGACCTTGATTACTTCTAACATACAGAAGTTCATGTTGATGTAGGTTTCCCACATCTGTAACTTCTACAGCGGGACAGTATCCCCTGTGGATACTGTTTCAAGAAATATGTAGGGGAAAGAGGGAGAAATCTTTCAGTCCGCCTGACACACTTTCGGGAGTCACTGCCGGGTCACCACATGGAGAGGACCCGGGCCAGGACCCGGGCCAGGACCCGGGCTAGGACCCGTCCTGGCAAACCTACATCAAAATGAACCACTCTAAATAACAAAAAAGGCACAATACCGTGACTGGAACGATACACAAATAACCCGCACATAAAAGAGAGAAGCTTACGACGACGTTTCGGTCCGACTTGGACCATTGACAAAGTCACACCACTCTATGTTAAAAGTGATCAAGGTCACAGGACCGAAGCGTTTTCTAATAAATATATCCTAGTGTTTGCTGACGTGCCTTTCTAAACCGCATTGGTACATGATAATACACTTGTGTATGAAGATACACTTGTGTATGAAGATACACTTGTGTATGAAGATACACTTGTGTATGAAGATACACTTGTGTTAGCATCAGTGAGGTAAATGTTGGTGTATTCACAGAGGTGAGTGAGGTGGGTAATTGTTGGCCCTTGCTTCACCCTGCATGTGGTGGGGTGTCAGGGAGGGTGAGGGAGAGGACTTAGTGGAGGGGGGAGGTATTGATGAAGGGGATATATTGGTGGTGATTGTTGGTTGAGGTGGGGAGGTGAGGGTGAAGTGGAGGTGGTGTTGGTGGAGGGGAGACACAAGAACTAACTTGAAATGGAAGTCAGCCTTAAAATACTACTCCAGTGACTTGGACCTGGCTAGTTTAGGCCAGTAGCTTAGGCCAGTAGTTTAGGCCAATAGGTGACTCGGACGTGCCTAGCATGGGCCAGTAGGCCTGCTGCAGTGCTCTTTCTTTCTTATGTTCTTAAAATAACATGTTAAAAATATGTAGCCAAGACAGGACTCACATCAATGGGTTCAATTTAGAAAAAATTAGATTTAGAAAAGATATAAGAGATCACTGGTTTGGTAATAGAGTTGTGGATGAGCGGAACAAACTCCTGAGTACCGTCGCTGAAGCGAAAACCTCTTGTAGCTTTAAAAATTGGTTATGTAAGCACACGAGTGTGTGTGTGTATGTTGGACCTGCCTAGCATGGGCCAGTAGTCTTGCTGCAGTGCTCCTTTCTCTCTTATGTTCTCTCTTTGATATGCACAAAATGGCCGAGCCACTAGATGGGTTGTGTGAAAAAGGGGCGGGGAAGGGGTGAAGGAGGGGGTAGAGGGAGGGGCAGGCCAGCGGTCATGCAAGAGTCAGTCATGCAAGAAAAGGGCCGCGCCAATCACCTAATTATGAACGCAGCTCAATCAGTGGGGGGGGGGGGGTGAGGATGGGTAGGTGATGTGGAAGTGGGATATGTTGAGGAGGCGGGAGGTGATGAAGAACCAGTGGTGAGGGGGGGGGGTAAGCTGGATTTTCCACACCCATCATCCACTTGTGACCTTTGACTGGTGGGGGTCAAGCTTGGGTGTAAGTCAAGCTCGGGTGTGGGTCAAGCTTGGGTGTAGGTCAAGCTTGGCCCACACCCTCAGCCTTGGAGAAGAGTTCAACTCTATGAAGCTGAACTCTTCTCCAGGCTGAGGGACTGACCATCTCAAATACTTTTTTTCAAGGTTGATGGACTGATTACATCATCTTTATTTCATTGCTACTGCTACCTTTGTATTTGACTGAAGAAGCCTACTGTGTAGGCGAAACGTTTCATCAATAAAGATACCCAGCTGTTGCACATGTGTCTTAATCTTCAATATCTCAGTAATTTATACCATATTGAAAAGTCTCCAAACTATCATGTATCTCTACGTATACAAGAGACATAATTCAGTGTGTCAAAACTATTACGAGAGAGAGGACCCCTAGGTCTCTGAAGAGACCTAGGGATCCATGACTCAATCCTCACAAAGAGATTCATCTCAGCACAGTTAAGAAGCTGCAAATCAACATTCTCAGGGGGCAGCATACCTGTATGTAGCTCTGCACTTTCAACAGACCTACGAGCCAGAGCTCAACCCATTCAAACACTGTTAATATGTGAGACAGTATTATAAGTTGTATTCTTCAGGGCCTGACACATTGACTTCCAACTTTGCCTGTACAGGGGAACCTCTGTGTTTGAACTTAATTGGTTCCTAGGTGGTGTTGGAACTGCGAAAAGTTCGATGTCCGAAACAATACTTGCCCTGCATTAATTATCAGCCTCACATACTGGAGGATATTAAACTAACTTCCAAAAGTGTCTTGAGAGTCAGGTCAGTGTCAGAGATCACTTCAAAGCACTTTTGAAACCGGTTTTTCCTGCAAAGTTTTTTTTTAACTGAATTATAAACAAGTCAGCCTGTTCGGACTCCAGAAAAACGTTCAAAAACCTGGTTATTTTTTTCTGAACAAAATTGTTCAGACTCCGGCTTGTTCGAGGTCCGGTGCGTTCGAATACCGAGGTTCCACTGTATTTGAAAGAGTTGACTTCCATCTCTTGGGACTCATTATGATGTTGAGTTACAGCTTCCAGTCTTCTTCATGGCATTTAACTATAGTTCCTGTGTTAAACTCTACACAGCGGAACATAAGTCAGACTCAAGGTTGTTAGGTAAATGGGCGCAGATGCGGCTGGTGTGACATTTTATTGTTCCCACAATTAAATGTCACATTGGTTATGTCCATTTATCTGACATTTTGTCGGTAATTCTTCCATTACTACGATGTCCACCCTGTCAGTTCCTCTTAGTATTTTGCACGTTGTTATCATATCACCTCTAGCCCTTTTATGATACTAAGTTTATCTCCTTTATTTTCTCCTCCTAGCACATACTCCTTGGATCCGGGACTCGTCTCTGCATCTTCTCTGGTCTCTGGAAGTGCATGGTCAGGTGTGGGTTCCATACTGGTGCTGTGTACTCTAGTATGGGGCTGGCATGTGCCGTATACTGTATCGTGAATGACTCCTTACTTAGGTTCCGGAAACTGTAATGATTCATTTTCTTGTAAAATTCAAAAGCGTACGCAATAAAAAGTGTACTTAGAATCCTTACACACACACACACACACACACACACACACACACACACACACACACACACACACACACACACACACACACACACACACACACACACACACACATGCACGCACGCACACACACACAGAGGACCTAGTAGCGTTCAGTGAAGAGGCGGGGCCAGGAGCTGAGTCTCGATCCCTGCAACTACAATTAGGTGAGTATACACACACACACACACACACACACACACACACACACACACACACACACACACACACACACACACACACACACACACACACACACACACACACACACATGCCTTCGACACAGTTCCTCACAAGAGATTAGTATAGAAGCTAGAGGAACAGGCACGTATAACAGGAAGGGCACTGCAATGGATCAGAGAATACCTAACAGGGAGGCAACAGCGAGTCATGGTCCGTGATGAGGTATCACAGTGGGCGCCAGTGACGAGCGGGGTCCCACAGGGGTCAGTCCTGGTACCAGTGCTATTCTTGGTATATGTGAACGACATGACGGAAGGGATAGACTCAGAAGTGTCCCTGTTTGCAGATGACGTGAAGTTAATGAGGAGAATTAAATCAGACGCAGACCAGACAGGTCTACAAAGAGAACTGGACAGGCTGGATGTGTGGTCCAGAAACTGGCTCCTAGAATTTAACCCCGCCAAATGCAAAGTCATGAAGATCGGAGGAGGACAAAGAAGACTGCAGACAGAGTATAGGCTAGGTGGCCAAAGGCTGCAAACCTCACTCAAGGAGAAAGACCTAGGAGTGAGTATGATACCGAGTACATCGCCAGAAGCACACATTAACCAGATAACTGCAGCGGCATATGGGCGCTTGGCAAACCTGAGAATAGCGTTCCGGTACCTCAGTAAGGAATCGTTCAAGACTTTATACACTGTGTACGTCAGGCCCATACTGTAGTACGCAGCACCAGTTTGGAACCCACACCTGTTCAAACACGTCAAGGTGCAAAGGTTTGCAACAAGGCTAGTTCCAGAGCTAAGGGAAATGTCCTATGAAGAAAAAATAGGTCTGACAACACTGGAGGACAGGAGGGTCAGGGGAGACATGATAACGACATACAAAATACTGCGTGGAAGAGACAAGGTGGACAGAGACAGGATGTTCCGGAGATTGGACACAGAAACAAGGGTTCACAATTGGAAGGTGAAGACTCAGATGAGTCAAAGGGATGTTAGGAAGTATTTCTTCAGTCATAGAGTAGTTAGGAAGTTGAATAGTCTGGCAAGCGATGTAGTGGAGGCAGGAACTATACATAGTTTTAAGACGAGGTATGATAAAGCTCATGGAGCAGGGGGAGAGAGGACCTAGTAGCGGTCGGTGAAGAGGCGGGGCCAGGAGCTGAGTCTCGACCCCTGCAACCACAATTAGGTGAGTACAGAGGACCTAGTAGCGTTCAGTGAAGAGGCGGGGCCAGGAGCTGAGTCTCGACCCCTGCAACTACAATTAGGTGAGTATACACAAACACACACACACACACACTAAGCGCTCGCATGCCTAAAACACATTAATTAAAGTCTGCAGGTAATGTTCACTTGTTGGGTGAACATGACTGCCGTGGCAGGCAGAGCGTTCACAAGAACAACTCAACGTAATGAACAAAGCTTTTTGCCCCAGCCGACGGTACAACACAATTAAGAAGCTTGACGTTCAGTTTACGCTCAAGCTTAAGATTTGATCAAGGCAAGAAGATTGAAAACAAAGAAAGAAGACAAGGAGAAGAGGGCGAGAGATAAAAGTTAGTGAAGGAAGGAAGAAGTGAGACAACCAACTGAGGGAGAGTGAGAACATACACACACACACACACACACACAAACATATATATATATATATATATATATATATATATATATATATATATATATATATATATATATATATATATATATATATATATATTTCTTTCTTTCAAAACACCGGCCGTATCCCACCGAGGTGGGGTGGCCCAAAAGAAAAATGAAAGTTTCTCCTTTCAAATTTAGTAATATATACAGGAGAAGGGGTTACTATATATATATATATATATATATATATATATATATATATATATATATATATATATATATATATATATATATGTCGTGCCGAATAGGCAGAACTTTCGATCTTCCCATCTAGGACAAGTGAAAATTTGTGTATGCAATAATTTCGCCAAAATCATTCTGAACCTAACGAAAAAAATATATTTCACTGTGTTTGTTTAGTATTAAATTATTGTAAACAAATCTAAAATATATTTAGTTGAGTTAGGCTAAAATAAATTGTTCTTGTTATAATAAGGTTAGGTAAGTTTTCTAAGATTCTTTTGTAGCAAATTTAAAAATTTTTACATGAACATTAATGAAAAAAATATGTCTTTAAACGTATAAGAGAAAATTTTAGAAAGGACTTAATTTTAAATGAGTTCTTGCTATTTGACCAGTTTTACATATTCGGCACGACACACACACACACACACACACATACACACACACACACATACACACACACATATATATATATATATATATATATATATATATATATATATATATATATATATATATATATACATACACACAACAATACACAGCAGTGTTGTTGTATTAATTCTATGGTCTAATTATCCTTTCCTGTTAAATTTTTATGGAGGGTGGAGAGAGAGCCTTCTGCTTTACGATTCAAACATAGCTTAGCTTGGCACAAGATCTAAATCTAGAACAATTTAGGGTTTTCTGATTGGTAACTTTCAAATAGGCCGTAGTGTATTCTGTTATCTCTCTCTCTCTCTCTCTCTCTCTCTCTCTCTCTCTCTCTCTCTCTCTCTCTCTCTCTCTCTCTCTCTCTATCCATCTATCTATCTATCTTTCTATCTTTATATCTATCTCTCCCTTTTCTCCCTCCCTCCATCTTTCCTTCCATCACCACCACACTAACATCAGCATCATCTGTGTGACAGGTGAGTGTTGAAGAGCGGCGGGGTTGATGGACAGGTGTCAGGGAGAGCACCTGCGTGTCCCCCACACACCTCACATCTTAGGGAATGCACTTTCACCCGTCACACTGACAGATGAGGTGTAGGTGTGTGTGTGTGTGTGTGAGGTGAGGTGAGGGAGGAGCAGGAAGACAATCACCACAACATTCCTCTCACACCAAGTTAATGAGTCAGTTGCATCGTTAAGGACCAAACAGCTGTAATTAACAACATTTTATGTCTGTTTATTTTCAGAAAATTTCTTTCTGGCAACACATTTTATTTCTAGACGACGTAAATTTATTTCCTCTCTGATGTATTTCCCAGAGATGGTAACAGTATACTTCCCTACGATGTGTGTGTGTGTGTGTGTAGGGATTTATTTCCCCAGAGTGCTGAGATATTTTTCCCACAATAATTTTCCAAGAATCATATTTTCTTTTCCTCTGCAAAGAATATTGTGAAATTTTATTCCCTGGGATTACAATAATATTAAGTAAGATTATGTAGATCTATTTCTCAATTAATCCCTTCCCCATTTTTTTGTCCCTTGAGTATAAAAAATCTATTTCTAAATAAAAAAAATGCTTTTTCGAAAAAAATTAAAGATTAATTTATTAATATACGAAGATAGACTTAACAAAATATGAGTTTCTTTTTTCAGATACATGCTTTGATCTATTTCCCCAGTGTTTAAGGATGTATTTTTCTCGTGTTAAATGTATTTCCCCAGTGTTTAAGGATGTATTTTTCTCGTGTTAAATGTATTTCCCCAGTGTTTAAGGATGTGTTTCTCGCCTTGTTTGAAGAACTGTTTATCCCATGTAGTAAATACAGTGAGTTTGGAAAGTCATTGTTGAGAAGAGTACTTAGTCTTTCCCCTAGAAGCTGGATCACTGGATCATGTCAAAACCACAGATAAACACTTGTGGGGACACGTGTTCACAGGGCTACATGGTATAATAATAATAATAATAATAATAATAATAATAACAGCAACAACAATAACAACAACAGCAACGATGATAATAATAAAAATAACAGTGATAATAATAATAATTATAACAACAACGACAGTAATCATAAATATAGCAACAGAAACATCAACAATATTAATAATAATAAATATAAAAAACATCAACAATAATAAATATGACAACAGTAAAAACAATAATAATAATAATAATAATAATAATATTATTATTATTATTATTATTATTATTATTTTCATCAAAAACAGCAGCGCTATAAGACTCTTGTGGGTTTAACTCTTAGTTATGATTATAAAACCTGCAGTCAGGAGAGGAACTATATGCCGACGCATCGGTCCTTGCTGAACTATTGTCAAGTCACAACTGAGCTGAGACAAGGTCCATGGTATGTGTGGCATTTAGGAAATTTAGCGATAAAAAGTCTTTCGGAGTGCCTTAAAGACTCGTTGGTATTTACGGCGTTAATTCATTGAAGGAGCCAGGCATTGAGACACTGTTGCAGTCTCCAGCCAGAACAGCTTCCTGTAAAGACTGGGATAACTGCAGAGTAGAATATATGGCCTGGACAAGGCTTGTGATTGCATCAGGGAAGATATAACTGGTATCCTAGCAGCTCGTGCTCCTCATGAAGTGGATTTCCTATTGGCTCTAAGTAATTTTCTCCTGGGCATTTGTCAGCACCTCATACCATTTGTATTAGTGTGCTCTTTGACCTGTTTCACCATATCCTCACCGAAAACTGGTGTCATAATTTTAATATTTACATGACATGAAAAACACTTCTCAAAATTGTCACTTTTTTGAGTTTTTTTTAACCATTTTGGGGGGAACTTAAATTTTTTCTCCTCATTGCAAATATCCCATAAGTTTGAATTTGATTAAGAATAAGATGTTACTATGAACGCTACTGCTTATTTACCCTAGATAACCCCCTGTGTGTTATGTAATGCATTTATATTCATTCTTTTAATGTATCTGGGGTGACATTTTCAGTGGTACTGGGCGCCTGATGTTTGAAGCACTGATGGCCAAGTGGACTAAGACGTCTCGGAATTTTGACGGGCTTCGATCTCCGGCTAGTCGAAGTATTGTTATATATATCCATTCTGTAGTATTGCTAATGTGTAGAGTTGTAGTGTAACCTTTGGACTCCTGCTGCTTATAAGAACACAAGTTATGACTTAAGAAGGTTGTTCTGTATTTGCATCAACAGAATAATAGACATCATGATTTTATGGACGGTAGAGAGAAAATGGTGAGTCATAAAGACGTTAATGACGCCAACAATATATTGCAAGTCATTAAGTTAATAATGTTATCAAAACACCGCAAGTCAATAAGAAGTTAATGAGCCATCAAAGCATCAGTAGTCACAAAGACGTTAATGATGTCATCAAAAGATGGCTAGTTGTAAAGACGTTAATGATGACATTAAAAGATAGCTAGTCGTAAAGACGTTAATGATGACATCAAAAGATGGTTAGTCGTAAACACGTTATTGATGTCATCAAAAGATGGCTTGTCGTAAAGACAATGATGTCATCAAAAGACGGCAAGTCGTAAAGACGTTAATGATGTCATCAAAAGATGGCTGGTCGTAAAAACGTTAATGATGTCATAAAAAAAAGTAAAGATAGAGAGACCATCTTACCCCTGGGCAGATGGTCAGCAGATGGTGTGGGACTACACATGTCCGTCCAGCTACAGTGATTAACACCTGTCTCCATTACAGTGGCTCAGTGGTACGCGCAGCTGTCATCTTCAGGGATTCGTAAAAGGTTACAGCTTCCTCCTAATTGGTTCGTAGATAAAAGGCACGCCAGGAAAATATGTACCTAAGCTGCTGAAAGAATTTATTAATAAACTCCCTTGGGAAAGCAAGTGGCAGTGATAGATTACACAGAGGTACACAACAACACTTGATGTGTATATCTCGATCTCGGGTTGAAACCTTCGTCAGTTGGTATTTTATAAGAATTAGAAAAGTGTATTTAGGTAGTGGGAACTCTGTAGTGGGCTAGGTGGGTGTCAGTGGTAGTTGTGGATGTGGATGGGGGGAGTGGAGTGTGGGTGAGGGACGTGGCATGAAGTTGGTACCGTTTTTGGTTAAATTAAACACTTGTATGTATAGAGTGTTTCACTCGTAGGAGGCCCCGAGTTATCGTTTACTACTGACATAATACACAGACAAGACGGTTGTAACTACGGGAGTACAATCTCAGGACCTCCTACGAGTGAAACACCTGTACTTCTTCACATCGAACTCGGTCCTTACTTACTTCTTCAAAGGGAACCTGATAATTATATCTGGTGAGGGATGTGTCAGGAAATTGGTGGGTTTTACGGATAAATTAGACGCTTGTTTATAATTTTTCGCCGCGAACTATGTGTTTCTGCTTAAATTACACCTTTAGTGGCTGAAGTTTTTATTTTGAAATATTGAAGTTTGGTGGTTGATCTGTCACTGCTGCTTCCGGTGTCTTCTTGAATGAAACTTATTATTTTTTTTTTTGTCGTATCTCAACACCTTTTCAATTGATTGTGTACTTACAAGACCTCATATGAGGAAGCTCTCTGGTGTTTATCTAAATGATCGTCAAGTTATTCTCCTTGTGAGACCAAGACCAGTCTCACCCACGTCATCCAATACTGTTGCTGACATGACAGTCTCACCCACGTCAACTCGCTGTTGTTGACAAGACTAGTCTCACCCACGTCAACTCGCTGTTGTTGACAAGACTAGTCTCACCCACGTCATCCAATACTGTTGTTGACAAGACAGTCTCACCCACGTCAACTCGCTGTTGTTGACAAGACTAGTCTCACCCACGTCATCCAATACTGTTGTTGACAAGACAGTCTCACCCACGTCAACCAACTCACTGTTGTTGACAAGGGAGTATCACCTACGTCAACCAACTCACTGTTGTTGACAAGACAGTCTCACCCACGTCAACCAACTCACTGTTGTTGACAAGACAGTCTCACCCACGTCAACCAACTCACTGTTGTTGACAAGACAGTCTCACCCACGTCAACCAACTCACTGTTGTTGACAAGACAGTCTCACCCACGTCAACCAACTCACTGTTGTTGACAAGACAGTCTCACCCACGTCAACCAACTCACTGTTGTTGACAAGACAGTCTCACCCACGTCAACCAACTCACAATTATTGCATGATATTTTCTCATTCTGTGTATCACTGATGAGGATCTCGGACCAGAATCTATGCAGATCCACGATTTTCCAGACTTCTTGTACATGTGGCTTTCCCTCTATCACACACACACACACACACACACGCACACACACACACACACACACACACACACACACACACACACACACACACACACACACACACACACACACACATACACACACAGAGTGACCTAGTAGCGGCCAGTGAAGAGGCGGGGCCAGGAGCTGTGAATCGACCCCTGCAACCACAACTAGGTGAGTGCACACACACACACCCACACACACACACACACACACACACACACACACACACACACACACACACACACACACACACACACACACACACACACACACACACACATATGCTCAGTAATAACCTACATGGAGACAGAAACTCAGAAGATTAATGAAGAGGATCCCAAAAGAGGTTCTAAATATACAGATCAGTTAATCTTCTGAGTTTCTGTCTCCATGTCGGTTGTTACTGAGCACTGACAAGTGTTCATTATACTTAAGTTATTAATATATATATATATATATATATATATATATATATATATATATATATATATATATATATATATATATATATATATATATATATATATATATGTCGTGCCGAATAGGCAGAACTTGCGATCTTGGCTTAAATAGCAACGCTCATCTTGCCATATAGGACAAGTGAAAATTTGTGTATGCAATAATTTCGCCAAAATCATTCTTAACCTAACGAAAAAAATATATTTGATTGTGTTTGTTTAGTACTAAATTATTGTAAACGTATTTAAAATATATTTAGTTGGGTTAGGCTAAAATAATTGTTTTTGTTATAATAAGGTTAGGTAAGTTTTCTAAGATTCTTTTGGTGCAAAATTAAAAATTTTTACATTAACATTAATGAAAAAATTATATCTTTAAACGTATAAGAGAAAATTTCAGAAAGGACTTAATTTTAAATGATTTCTTGCTAATTGACCAGTTTTACATATTCGGCACGACATATATATATATATATATATATATATATATATATATATATATATATATATATATATATATATATATATATATATATATATATATATATATATGTATATATATGTATATATATATATATATATATATATATATATATATATATATATATATATAAATATTTATATATATATATATATATATCTATATATATATTAATATTAATATATATATATATATATATTAATATATATATATATATATATATATATTAATATATATATATATATATATTAATATTAATATATATAGATATATACATTAATATATATATATATATATATATATATATATATATATATTAATATATATATATATATATATATATATATATATATGTATGTATATATATATATATATATATATATATATATATATATATATATATATATATATATATATATATATATATATATATATATAGTGTGTGTGTGGAGAGAGAGAGAGAGAGAGAGAGATCACCTGTCTTCACGTATCCTGTTATTCCACAATCTTAATATCATTTTCTGTAAACATTTAAGCCTGTACCTCTGTACTCACCTGTGTTCCTTCCTCTTGTCACTTCTAATATCTTCTCTAAGTAGCAACAATACTAGAAACTACTGACAGACAGACAGGCATAAATCCACGTCAGCTGGACCCACAGCCAGTCATTAGTAGTTTCAAAGCGAGCAGTGTTAATTGCTTTTTAATTACCCCCTTCAAGACAATTTGTCGACCCTCTTCAGAAGAAAGTCGACCAGGTAATTTCTACTAATTAAATTTTTACCTGAAGTGGCCAATTTAGCGAGCCGCAAAGTAGCGGTAATTTGGACAACAGGAAGGTATATTCTGTTGTTTAGACAACTGAAAGATATGTTATTTGAACAACAGGAATATGTACTTTTTAGGCAACAGAAAGATATACTGTTGTTTAGAAAACAGGAAGATGTTCTCTGTTTAGGCAACAGGAAGATATACTGTTCAAAATAGGAAAATGTTCTCTGTTAAGGCAACAGGAAGATATACTGTTGTTTGGATAACAGGAAGATGTATTTTTCTTATTATTATTAAGACAACACAGAAGTCAAGAGGCCTTCCTCTCTGTTGAACTTTTCAAGGAAGGAATTCATACTGGTTTAGTGCTTGTTTACGCTGCTGCTGCTGCTGCTGCTGCTGAAGAAGAAGAAGAAGAAGAAGAACTTTCCCTCACCATCTTCACTCTGACTGCTAATCATGTGTGATTACTTGCATTTAATGGAGTCCGTAGTCATCTTCCCCATCAATACTTGATTCGTTTAGAGTAAATATTAAGCTAAGTCTTGCTGCCTCGTGACTGCCTCTTACTCATTATAATAGTTGATCAAGGCTGTCAAACTGAGCACTTATCAAGGCTGTTAAGCTGAACACTTATCAAGACTAAGCTGAACATTTATCAAGACTGTTGAGCTGAATGCTTGTCAAAGCTGTCAAGCTGAACATTTATCAAGGCTATCAAGCTGAACATTTATCAAGGCTATCAATCTGAACATTTATCAAGGCTATCAATCTGAACATTCATCAAGGCTATCAATCTGAACATTTATCAAGGCTATCAATCTGAACATTTATCAAGGCTATCAATCTGAACATTTATCAAGGCTATCAGTCTGAACATTTATCAAGTCTATCAGTCTGAACATTTATCAAGGCTATCAATCTGAAGATTTATCAAGGCTATCAATCTGAACATTTATCAAGGCTATCAATCTGAACATTTATCAAGGCTATCAATCTGAACATTTATCAAGGCTATCAATCTGAACATTTATCAAGGCTATCAATCTGAACATTTATCAAGGCTATCAGTCTGAACATTTATCAAGGCTATCTGAACATTTATCAAGGCTGTCAATCTGAACATTTATCAAGGCTATCAATCTGAACATTTATCAAGGCTATTAAGCTGAACATTTGTCAAGCTGAGCGCTTATTAAGGCTGTCAACATGAACGCTTATTAGGACTGAAGAATTGACCACCTCGTATTTACCTCTCCACTGCTTCTGCTGTCTCCATTGTTTAGGCACTTTTGTTTTCGACTGAAGAAGCCTGCTGAACAGACGAAACGTTTCAACAGTAAAGATATCCAACTGCTTTTCATCTGTTTTTCCCATCATTTCTTTTTTGTGATTGAAATACATTTTAATCAGTATCCTTAACTTGTCCTTCCAATCTGTGTTGCTGTCTGTGTTGCTGCCTATACTGCTGTCTTTGCTGCTGTGTTGCTCTCTGCGTTGCTGCCTATACTGCTGTCTGTGTTGCTGACTTCCAAGCCCTTTGCTGTAGTATGTAGTGATGTCGCTGTGCAGGTTTGGGACCAGTCCCTTCAGAATCTTTCAGGTGAAGATTATGATGTATCTTTCTCGCCTACGTTCTGAGGAGTACAGTCCGAAGGATTTTAAGCACTACCAGTAATTTAAGTTCTTGATTGAGTTTATACCAACTATGAAAGATATCTGTATATTATCCAGCTCTTCAATTTTGCCTACCTTGAAGAGGGGCCATTAGTACATAATGATATTCTAGCCTAGAGAGAACGAGTGACCTGAAGAGTGTGATCATTAGCTTGGCATCTCTTGTTTTGAAAGTTCTAGTTATCCAACCTATCATTTTTCTTTCACTTGCAATAGCAACATTACTGTACTGCTTGAACACGAGAACTTCCGACATCCTGACTCCCAAGTTTCTCACATTAAACTACACTCTGCTGAGTGACTTGAGTTAATCTTGTACTGCATTTTTTTAATCCTTACGTAATATAATATCTAACTAATATTTGTCCTCATTTATTATTGTGTTGTTATTAAGCCAGTAGAAGACTTGATTTATATCAGCTTGCAGGCTCCCTGTGTCTTCCATAGTTATCACCCGCATACAGATTTTAGTATTGTCTACAGTGAGAATGAGAAAGAGAAGTAGGACGAGTACTGTACCTTGGGGAACTGAGCTTTGTACTGTAGCAGCCCCTGATTCCATTCTGGTTATTATTGATCTTTTGGGATTTTTTCTTGTTAGGAAGCTAAATATCCATCTGCCCACCTTTCCAGTTATTAGTTTTGCACGTATTTTGTCCATAATTATCTCGTGGTCACACTCGTCAAAAGTTTTCGCAAAATCAGTGAACATTACATCTGCATTTTACTTGTCTTCCAGCGTATGGAGGACCTTGTCCTAGTGATCCAGCAGCAGGAAGAGGCAGGAGCGACCTGTTCTGGAGCTTTGTTCATCTGGGTTGTGCAATTGTTGGGATTCCATGTGGTTGGTAATCTTGCTTCTTGAAACCCTTTCAAAAATCTTGATTATGTGGGACGTCAGCTTTATCGGTCTATTTTTGTATTTTACTGCCACCTTCGCGGAGTGGGGCGAAGGTGGGCGACTCCAGTGTCCAGGTTCCTTCACTATAGAATATTTAAAACACGTGATAATGGCTTCGTGTAACTGTTAATAAATATAAGGCTGCACGAGTCTGGGTGTGGGGCGGAGCACATGGGCATGTAACCAGTGACGTCTTCAAAGTCAGATGGTGTTATTTAAGAGATTAGGGAAATGTTCATAGCGTTTTGTGTTTCGTTCGTGAGAACTCAAGTGAATGGTCAGTATTCAGGACGGTTAGCTGCTCACTGGGATCTAAGTATTTCATTCATTTCTTTGTTGTCTTCAGCGTGTGTTCCATCTCCTTTAATTAAAGGCTCTGTAGTGCGTTTTGGTTATAAATTATTTTGCTTCCTTCCTCTCTACTACCCTTCCTCCATCTCTCTTTCCCTCCTTCAGCCTTTTCTTTATTTCCTCATCTTTCATCCTCTCTCCTTTATTCGTTTCTTCCCTCTTGCACTTTGCTCTCACTCTTTCACTCCTGTCCTTGTTAGCTCTCACCTTCTCTCTCACCTTACTTCCACTCAACCCCCCCCCCCCTATTACTCTACGTCCCCAGTTACCACACCCCACCTCCCCCCCACCCAAGAACTTTACAACTCCCTGACAACACCAGATTCCCCCCCCCCCACATCTCTCCCCTCCCTGCCCACCATGATCTCCATCCTCACAATGACCCCCAGCCCTTCCCTCCCTCCCTACCCCTCTCCTCCCTCCCCACCCCTCTTCTCCCTCCCCACCATGATCCCGAGCACTCCCCTCCCTCCCTACCATACCCCCTCTCTCCTATCACCCACCTCATCAACATACTCTGATACCACTTAATGATTCCATAAGAAATTTAAACTAAATTCCCAAGATTTTAAGAGTTTGGAATTAACTGCTTGGTAGCTTAAGACCTCTCAGAGAAGCAAGGTCACCTCTCAGAGGAGAAGCTAGGTCACCTCTCACAGAAGAAGCAAGGTCACCTCTTAGACATATGGTCACCTCACAGAGAAGAAGCAAGGACACCTCTCAGAGGAGAAGCAAGGTCACTTCTCACAGAAGAAGCAAGGTCACCTCTCAGACACATATGGTCACCTCACAGAGAAGCAAGGTCACCTCTCAGACACACAAGGTCACCTCACAGAGAAGCAAGGTCGCCTCTCAGAAGAAGCAAGGTCACCTCTCAGAAGAAGCAAGGTCACCTCAGAGGAGAAACAAGGTCACCTCACAAGAAACAAGGTCACCTCTCAGACACATATGGCCACCTCACAGAGAAGAAGCAAGGTCACTTCTCAGACTCACAAGGTCACCTCACAGAGATATGAGGTCACCTTCTTCATTCAAAATTATTTATTTTGCATAAACGTATTATAAATCGTCAGTGTTGTGTGGTTGATGCTGCCTGGTTGTTGTGGTGTGGTTGATGCTGCCTGGTTGTTGTGGTGTGGTTGATGCTGCCTGGTTGTTGTGGTGTGGTTGATGCTGCCTGGTTGTTGTGGTGTGGTTGATGCTGCCTGGTTGTTGTGGTGTGGTTGATGCTGCCTGGTTGTGGTGTAGTTGATGCTGCCTGGTTGTTGTGGTGTGGTTGATGCTGCCTGGTTGTGGTGTAGTTGATGCTGCCTGATTGTCGTGGTGTGGTTGATGCTGCCTGGTTGTTGTGGTGTGGTTGATACTGCCTGGTTGTTGTGGTGTGGTTGATGCTGCCTGGTTGTTGTGGTGTGGTTGATGCTGCCTGGTTGTGGTGTAGTTGATGCTGCCTGGTTGTTGTGGTGTGGTTGGTGCTGCCTGGTTGTGGTGTAGTTGATGCTGCCTGGTTGTTGTGGTGTGGTTGATGCTGCCTGGTTGTTGTGGTGTGGTTGATGCTGCCTGGTTGTTGTGGTGTGGTTGATGCTGCCTGGTTGTGGTGTGGTTGATGCTGCCTGGTTGTTGTGGTTTGGTTGATGCTGCCTGGTTGTTGTGGTGTGGTTGATGCTGCCTGGTTGTTGTGGTGTGGTTGATGCTGCCTGGTTGTTGTGGTGTGGTTGATGCTGCCTGGTTGTGGTGTAGTTGATGCTGCCTGATTGTCGTGGTGTGGTTGATGCTGCCTGGTTGTTGTGGTGTGGTTGATGCTGCCTGGTTGTTGTGGTGTGGTTGATGCTGCCTGGTTGTTGTGGTGTGGTTGATGCTTCCTGGTTGTTGTGGTGTGGTTGATGCTGCCTGGTTGTTGTGGTGTGGTTGATGCTGCCTAGTTGTTGTGGTGTGGTTGATGCTGCCTGGTTGTTGTGGTGTGGTTGATGCTGCCTGGTTGTTGTGGTGTGGTTGATGCTGCCTGGTTGTTGTGGTGTAGTTGATGCTGCCTGGTTGTTGTGGTGTGGTTGATGCTGCCTAGTTGTTGTGGTGTGGTTGATGCTGCCTGGTTGTTGTGGTGTGGTTGATGCTGCCTGGTTGTTGTGGTGTGGTTGATGCTGCCTTGTTGTGGTGTGGTTGATGCTGCCTGGTTGTTGTGGTGTGGTTGATGCTGCCTGGTTGTTGTGGTGTGGTTGATGCTGCCTGGTTGTTGTGGTATAGTTGGTGTGGTTGTTGTGGTTTGGTTGATGCTGCCTGGTTGTTGTGGTGTGGTTGATGCTGCCTGGTTGTTGTGGTATAGTTGGTGTGGTTGTTGTGGTTTGGTTGATGCTGCCTGGTTGTTGTGGTGTGGTTGATGCTGCCTGGTTGTTGTGGTATAGTTGGTGCGGTTGTTGTGGTTTGGTTGATGCTGCCTGGTTGCTGTGGTTGGTGCTGCCTGGTTATTGTGGCTGGTGCTGCCTGGTTGTGGTGTGGTTGATGCTGCCTGGTTATTGTGGTTTGGTTGATGCTGCATGCTGCCTGGTTGTTGTGGTTTGGTTGCTGTGGTTGATGTGCCTGGTTGTTGTGGTGTGGTTGATGCTGCCTGGTTATTGTGGTTGCTGTTGATGCTGCCTGGTTGTGTGTGGTGCTTGGATTGTGGCTGGTGCTGCCTGGTTGTGGTGTGGTTGATGCTGCCTGGTTGTTGTGGTTTGGTTGATGCTGCCTGGTTGCTGTGGTTGGTGCTGCCTGGTTATTGTGGCTGGTGCTGCCTGGTTGTTGTGGTGTGGTTGATGCTGCCTGGTTCTTGTGGCTTGGTTGCTGCAGCCTTGTTGATGCTGCCTGGGTGGTCAGCCTGCCTAGCAATAATCCCCAAATAAAACAAACTAATTTGCATAATAGATTGCATAATGTGCCAAAAGAAACCGCTTGCGGGTTCTCCCCTTCCGTGTATGTCAGAGGAGCCTTGCAGGGAAAAAATGTGTATTCTATGATTGCTTGTGTGTGTCTACTTACCTATTTGTGGTTACAGGGGTCGAGTCACAGTTCCTGGCTCCGCCTCTTCGCTGTTCACTGTTGGGTCCACTCTCTCCCTATTCTATGGGCTTTATCGTATCTCTTCTTAAAGCTGTGTATAGATCCTGCCTGCACTACATCACTTTCCAGATTGTTTCACTTCCTGACAACTCTCTGGCTGAAGAAATACTTCCTAACATCCCTATGACTCATCCGAGTCTTCAGTTTCCAGTTGTGACCCCTTGTTTTGTCCCATCTCTGAAAAATCCTGTCCTTACCCACCTTATCAATTCCTCTCAGTATTTTATGTCATCATATCCCCCCCCCCTTATCTTTCCTGTCCTACATTGTCGTCAGGTCGTTTTCTCCTAACTTTTCTTCGCAGGAGACACCCATTAGCTCCGGGACTAGGCTTGTGCAAACCTTTGTATTTTTTCTAATTTCTTTACGTGCTTGCCCAGGTGTGGGCTTCAATCTGGTGCTCCATACTCTAGTATGGGCCTGATGTACACGGTGCACATCAGGTTAGCTAGTCGTTCATATGCTGCAGCAGTTATTTGCTTAATATGCGCCTCAGGAGATGTGTTCGGTATTATACTTACCCCAAGATCCTTTTCCTTGAGTGAGGTTTGCAGTGTTTGCTCCCCCCCCTAGCCTATACTCTGCTGTTTTCTTTGACCATCCCCAATCTTCATGACTTTGCACTTGGTGTGGTTAAACTCCAAGAGCCACTTATTGGACCAGGCTTGCAGCCTGTCCAGATCCGCTTGTAGTTTTACCTGATCCTTATTCACTTGAATTCTCCTCATTAGCTTCACGTCGTCTACTAACGGAGACACTTCCGAATCTATTCCGTCATGTCATTCACATATACGTACTAGAAAAAGCACCGGGCCTAGGACCGACCCCTGTGGAACCTCGCTCGTCACAGGAGCCCACCATCACTCGTGTGTGTGTGTGTGTGTGTGTGTGTGTGTGTGTGTGTGTGTGTGTATTCACCTATTAGTGGTCGTTAGGGTCGAGACTGCTTCTTGCTTCGCTTCGCCACTGGTCACTATCGGAGTCAATGTTCATGCTAGTATGTGTGCACTACCGTATGTATCCACTCCAGTATGTGTGCACTACCGTATGTATCCACTCCAGTATGTGTGCACTAACGTATATATCTACTCAGGTATGTGTCCACTCCAGTGTGTGCACTCCAATATGTGTGCACTCCAGTATGTATCCACTCTATTATGTGTCCACTCCTGTGAAGTGGAGGATGAAGGAAGAGATAAGAAAGTGAGAGGAAAGATGGAAAAGGGGATGGAAAGGGAGAGAGGATACAGGGAAGGATGATAGAAGGAAGAATGATAGAGGGAAGGATGATAGGGGGAAGGATAGAAGAGGGAAGGATGATAGAGGGAAGGATGATAGAGGGAAGGAGGTAGCTAGCTACACTATAATTGTTAGTTATAGATGGATGTCATAATTAACAGTGTTGTTAGATTTAACGAAGCTCATGTTACAGCCTCAGGGAAAACACAGCCTTTCTCTAATTTCCCGGCTATTACCTACTCTGTTGGGTTAGAGCTCTAGCTCTTGGGTCGGCCTCTTAGCGTTAAGCTGACTGCTGTGATCGTGATTTATGGTACCTTATTATGAAGCTGTGGAATGTTTCAGCTACCATTATATCATTCTCTGTTGTGTTGATGCTGACGACTGACTTTCAAGGTGAAGCTACTCTCCTCTTCCTCGGATCAAACCTTATTAACACCCATTCTTCAGAAGCTTTATTACTCTTTGGTTTAACTTTTTTACGAATATTCTTATTTTTAGAGTATTCTTATTTGAAGACGTTTCGCCCATCAGTGACCTTTGAAAACCCTCTAGTTGGCGGAACGTCAAATCAAAATAACCCAGGCGTTGCACATGTATCTGATGCCTCACGTTTTTTCTACCTTCTCTGTTTCTTTCAAGTATTTTGTATAACGTGATCATGTCTCACCTCTTCTGTTAGGATCCCTGTGATAGCTGTTGTGAGGTGCGCACACATCTAGGTTATTATAGTGAAGTGTGCACATCTCTGGGTTATAACAGTGAAGTGTGCACATCTCTGGGTTATCACAGTGAAGTGTGCACATCTCTGGGTTATCACAGTGAAGTGTGCACATCTCTGGGTTATCACAGTGAAGTGTGCACATCTCTGGGTTATCACAGTGAAGTGTGCACATCTCTGGGTTATCACAGTGAAGTGTGCACATCTCTGGGTTATCACAGTGAAGTGTGCACATCTCTGGGTTATCACAGTGAAGTGTGCACATCTCTGGGTTATCACAGTGAAGTGTGCACATCTCTGGGTTATCACAGTGAAGAGCGCACATCTCTGGGTTATCACAGTGAAGTGTGCACATCTCTGGGTTATCACAGTGAAGTGTGCACATCTCTGGGTTATCACAGTGAAGTGTGCACATCTCTGGGTTATCACAGTGAAGTGTGCACATCTCTGGGTTATCACAGTGAAGTGCGCACATCTCTGGGTTATAACAGTGAAGTGTGCACATCTCTGGGTTATCACAGTGAAGTGTGCACATCTCTGGGTTATCACAGTGAAGTGTGCACATCTCTGGGTTATCACAGTGAAGTGTGCACATCTCTGGGTTATCACAGTGAAGTGTGCACATCTCTGGGTTATCACAGTGAAGTGTGCACATCTCTGGGTTATCACAGTGAAGTGTGCACATCTCTGGGTTATCACAGTGAAGTGTGCACATCTCTGGGTTATCACAGTGAAGTGTGCACATCTCTGGGTTATCACAGTGAAGTGCGCACATCTCTGGGTTATCACAGTGAAGTGTGCACATCTCTGGGTTATCACAGTGAAGTGTGCACATCTCTGGGTTATCACAGTGAAGTGTGCACATCTCTGGGTTATCACAGTGAAGTGTGCACATCAGTCTGCGCATACATAAGTACACTTACTGACGTACACTTATATATGAAGTTACTTTCTCCTGTATTTGTAAGTTCGTGATTTTTATATTAAAATTGTAGCGAGTTTATATTTCTGGTTCTTAATGTTTATTGGAGTTATTATTGTTGTTAATGTTTATTACCTGGAGGTTACCTGGAGGTTATTCCGGGGATCAACGCCCCCGCGGCCCGGTCCATGACCAGGCCTCCCGATGGATCAGGGCCTGATCAACTAGGCTGTTACTGCTGGCCGCACGCAGTCCGACGTACGAGCCACAGCCCGGCTGATCCGGCACTGACTTTAGGTATCTGTCCAGCTCTCTCTTGAAGGCAGCCAGGGGTTTATTGGCAATTCCCCTAATGCTTGATGGGAGGCTGTTGAACAGTTTTGGGCCCCGGACACTTATGGTGTTTTCTCTTAGTGTACCAATGGCGCCCCTACTTTTTATTGGCGGCATTTTGCATCGCCTGCCCAGTCTTTTACTTTCGTAGGGAGTGATTTCTGTGTGCAGATTTGGGACCATTCCTTCCAAGATTTTCCAAGTGTAGATTATGATATATCTCTCCCTCCTGCGTTCCAACGAGTACAAGTCAAGTGCTTCCAAGCGTTCCCAGTAGTTAAGGTGCTTGACAGAACTTATTGGAGTTATTATTGTTGTTAATGTTTATTGGAGTTATTATTGTTGTTAATGTTTATTGGAGTTATTATTGTTGTTAATGTTTATTGGAGTTATTATTGTTGTTGATGTTTATTGGAGTTATTATTGTTGTTAATGTTTATTGGAGTTATTATTGTTGTTAATGTTTATTGGAGTTATTATTGTTGTTGATGTTTATTGGAGTTATTATTGTTGTTAATGTTTATTGGAGTTATTATTGTTGTTAATGTTTATTGGAGTTATTATTGTTGTTAATGTTTATTGGAGTAATTATTTTTAATGTTTAGAGTAATTATGTTATTATTCTTAATGTTTATTGGAGTAATTAAGTTTTTTTTAAGGTTTATTGGAGTATTTCAGTTATTATTGTTTTTTATGTGATATAATAGTTTATTATTATTATTATTATAATCAAGGGGGAAGCGCTAAACCCGGTAGATTATACAGCGCCTGGGGGGGGGATGTGGAAGGCATTCAGGCTTAATTCGGGGAACTGGAGCACAGATCCAATTCCCTAAATCAAGAGCCCCTCACCAACATCAAGGAACCTTCCTTGAGGGGATGTAATAGTTTAGAAACCCGACAAGTTGAAGACTGAGACACTTGTGCAACGTTTGGGAATCATTAGTGATGAAACGTTTCGCCCGCCAGTGGCTTCTGCAGTCCATCAATCTTGGATTGAATATATCCACTCCAGGGTGAGGGACTGATTACCTCAAACTCCCCCTCATCTTCCACCGTTCTTCTCGATACTGGACTGAAGAAGCCGCTGGCTGGCGAAACGTTTCCTCAATAAAGATTCCCAAATGTTGCACAATGTCTCATTCTTCGGTTGTTCTTAATGTTTTCTGAAGACTTGAAATATGATGTTGACCTCGCTCCTGATTACTCTTAAGTTACTGCGCTACCAGACGTATCATGGACGCTTTTTTTGTGGGTAAATATGTTAATTATTGATCTATGTAGCCTAATTAAACTAACCTGAAATTATTTATCCTAACCTAACTTAACCTAACTTTACCTAAACTAATTTAACTTAACCAAATCTAACCTCACCTAAGGTAACCTAATTTAACTTATAATAAAGAAAGCAGTTTTTGTACAGTACAGGAAACGTTAAAAAATTAACTCTGGCAACTTCGTTATTTAACGTAGTTAAAGGAGGTTAGGTTGATTTTTTATCTCCATTTAGCCTTCGTCGTTATTCTCGTTTATAAACCTGTATGAAGCCGCATCAATCCAGCAGACCGACAGAAACACAACAAACAAGACAATCCTGCCAAGAACGCCATTTCCGGACTCATCTCCCGATGCTCTTTTGTTTGCTTGATAAAGAGAGTTCCCGTCTGATGTAGGATCAGAGCCCAAGAGCTTGGTGCTGATCCTCCGCTGTGTTCATACGCTCTGGCGTCTATATTATATCCTAATCTCTGCCTTTATCTCTGGAAAATGGGTCATTTGTTGTGTCTTGCATTGAGCCGGTACTTCATTAAGAGTGGAAGGCTTATCCCTGTGTCGTTGGTGAAGACATCCTAGAAGAAAAGGGCTAATTTGAGGCTTAATTTGTTCTTATTCTTCGCCTCAGTGAAGAAAATTGGTCAGCGGGTGTTTACATGGGAAAGACAACAGTAGACTTATAAACCAATACTGGCTATCTGCTGAGATCTATCCCCAGATAGATGAGGATTTAGACGTCCACACCCTGGCTGTCTGCTGAGAACTATCCCCAGAGAGCTGAGGCTTTGGACGCCCACATCGTGGCTGTCTGCTGAGAAGTATCCTCAGCTGAGTATTTGGACGACCACACCTTGGCTATCAGCTGAGAAAAACTATCTGCTTCTACCCAGCTTGAGCATATCAGAGTACATTTGAAAGACAAACAACATAGAACTTGGAAGTCCCCACCAACGATGTCTGCTGAGAACTGTATTTCTGTCTAGGTTAAGAACCGTCGTGTTTTATCCGTGTATTATGCTCATACGAAATTAATTAAGACTACCTGCTTACGAAGAGCCAGTTTAATAATTAAATCTAAATATGTAAATTGTGAAGAAAATTCTAACGAGATTCCCAAGAAAGAACTTAGATGTTTAGAAAATATGTAAATATTTTGTGCAAACAGTATACTAGGTATGAACTTTAATCTCAGACTCAAATACTACATCATGTATTTTGTATGTAGTCTAATGAGTATATCTCTCTTGATGCGCATGTACACGTAGAAGGATATATAGTTCAGTGTACAGGAGGACCTCTCTTATACAACAGGTTAGGTTCCAGGTTACTGTAGGGGCCCCGTTCATACAACAGGTTAGGTTCCAGGCTACTGTAGGGCCCCGTTCATACAACAGGTTAGGTTCCAGGCTACTGTAGGGCCCCGTTCATACAACAGGTTAGGTTCCAGGCTACTGTAGGGCCCCGTTCATACAACAGGTTAGGTTCCAGGCTACTGTAGGGCCCCGTTCATACAACACGTTAGGTTCCAGGCTACTGTAGGGCCCCGTTCATACAACAGGTTAGGTTCCAGGCTACTGTAGGGCCCCGTTCATACAACAGGTTAGGTTCCAGGCTACTGTAGGGCCCCGTTCATACAACAGGTTAGGTTCCAGGCTACTGTAGGGCCCCGTTCATACAACAGGTTAGGTTCCAGGTTACTGTAGGGCCCCGTTCATACAACAGGTTAGGTTCCAGGCTACTGTAGGGCCCCGTTCATACAACAGGTTAGGTTCCAGGCTACTGTAGGGCCCCGTTCATACAACAGGTTAGGTTCCAGGCTGCTGTAGGGCCCCGTTCATACAACAGGTTAGGTTCCAGGCTACTGTAGGGCCCCGTTCATACAACAGGTTAGGTTCCAGGTTACTGTAGGGCCCCGTTCATACAACAGGTTAGGTTCCAGGCTACTGTAGGGCCCCGTTCATACAACAGGTTAGGTTCCAGGCTACTGTAGGGCCCCGTTCATACAACAGGTTAGGTTCCAGGCTACTGTAGGGCCCCGTTCATACAACAGGTTAGGTTCCAGGCTACTGTAGGGCCCCGTTCATGCAACAGGTTAGGTTCCAGGTTACTGTAGGGCCCCGTTCATACAACAGGTTAGGTTCCAGGCTACTGTAGGGCCCCGTTCATACAACAGGTTAGGTTCCAGGCTACTGTAGGGCCCCGTTCATACAACAGGTTAGTTTCCAGGCTACTGTAGGGCCCCGTTCATACAACACGTTAGGTTCCAGGCTACTGTAGGGCCCCGTTCATACAACACGTTAGGTTCCAGGCTACTGTAGGGCCCCGTTCATACAACACGTTAGGTTCCAGGCTACTGTAGGGCCCCGTTCATACAACACGTTAGGTTCCAGGCTACTGTAGGGCCCCGTTCATACAACACGTTAGGTTCCAGGCTACTGTAGGGCCCCGTTCATGCAACAGGTTAGGTTCCAGGCTACTGTAGGGCCCCGTTCATACAACACGTTAGGTTCCAGGCTACTGTAGGGCCCCGTTCATACAACACGTTAGGTTCCAGGCTACGGTAGGGCCCCATTCATGCAACAGGTTAGGTTCCAGGCTACTGTAGGGCCCCGTTCATACAACACGTTAGGTTCCAGGCTACTGTAGGGCCCCGTTCATACAACACGTTAGGTTCCAGGCTACTGTAGGGCCCCGTTCATACAACACGTTAGGTTCCAGGCTACTGTAGGGCCCCGTTCATACAACAGGTTAGGTTCCAGGCTACTGTAGGGCCCCGTTCATACAACAGGTTAGGTTCCAGGCTACTGTAGGGCCCCGTTCATGCAACAGGTTAGGTTCCAGGCTACTGTAGGGCCCCGTTCATGCAACAGGTTAGGTTCCAGGCTACTGTAGGGCCCCGTTCATGCAACAGGTTAGGTTCCAGGGTACTGTAGGGCCCCGTTCATACAACAGGTTAGGTTCCAGGCTACTGTAGGGCCCCGTTCATGCAACAGGTTAGGTTCCAGGCTACTGTAGGGCCCCGTTCATGCAACAGGTTAGGTTCCAGGCTACTGTAGGGCCCCGTTCATGCAACAGGTTAGGTTCCAGGCTACTGTAGGGCCCCGTTCATGCAACAGGTTAGGTTCCAGGCTACTGTAGGGCCCCGTTCATACAACAGGTTAGGTTCCAGGCTACTGTAGGGCCCCGTTCATGCAACAGGTTAGGTTCCAGGCTACTGTAGGGCCCCGTTCATACAACACGTTAGGTTCCAGGCTACTGTAGGACCCCGTTCATACAACACGTTAGGTTCCAGGCTACTGTAGGGCCCCGTTCATGCAACAGGTTAGGTTCCAGGCTACTGTAGGGCTCCGTTCATACAACAGGTTAGGTTCCAGGCTACTGTAGGGCCCCGTTCATACAACAGGTTAGGTTCCAGGCTACTGTAGGGCCCCGTTCATACAACAGGTTAGGTTCCAGGCTACTGTAGGGCCCCGTTCATACAACAGGTTAGGTTCCAGGCTACTGTAGGGCACCGTTCATACAACACGTTAGGTTCCAGACTACTGTAGGGCCCCGTTCATACAACAGGTTAGGTTCCAGGCTACTGTAGGGCCCCGTTCATACAACAGGTTAGGTTCCAGGCTACTGTAGGGCCCCGTTCATACAACAGGTTAGGTTCCAGGTTACTGTAGGGCCCCGTTCATACAACAGGTTAGGTTCCAGGCTACTGTAGGGCCCCGTTCATACAACAGGTTAGGTTCCAGGCTACTGTAGGACCCCGTTCATACAACACGTTAGGTTCCAGGCTACTGTAGGGCCCCGTTCATGCAACAGGTTAGGTTCCAGGCTACTGTAGGGCCCCGTTCATACAACAGGTTAGGTTCCAGGCTACTGTAGGGCCCCGTTCATACAACAGGTTAGGTTCCAGGCTACTGTAGGGCCCCGTTCATACAACAGGTTAGGTTCCAGGCTACTGTAGGGCCCCGTTCATGCAACAGGTTAGGTTCCAGGCTACTGTAGGGCCCCGTTCATACAACAGGTTAGGTTCCAGGCTACTGTAGGGCCCCGTTCATGCAACAGGTTAGGTTCCAGGCTACTGTAGGGCCCCGTTCATACAACAGGTTAGGTTCCAGGCTACTGTAGGGCCCCGTTCATGCAACAGGTTAGGTTCCAGGCTACTGTAGGGCCCCGTTCATACAACATGTTAGGTTCCAGGCTACTGTAGGGCCCCGTTCATGCAACAGGTTAGGTTCCAGGCTACTGTAGGGCCCCGTTCATACAACAGGTTAGGTTCCAGGCTACTGTAGGGCCCCGTTCATGCAACAGGTTAGGTTCCAGGCTACTGTAGGGCCCCGTTCATGCAACAGGTTAGGTTCCAGGCTACTGTAGGGCCCCGTTCATGCAACAGGTTAGGTTCCAGGCTACTGCTGAAAAGAAAAAAATCATTGTAATGTGAAACATAACCTTCTTTCACTTTCAAATGCGTATTAAAGCCTGATAATATCTTTACACTATTATATATAAAGTGAGCAATAGAGCTAGGCCTAAAAATGCATATATAGTACTGGAGCAAAATAATAGCTAGAACTGAGTATACAACAAGCTCTAATGACACAATAGTGCGGAAAAGTAATGTGAAGAACCTGGGAGTGGTAATGTCTGAGGATCTCACCTTAAAGGATCACAACAATGCCACTCACATCTGCGAGGAAACTAATAGGATGGATAATGAGAACATTCAAGACAAGAGATGCCAGTCCACTGATGATCCTTTTTAAATCACCTGTTCTCTCTAGGCTGGAATACTACTGTACATTGACGTCTCCAGTCAAGTCAGGTGAAATTGCAGACTTAGGAATGTGCAAAGAACCTTTACTGCACATACAAGTTCCATCAAACACCTTAACTACTGGGAACGCTTGGAAGCACTTGACTTGTACTCACTGGAGCGCAGGCGAGAGAGATACATCATAATCTACACCTGGAAGATCTTGGAGGGCCTGGTCCCCAATATGCACACAGAAATCACTCCCTACGAAAGCAAAAGGCTTGGCAGGCGATGTAACATACCTCCAATGAAAAGTAGGGGGCCATTAGTTCACTAATATAAAACACCATAAGTGTCTGGGGCTCAAGACTGTTCAACAGCCTCCCACCAGCCATAAGGGAAATTAGCAATAGACCCCTGGTTGTCTTGAAGAGGGAGCTGGACAGATACTTAGTCAGCACCAGATCAGCCGGGCTTTGGTTCGTACGTTAGACTACGTGCGGCCAGCAGTAACAGCCTCGTTGATCAGGCCCTGATTTACTGGAAGACCTGGTCATGGACCGGGCCGCGGGGGCGTTGATCCCCGGAATACCCTCCTGGTAGGTAGACATTGCTGTAAAATATTTTCCTCCTTAGCTTATAGTCGGAATAAATGAATAAGTATAATTGAAAAATCGCTGTATTAGCGAAACACTGTGGAAAGCGCTTTAAAGCGGGGTCCTCCTGTATACTCTGATTTATTTTAATACCAGCAAAGCTCGTAATTGGAGCTAGAGTATTCTTGATTGGTGTTAAATAGGCGAGATGCAGTTTTAATGATTCTCTTGTGTTGCTGGGCTTTAAGCCCTATTACGATTGACCTTAGAATTAATCTATTTGGCCTGAGTATAGGAGATGCTTAATATTGAATATATTCATGGAAAATCTTAATAAGGATTTGTACGATGGAGTGATGAAAACACTGCCTTAAAACTTTTTAATATAATGTAATATTATATGATTTTAAAATGGTGCCTTTACTTATAAAGAAATAACACTTAACAGACATATACCGTTTACAATTACATTTTCTGACTGAATGGATATTTACATGTGAAATTCATAAAGTTACATTGTCACTCAAACCAGAGACAATCCAAGCTTCATAATTGAAAACTCTTTAAACACTGAAGATATTTTACTTGGTGAGAGTCTTACAAATACTCTACTTTCAAGACACTGAGAGAATAATACTATACTGCTGAATAACTTCTCAGTCAAAGTAAACGAGTAAGTAGAGAAGACCTCAAGACTGAGAGAGGTGTTGTACTGCTTAATTCCCTCAAGGAAGGTTCCTTGATGTTGGTCAGGGGCTCTTTATTTAGGGAATTGGATCTGTGCTCCAGTTCCCCGAATTAAGCCTGAATGCCTTCCACATCCCCCCCCCCCCAGGCGCTATATAACCCTCCGGGTTTAGCGCTTTCCCCTTGACTATAAATAATAATGTACTGCTTAATCCACACCACTCACCCGTGACGTCAGCTGGCGTCAGGCGAGTAGTACAGAGGTGAGGCTCAACAAACAAATTGGTCGTTACCCATGGTGAACCATCCATTTCCTCACCAGAATATATATATATATATATATATATATATATATATATATATATATATATATATATATATATATATATATATATATATATATATATTTATATATATATGCAAAACAACCACTCTGAAAGAATAGAGAAATTCCAAGCGCTTTCGTGACTACTCACATTATCAAGGAACTATGAAAGTAAAGCATCCAAGGAAGCTATATAAGGGGTCTGGCCAGTGGGATCTGATAGTGAGGTGCTGGCCAGACCCCTTATATAGCTTCCTTGGATGCTTTACTTTCATAGTTCCTTGATAATGTGAGTAGTCACGAAAGCGCTTGGAATTTCTCGATTCTTTCAGAGTGGTTGTTTTGCATATTCTGAAATCACCTGTTTACTGTGATCTTATTGCATATATATATATATATATATATATATATATATATATATATATATATATATATATATATATATATATATATATATATATATATACATACATATGTATATAATGAAAATGGGAAAAGTGAAAACGAATATTTAATATTATAAGGTTGATTACTCTCGTTTTAGCATTTTAAAGATGGTAATCGCAATGTAATATTAGAAAGATGAACAAATATGAAAGACATATAACAACTGCCTCTTTTCGTAACAAGCCCAGTTAACTAGTCGATCATATCAGGTCTTAGTTTACAAGTAAAAACCAGTGCAAGTCACAGACGTAGCGTGAGGATACAGTAGCTTACAGGTCACGGACGTGGTGTTAGGGTGCAGTAGCTTACTGGTCACGGACGTGGTGTGAGGATGCAGTAGCTTACTGGTCACGGACGTGGTGTGAGGATGCAGTAGCTTACAGGTCACGGACGTGGTGTTAGGATGCAGTAGCTTACAGGTCACGGACGTGGTGTGAGGATGCAGTAGCTTACTGGTCACGGACTTGGTGTGAGGATGCAGTAGCTTACAGGTCACGGACGTGGTGTGAGGATGCAGTAGCTTACTGGTCACGGACGTGGTGTTAGGGTGCAGTAGCTTACTGGTCACGGACGTGGTGTGAGGATGCAGTAGCTTACAGGTCACGGATGTAGTGTGAGGATGCAGTAGCTTACAGGTCACGAACGTGGTGTGAGGATGCAGTCTTGGTTTATACGTGAACTGTGACCAGTAGTGACCAAAAAGGCATAAAAGTTTTCATTTGGAATATTAACCCTGAGTAATTAATAATCCAGCATAAGCCAAGAAAGCCAAGGCGTGTGGCTTATTTCCGTTGAAGTAATTAGGATACGACCCACAACAGCCAACTAACTCCTAGCTATCTGTTTACCTCTAAGAGAACAGGGGGCAAGGAGGCCCATGTATTTCCCCTCTCCTTAGAGTGAACCACGGTCCTTTTGCTTGTTAGAAGAATGTTCTACCAGTGAGGTATGAGTAGCGTGAGGGAAGGGCCATTGATCTCACTAAAATCAGGAAGAAGGGCCATTGATCTCACTAAAATCAGGAAGAATACTAGTCTTTTATGTGGTCGTTTAATGAGCACTGGAGGGTCAGTTCAGTCTCCACTATTTACATCGTTCTTAATGCTCATTGGCTATTGTGTGACATCACCCCCACCCCTTCTTCCCTTCCCCCTAGACGCGCTCCCATTGGCCTTGCCCTCCAGGTATCGCTGACCAATTAGAGATTATCCCCGAGGAGGGTTAACAAGGAACTGCTGAGGATACTACAGGAGGATGATGACTCCTCCTTGGCTTGTCGGCATCCTGGAAATCCTTCATAGGAGTTAGAGGAAGGTAATAAATTGTTTAAAACCCAGAGAATGAAAAGAGGGTAGGCGTGAGTGAGACATAGAGAGACACTCCTCTTATGAGAGAATGGTGAGACTTAGAGACAGACTCGTCTTTATCAAGCATGACTAGTAAACACTGCCGTGTCCGTGCTGGGTCTCTCTCCTCACTCTCTCTCCTTCCTCAGAGAGACAAGGCTATACAACGGTCACATTTTAATGGTATATAATACCGACAGTTAAATGAGTAAGGCACGTGTGTAACACCTAGGTATCTTGATTGTTGAAACGTTTCGCTCATGAAGATACGCAGATGTTACACATGTATTTTACTCACCATACTTAGAGAGGTCAAGAGACGAGATTATAACAGCATGTTTTAATAACTGCTGCTACTGCTGTTACTGCTGTTGTTGTTGCTGCTGCTACTACTGCTCTTGTTGTTGCTATTGCTGTTGTTGCTACCGTTGTTGTTGCTGCTACTACTGTTGCTGTTGTTACTACTGTTGTTGCTGCTACTACTGCTGTTGTTGCTGCTGCTACTACTATTGCTGTTGCTGTTACTATGCTGTTGTTGTTGCTGTTGCTACTACTGTTGTTGCTGTTGCTGTTATTATTGTTGTTGCTGCTGCTACTGTTGTTCCTGCTGCTGTAGTTGCTGTTGTTGCTACCGTTGTTGCTGCTGCTACTGCTGTTGCTGTTGCTGCTACTACTGTTGTTGCTGCTGTTGCTGTTGTTGTTGCTGCAACTGCTGCTGTTGTTGCTGCTGTTGCTGTTGTTGTTGTTGCTGCTGCTGCGGCTTGTCTTGACGAACTCAGATTCCTGCGCTCTGTAATCTGAAATATGTGGTACCTGACGACTCTCTCCATCCGTGAAATTATTATTATTAGTATTAGTATTAGTATTAATATTATCATTATTATTTAACATTTACTTACATATTTCTTAAAAATTTCCCTACTGTTTAAATGGCTATTATTTACAGTGATATTACTGTTGCCAGTATGTTCCCAGGATCACTGTTGCCAGCTTCGTGTTACCCGGACCACTGTTGCCAGCTTCGTGTTACCCGGACCACTGTTGCCAGCTTCGTGTTACCCGGACCACTGTTGCCAGCTTCACTGTTGACAGAATCTCTGTTGCCAGGATTACAGTTGCCAGGGTCACTGTTGCCAGGCTCATAATTCACAGTTCCCTGGTTCACTGTTCCCTGGTTCACTGTTCCCTGGTTCACTGTTCCCTGGTTCACTGTTCCCTGATTCACTGTTCCCTGGTTCACTGTTCCCTGGTTCACTGTTCCCTGGTTCACTGTTCCCTGATTCACTGTTCCCTGGTTCACTGTTCCCTGGTTCACTGTTCCCTGGTTCACTGTTCCCTGGTTCACTGTTCCCTGGTTCACTGTTCCCTGGTTCACTGTTCCCTGGTTCACTGTTCCCTGATTCACTGTTCCCTGGTTCACTGTTCCCTGGTTCACTGTTCCCTGGTTCACTGTTCCCTGGTTCACTGTTCCCTGGTTCACTGTTCCCTGGTTCACTGTTCCCTGGTTCACTGTTCCCTGGTTCACTGTTCCCTGGTTCACTGTTCCCTGGTTCACTGTTCCCTGGTTCACTGTTCCCTGGTTCACTGTTCCCTGGTTCACTGTTCCCTGGTTCACTGTTCCCTGATTCACTGTTCCCTGGTTCACTGTTCCCTGGTTCACTGTTCCCTGGTTCACTGTTCCCTGGTTCACTGTTCCCTGGTTCACTGTTCCCTGGTTTACTGTTCCCTGATTCACTGTTCCCTGGTTCACTGTTCCCTGGTTCACTGTTCCCTGGTTCACTGTTCCCTGGTTCACTGTTCCCTGGTTCACTGTTCCCTGGTTCACTGTTCCCTGGTTCACTGTTCCCTGATTCACTGTTCCCTGGTTCACTGTTCCCTGGTTCACTGTTCCCTGGTTCACTGTTCCCTGGTTCACTGTTCCCTGGTTCACTGTTCCCTGATTCACTGTTCCCTGATTCACTGTTCCCTGGTTCACTGTTCCCTGGTTCACTGTTCCCTGGTTCACTGTTCCCTGGTTCACTGTTCCCTGATTCACTGTTCCCTGGTTCACTGTTCCCTGGTTCACTGTTCCCTGGTTCACTGTTCCCTGGTTCACTGTTCCCTGGTTCACTGTTCCCTGGTTCACTGTTTCCTGATTCACTGTTCCCTGGTTCACTGTTCCCTGGTTCACTGTTCCCTGGTTCACTGTCCCTGGTTCACTGTTCCCTGGTTCACTGTTCTCTGGTTCACTGTTCCCTGGTTCACTGTTCCCTGGTTCACTGTTCCCTGGTTCACTGTTCTCTGGTTCACTGTTCCCTGGTTCACTGTTCCCTGGTTCACTGTTCCCTGATTCACAGTTCCCTGATTCACTGTTCCCTGGTTCACTGTTCCCTGGTTCACTGTTCCCTGTTCCCTGGTTCACCATAGTAGCCCTCAAATATTTGGTCAGCAAATTAACCTTTAACTTCCTTCAGTAATTTGTGTAAAGAAACTGTGACCTGACAGCACTCAGAGTCCGAGTCCAGACCATAGTTGAGTGAATATTCTTTGGTACTCAGGACCTTTTCCGGAGCTCTTAAAATGTTCCTTGGAGTTGTAAAACTTATTTTGGAGCTCTCATACGTCCTCTGGAGCCTTATAGTTCCTCTCGAGCTCTAGAACTTTCCCTGGAGCTTTAAAACGTTTCCTCTAGCTATAAAACTTTTTCTAAAGCTCTAAAACTTCCTCCTAGAGCTCCAAAGCTTCCCTTAGAGCTCTAAATGGTGAACAACTGAGTCTCATTTTTGGGATGTGGACTCTCTCACTCTCATTCCTTAATAAAAAATTTGGTATTTCTTCATCGTTGTTGCTTCAGTTATGATTTGGTGTATATTGTTTATTATTATTATTATTACTATTATTATTATTATTATTATTATTAGTAGTAGTAGTAGTAGTAGTAGTATTGTTATCATTATAATTATTATTAGTAGTAGTAGTAGTATTGTTATTATTATTATTAGTAGTAGTAGTAGTAGTATCATTATTATTATTAGTAGTAGTAGTAGTAGTATTATTATTAGTATTATTATTATTATTATTAGTAGTAGTAGTATCATTATTATTATTATTATTATTAGTAGTAGTAGTAGTAGTAGTATTGTTATTATTATTATTATTATTATTAGTAGTAGTAGTAGTAGTAGTATTGTTATTATTATTATTATTATTATTAGTAGTAGTAGTAGTATTGCATTTCTAATCTTGTCTCTCTGATAAAGTTGTAAAACTTAATAAATGCAGACAACACTTCTACGATATGAATAAATTTTTATTCAAGTAGATAGTTTCCTTGGCCAGGATAGGTTCCTTCAGAAGTGGATAGATCGTCGTTGGCCATGATAGGTTCCTTCAGAAGTGGATAGATCGTCGTTGGCCATGATAGGTTCCTTCAGAAGTGGATAGATCGTCGTTGGCCATGATAGGTTCCTTCAGAAGTGGATAGATCGTCGTTGGCCATGATAGGTTCCTTCAGAAGTAGATAGATCGTCCATGGCCATGATAGGTTCCTTCAGAAGTAGATAGATCGTCCATGGCCACGATAGGTTCCTTTAGAAGTAGATAAATCGTCCATGGCCATGATAGGTTCCTTCAGAAGTAGATAGATCGTCCATGGCCATGATAGGTTCCTTCAGAAGTAGATCGTCCATGGCCACGATAGGTTCCTTTAGAAGTAGATAGATCGTCCATGGCCATGATAGGTTCCTTCAGAAGTAGATCGTCCATGGCCACGATAGGTTCCTTTAGAAGTAGATAGGCCTTTTTGGCCAACATAGGCTCGTTATTTACATTTTTCAAGTTATTCGCATATTGTACAAGTGATGTACAGGTTGTGATGGCAAGTCTGGCACCAGCTGGCTACCATCACACCACATCATGTGATCCCACCTGAACATCTCCCCTCTCCTGGAGTGCTCTAACAAGCAGGTCACTGATGACTCCATCCCCGCGGTCCTGGTCCCGTTAAACCACGTTTCGTCCGCAGGTAATTAGCCGAAAGGTAATTTGTGGCTGGCGAAAGCAGATACTGGCGGCTATGTTTACGGTGTGGTTCATAGGGTGAATTTCCTGTTATAATGAGCGTGTATTTTGAGCTTTGTGTGTGTGTGTGTGTGTACTTACCCATAAGTGGTTGCTGGGGTTTAGTCTCGGCTCCTAAGGCCTGGGTCAGCAAGGCGTTGGGTTAAAATTGCTCAATATAAAGGGGCAGTTGGGTTGTTTCAGTGATGTTTTAGGTTCCGTGTGGATGGTGATTGTTTGGTGAGGAGTAGTGACTATGGTTGTGGTGGTCGTGTAACAGTGTGGGGTTGTAATCGTGGATGAAGCGGGGTTTTGTCAAGTCAGTATAATTATTACATGGGTATAATGAGTATATATAGGGAAGGAGAGTAGTGGGGTAGTAGTACTGGTGGTGGTGTTAGTAGTGATAGTAGTAATAATAGAAACAGTGGTGGTGGTAGTAGCAGTAGTAGTGCTAATAGCAGTAGTAGTGGCAGTAGTTGTGGCAGTAGCAGTAGTTGTAGTGAATGTAGTTATGGTAATAGCAGTAGTAGTGGTAGTAGTAATGGTGGTGGTGGTAGTAGTAGTAGTAGTGGTGATAGTAGTAGTAGTGGTGGTGGTAATAGTAGTAGTAGTAGTGGTGGTGGTAGTGTGTCAAGGGATGACATTGTCGTGTGTTTGAATCATCTACCTATCTGGAGTCTACCTGGAGGACATTCCGCGGTCCGGTCCACGACCAGGCCTTCCGGTGAATCAGGGCCTGATCAACCAGGCTGTTACTGCTGGTCGAATGTAGTCCATCGTACGAACCACATCCCGGCTGATCCGGCACCGACTTAAAGTATGATTCGTGATTCATGTTCCAATCTCGGACACAATAAAGCTGCCCTTATTGCGTGTAACAGTCTTAAAACAGATATAAAATCTGCCTCCATGCACTTATACCTCCATGTGTCTGTCTCTTGGATAACTTGGCGGGCATACTTCCAGTGGTATCCCAGTGGTATTTCCAGGCAGTCGTCAGACGTTCAGGTTGTCGCATCTTCTAACAAGAAAATATTTTTGCTCAAGCATATCTGGAGGGTGTGAGATGTTTCTCCATTGTATACCTTTTCAACATGCCTTGCTGTTAATGGCAGAAACACCTGCGGGGTCTATTTCTGGGTGCGAAATTGTGCTTTTGGTGAGGTTGCCTGACATGCTCTGCATGTCTGAATGTTTTACTGACTTGTGTATAAGGATGTCGAGTGTTGTAGTTGAAGGAGAATCGGAGGCCAAGGCAACACATGGCTGCTTTATTAGTAGATGACATGACATCAACACAACGATAAACATCAAACACTCTAAAGTATAAATCGCATGATACCTAAAAGCACAGGAAATTACTCTTCGATCCTGTACTTTACAACTACATTTATTTCTAACTACCCAACATCAAGGAACAGGAGTTTATCATCTGTTTCGTCTTCTATAGTAACGTGATGGCTTGTAGCTCGTTTATACTTGAACATCTACGAGTGATGAGGACATCATCCTCATCACTCATCCTTTGTCAAGCCGTAACGGCTTGACAAAGCTCCTGGAGAGCGAAACGTTGCCACAATAAAATGTCACATTAGTTGCACTTGTGTCGTGTTACCTAACACATTGCCGGTAAATCTACCAACCTTAATACATTAGAGATAATGCTATTAAAACGTTCATGTTCTGAGTTTCATGTTAAGATGTTAAGTACTGATTGGGAGCTCCCATGCTCATCCCGTATGATGAATAAGAAACATGTACAATACTTGGGTACCTTTACTGCTATAACCTTCCACCTTCACAACACGCTTCTTCACATGAATACAAATTTGTATTCGACTGAAGAAGCCCGTTGTACAGGCGAAACGTTTCGGCAGTAAAGGAACCCAATACTACACATGTGTCTTATTCATTAACGTGTCGGTATTGTGTACCATCAACAATATGATATTCTGTTGTTTGTTGGTGAAAGTGGAACACTTAAAGTTGATGTAAAATTTAATGGGATAGACAAAGTCTATTGAAGGACGTGATAGAGTGAGACTAGTGCAGTGAGGACATTATGAACAAGGATGTGGTACAATGAGACTAGTGCAGTGAGGATATTTTGAACAAGGATGTGGTACAATGAAACTAGTGCAGTGAGGATATTATGAACAAGGATGTGGTACAATGAGACTACCGCAGTGAGGACATTATGAACAAGGACGTGGTACAATGAGACTAGCGCAGTGAGGACATTATGAACAAGGACGTGGTACAGTGAGACTAGCGCAGTGAGGACATTATGAACAAGGACGTGGTACAATGAGACTAGTGCAGTGAGGTCATTATGAACAAGGACGTGGTACAATGAGACTAGTGCAGTGAGGTCATTATGAACAAGGACGTGGTACAATGAGACTAGTGCAGTGAGGTCATTATGAACAAGGACGTGGTACAATGAGACTAGTGCAGTGAGGTCATTATGAACAAGGACGTGGTACAATGAGACTAGCGCAGTGAGGACATGAACAAGGACGTGGTACAGTGAGACTAGTGTAGTGAGGTCATTATGAACAAGGACGTGGTACAGTGAGGCTAGTGCAGTGAGGACATGAACACGGACGTGGTACAGTGAGGCTAGTGCAGTGAGGTCATTATGAACACGGACATTGTACAGTGAGGCTAGTGCAGTGAAGACATGAACACGGACGTGGTACAGTGAGGCTAGTGCAGTGAGGTCATTATGAACACGGACATTGTACAGTGAGGCTAGTGCAGAGAGGACATGAACACGGACGTGGTACAGTGAGGTCATTATGAACACGGACGTGGTACAGTGAGACTAGTGCAGTGAGGACATGAACACGGACGTGGTACAGTGAGGACATTGTGAACACGGACGTGGTACAGTGAGACTAGTGCAGTGAGGACAATATGAACGAGGAGGTGACGTTCACACTGGTGTTCCCTATTCCTGACTGTGTGTACCAGCTAACGTGTGCTGCACTGCCTCTATCACACGTGATTGGTCTCAAAGGAATGTGATAAGTGTGGGATTATGTTAAACCTTTATTATAAGTGATTTTCACACAATTGAGTTACTTACCTGTTTAACTTTTAGGGTTTAAATAATAAGATATTACAAGGACCTCAATGAAAATACGTCACTTTGTCTGATTTTGAATGAAACGAAATTGGTGAGTGTGTCGCACTGTTGTGTATGTTAAGATAATCTTAGTAAGTGGTAAGGTCGTTAAGGAGAGTCATTATTTGTGAGTTGTAGTCGCCTTGGTTTAACATGACTACTCTGAGGAACAATAAAGCACAATACCGTGATTGGAACAATACACAACTAACCCGCACATAGAAGAGAGGAACTTATGGCGACGTTTCGGTCCGACTTGTAAATGGTGCAAGTCGGACCAAAACATCGTCTTAAGCTCTTCTCTCCTATGTTCAGGTTATTTGTGTATTATGTATGACGACTGTGTTGACGACTACGCTGAGCACATAGCAAGATCTAACGAGCGCCTGCAGGATGTGACACAGTGCAAACTTTTTTAATCGCTCATGATACTTCTGCTCGCTTCTGTACTCCCACACTTGTGTTTCTGGTAATACCTTAGGACTCATTCGTAGTTCCTGGCATTATTATGTCCTGTCTTCCTGGGTCTCACTTCACATCTAGTTCAGCCCGCTGTACTACTACACCTCTGTGTGTGTTAGTTAGTTACTATTTTGTCCTAGGCATCGATTAGACGTGTGTGTGTGTATGTGTGTGTGTGTGTGTGTGTGTGTGTTCACCCGTCTTAAGCAAACACATTAAGAGATGTGCAGCTCTTTAAATATCTTCTTTGTCAGGTGCATGTAACTCCAAGGCCAGACAATTGTGTCTCCGTGTTCTGTGTTGATGCTGTGTGCTTACCTTTCCAGGGAGGGGGGGGGAAGAAAGAGAGAGAGAGAGAGAGAGAGAGAGAGAGAGAGAGAGAGAGAGAGAGAGAGAGCGAGAGAGAGAGAGAGCAATTGTCTTTGTATTAGTGACAGTGTACACACTCATCCCTCCATCAGCTCGTCAGTCGCCCCCTATATCAACTCCATCACCCAATCTCCCTCCTTATTTCTAGGTCTTAACTCGTAGTTACAGCGTTCGGCTCGCAACCAAATAGTGCCAAGTTCGATTCCCGTCCGGAATGAGACGTTTGAGCAAGTCTGCTTTAATGGAGTTGTGAAGATAACAGACACAGACACACACACACACACACACACTCTCTCTCTCTCTCTCTCTCTCTCTCTCTCTCTCTCTCTCTCTCTCTCTCTCTCTCTCTCTCTCTGCGACAAGAGCCAACCCACAAATTGTTGACAAACACGCAAATTGAGCGGTATGTTTGGCCTCCCTCGACCGACAAACACACAGTCAGATCCGTGGAAATGTAAATATTGGAGCAAGAGCAAGACGGCACCATAAATAGTGCGACGGAACGCCCCACCAAGCACACCTTTTTACTGGCTTGCTGTGTGTGTGTGTGTGTGTGTGTGTGTGTGTGTGTGTGTGTGTGTGTGTGTGTGAGTGAGTGAGTGAGTGTGTGTGTGTGTGTGTGTGTGCGTGTGTGTGCGTGTGTGTGTTAGTTACGTGTTAGTTACCATTTTGTCCTAGGCACATGTCGATTAGACACTAGGCCTGTTGTAGGTGTGTGTGTGTGTGTGTGTGTGTGTGTGTGGTACACACAGTAAGAGAGGAAGAGGGTGTGTGTGTGTGTGTGTGTGTGTGTGTGTGTGTGTGTGTTTGTGTTTGTTTGTGTGTGTCTGTCTTACAACGATGACACTGCTAATGGTAGCTCCACCCTTCCCCCCCACACATACACATGAGATTAGTGCAGAAGCTGGAGGATCATGCGCGTATAACAGGAAGGGCACTGCAATGGATCAGAGAATACCTGACAGGGAGCCAACAACGATTCATGGTACGTGATGAGGTATCACAGTGGGCGCCTGTGACGAGCGGGGTCCCACAGGGGTCAGTCCTAGGACCAGTGCTATTTTTGGTATATGTGAATGACATGATGGAAGGGATAGACTCAGAAGTGACCCTGTTCACAGATGATGTGAAGTTAATGAGGAGAATTAAATCAGATGAGGATCAGGCAGGACTTCAAAGAGACCTGGATAGGCTGGACATCTGGTCCAAGAACTGGCTTCTCGAATTTAACCCCGCCAAATGCAAAGTCAAGAAGATCGGGGAAGGGAAAAGAAGACCGCAGACAGAGTATAGGCTAGGTAGCCAAAGACTGCAAACCTCGCTCAAGGAGAAAGATCTTGGGGTGAGTATAACACCGATCACATCTCCTGAGGCGCACATCAACCAGATAACTGCTGCAGCATATGGGCGCTTGGCAAACCTAAGAATAGCGTTCCGATACCTCAGTAAGGAATCGTTCAAGACTCAGCACACCGTGTACGTCAGGCCCATACTGGAGTATGCAGCACCAGTTTGGAACCCACACCTGGTCAAGCACGTCAAGAAATTAGAGAAAGTGCAAAGGTTTGCAACAAGACTAATTTCAGAGCTACGATGAAAAGTTAAGGGAAATCGGCTTGACGACGCTGGAGGACAGGAGGATTAGGGAAGACATGATAACGATATACAAAATACTGCGAGGAATCAACAAGGTGGACAGAGACAGGATGTTCTAGAGATGGGACACAACAAGGGGTCACAGTTTGAAGTTGAAGACTCAGATGAATCAGAGGGATGTTAGGAAGTATTTCTTCAGTCACAGAGTTGCCAGGAAGTGTAATAGTCTGGGAAGTGATGTAGTGGAGGCAGGATCCATACATAGCTTTAAGAAGAGGTATGATAAAGCTCATGGAGCAGGAAGAGTGACCTAGTAGCGGCCAGTGAAGAGGCGGGGCCAGGAGCTGCGATTCGACCCCTGCAACCACAACTAGGTGAGTACACACACACACACACACACACACACACACACACACACACACACAAATGTCTCTGGAAATTCCTCTCAGCTTTTAAGAATGTTAATACTATCAGTACCCTGGACAGAATGATATTGCAGCACCCTGGACAGAATGATATTGCAGTACCCTGGACAGACTGTTATTGCAGTACCCTGGACAGATTGATATTGCAGTACCCTGGACAGAATGATATTGCAGTACCCTGTACAGATTGATATTGCAATTTCCTTATAGACCCACACCTATATTCTTTAAATATTTGAACTCCTCTACAGTATTGTGGAGATAGTTAAAAGCGATCTTCTGGTGAGCGCCACGTCCAGCTACCCACTTGACCTGACCTTTAATCCAGCCCGGAATATTTCTTTTTCATTAATGCGCTTGCAGGCGGACTGAAGAAGTAAATTGGTAACCCTTATTGTTCAGTAACTATAATGTAAACCCTCGTAACTGTATGTTTCACTAACTCATAAACCCACGTAATTGTATGTTTCACTAACTCATAAACCCACGTAACTGTATGTTTCTGTAACTCATAAACCCACATAACTGCGTTTCAGTAACTTATAAGCCCGTATCTATGTCTCAGTAATTTATAAACCCACATAACTGTATATTTCAGCAACGTATAAACCCACATGAAGACAGAATGAAGAAGAAACTCTAACTGATCCCTTCACTTAGAAAAGTAAATGTTGTTTTGCTATGAGATCTTGTGTTGTACTGATCTGAGTTCAGTACACTACTACCTCTTACTGTACCTATAACCTTGGTTAGTGTCACCTTGGAGACAAGTTCCAGGCACACCTGTTTGTGTCTGATTTGATGCACTTGTCTCCTATAATTTATAATCATCTGTGACAGAATCAAAATTTCGAGGCAGTTCAGATTACCTGTGAGATACAGATTATTGAAATCTTTATATATATATATATATATATATATATATATATATATATATATATATATATATATATATATATATATATATATATATAAAATATATATATATATATATATATATATATATATATATATATATATATATATATATATATATATAATGTATATATATATATAATGTATATATATATATATGTATATATATATATATATATATATATGTATATATATATATATATATATATATATATATATATATATATATATATATATATATATATATATATATATGTCGTCCCGAATATGTAAAACTGGTCAATTAGCAAGAACTCATTTAAAATTAAGTCCTTTCTAAAAAAAATTTCTTATACGTTTAAAGATATATTTTTTCATTAATGTTAATGTAAAAAATTTTAATTTTGCTCCAAATGAATCTTAGAAAACTTACCTAACCTTATTATAACAAGAACAATTTATTTTAGCCTAACCCAACTAAATATATTTTAGATTTGTTTACAGTAATTTAATACTAAACAAACACAGTGAAATATATTTTTTTCGTTAGGTTAAAAATGATTTTGGATAAATTATTGCATACACAGATTTTCACTTGTTCTATATGGCAAGATGAGTGTTGCTATTTAAGCCAAGATCGCAAGTTCTGCCTATTCGGCACGACATATATATATATATATATATATATATATATATATATATATATATATATATATATATATATATATATATTTCAGTACATACAGTAAAATAGGTAAATACGTTATTTGCACTTTTTATGTAGTTATACAAATGGGATGACATTTAATAGTGCACTTTCAGAGCCCCGGGTTATGCAGGGCATTACGGGCACGTTAAAACATTTAATTAATAAAGCATATATATGCTTTATTAATGTATATATGCATGTAAATATTCATTTACATGCATATATACATGTAGGGGAAACAAGACAAAAAAGTGAAGGGTATTTACAGATAAAAACTGACTATAATATGGAGGCACACAGCACCTGTTGCTGTCTAGTCTTGCAGTATTATTATTAGTATAATCATGGGGGAGCGCTAAACTCGTAGGATTATACAGCACTTGTGGGGGGGATGGAAGGTATTCAGGCTTAATTCAGGGAACTGGAGCACAGATCCAATTCCGAAGATCAAGAGCCCCTCATCAGCGTCAAGGAACCTTCCTTGAGGGGTTGAAGTGAGTAAGAATGTGAAGGTTGTCATCTCGTATGCTAAGTTATTCCACTTCTTTGGTATTTTAATTTACATAGAATTTCTGTAAATGTCCAGTGGAATACGAGGGATATTGAAGTGGTATTTGTTACTGTTCTGCTGCCTCTCTCTTCTCTTAGAATTTTCTACAAGTTGTACGGTGAGTTTAACATCAGCGTTACTGTGTACTGCAGTGTTTTGAACAGTAGCATGTATGAATGTATCAACTACATGTATATTTACTAGGTTTAGGAATCTGAATAGTCATAGCATATTGCCTCTTGGTATCATCATCATCATCGTCGTCATCATCATCATCATCATCATCATCATCATCATCATCATCATCATCATCATCATCATCATCATCATCATCATCATCATCATCATCATCATCATCATCATCATCATCATCATCATCATCATCATCATCATCATCATCATCATCATCATCATCATCATGAAGTTGGAGCTCAACGCTAGTCAAGATTATACAGCGCTTGTGAAGAGGTGGGGGAAGGCATTCTAGTTCAGTTCAGGTAACTGGAGATCAGTTATAATTCCCTAGATCAAGAGTTCTTTACCAGCGTCAAGGAACCTTGGTTATTGGTACACTTTGTGATTTTTCTGAGAGCTGCTCTGTGTTGAGATACAATTGTTTGGAGGTGTGTAGCCGACGTGAACTACCAGACACAGGTTCCACATCGGTAGTGTTGCAGTGCGGATTGAGGAATATAATAACGAATTTTGTAGAATAACCGTAACGTCTTAGAGACTTCTGTTGATGTGTGTTGGATGTAGATATTAAATTTCAGTTTGTTGTTTACTTTCTGCGCTAGTTGAATGTCATTGATACTTGTGCCTCGCCTGTCTCTAGTATATAAACTTTTATCGGGTCAAAGTTGGACCGAAACGTCACCTTAAGTTTCTCTCTATGTGCAGGTTGTTTGTGTGCAGTGTATCTGTTGCATTTTTATCAACACTGATAGACTGAACACATTGTCTCCAAGCTAAGGGACTGATTGCCTCAAACTCATCATCTTCCACCGTTTTTCCTGTGTATCGACTGATGAAGCTACTTGCTGGCGAAATGTTTCCACAATTAAGATTCCCAAGTGTTGCACAAGGGTCTCACTCATCAGTTTGTCGATTTACTAATCCATTTATGTAACCGTTCCAGGCAGACAGCTTTAGGGAAGCACTACAAACTAGCCTTAGGATTGGCTCCAACGGATGTGACATGTGTGATTGTTGGCTCTCTCTCATTATATATATATATATATATATATATATATATATATATATATATATATATATATATATATATATATATATATATTCATATTCATATTCTGTGTACCATCATATTTTTCAAGAATTATCAAACTTATAAAAAAAACTCGTGTTTTTTTCAGGCTGTGGTATCTGGAAGACACAAAGTTCTCTCAACCTTCTGGGTGAGTATTAAAATACGTATGTTTATATATATATATATATATATATATATATATATATATATATATATATATATATATATATATATATATATATATATATATATATATATATATATATATATATATGCAATAAGATCATAGTAAACAGGTGATTTTCGGAATATGCAAATTTAATTTTCCAAGGAAATGGTGTATATCTACATTTTTGGGCATAAGACACAAAATATCATCAACATATCTGAACCATTTAGCTCTATTAGGGAGGATTGTGTTAAGCAATCTTGTTTCAAAAAATTCCATGTATAGGTTACTAAGAACAGGTGAAAGAGGATTTCCCATTGCCATACCAAACTTCTGAGTGTAAAACTTATCATTAAATACAAATTTTGCATCAACAATGCAAAGTTTAATAAGTTTAATGATAGTAGGAACTGGCAATGGTAAATCATAGTTAACGAGTTCTTCAGATAAGAAACTTAATAAATCATCAACAGGAACTTTCGTAAACAAGGAAGTAACATCAAAACTAACCATGTTAAAATCATTTAAGTCAGTCAAGGAGCTTAATTTATCAACCAAGTCTATGTTGTTTTTATCATTAAAGTTAGAAATTTTGCCAACAATTGGGCTCAAAATATCAACAAGCCATTTGGATAATTTATATGAAACTGACCCTATGGAGCTAATAATTGGTCTGACTGGATTCCCTGGTTTGTGTGTTTTTATTAGTCCATACATGTAAGGTAAAGATGGATTAGTGGAAGTAAATTGTTTGACTAATTCATCTTTGCCTTTCAGTAGAAGTTTTATTGTTTTATTGAAATTGCTGTTAACGGTTTCCTTGGAAAATTAAATAGCTTAGCCCATTCTATAAACTTTACTGTTGAGTTTGAAGAAAATAACTCATTGCCTTTTCTAGATGTTTTAATTATTAACGGTAATAATGAATTCAAATTTAAAATTTACAGAAAACCTACAAATAACTGTTCCTATATCCACTATTATTCCTCGCATCAAGATAGAGTCAAACTGTCTGTTTTCTCATCAATGTTTTTGAGAGCTTTACGAATTTGTAGTCCTGAGTTCATAGATGAGGAAATATCCAAAATTTATGAAATAGGTAATGATTTAAAATACCCAAGAAATGTAATTGATAAATCTTTTAAAGTTGCTAGAAATACTTTTTATAATCCAAAAAGGGACAACCAGCCTTATTCAACTAAAAATATGTTGGTTCTCCCTTACCATGAAAACTTGGTTGATATGCCTTCTCTTCTTAAGACTTTTAATATTAAAGTTGTATTCAAAAATCTTGATACAGTAAAAAAAAACTTTTGATAAAGAATTCCCCCCAAAATGCTAATGGATGTGTCTATAAGATTCCTTGTAAAATTTGCGATAAAGTTTATTACGGTCAAACTGGTAAAAATCTCGAACTAAGATTAAAACAACATAAATATAGCATTAGAACTGGACAAGATTCCAATGCTCTATTTATTCATGTAAGAGATTTTAACCATCCAATTGATTTTCAAAAAGTTGAGAAAGTAGTATCAAGCAAGTCCATGGTCGACAGGAATATAATTAAATCTTGTTTCATAAAAAGCAGTTTTGACAATAATATGAATATTTCCTTTGGTTTATATAAATTAGATCCATTTATAATTAATAGAATTTGGGAAGAATTTAATAATACACTGGACAAATAATTATTTTTAAATTTTCTTGGATAGAATAGTTTGTGGGTGAGTTGTGCAAAGGACCTATCCAGTAGGGTCGGCGCGCGTCAGGTGTTTAACCGTTGTGGGATCTGATAGTGAGGTGTTGGCCAGACCCCTTATATAGCTTCCTTGGATGCTTTACTTTCATAGTTCCTTGACAATGTGAGTAGTCACGAAAGCGCTTGGAATTTCTCTATTCTTTCAGAGTGGTTGTTTTGCGCATATATATATATATATACATATATATATATATATATATATATATATATATATATATATATATATGTGTGTGTGTGTGTGTGTGTGTGTGTGTGTGTGTGTGTGTGTGTGTGTGTGTGTGTGTGTGTGTGTGTGTGTGCGTCATGCCGAATAGGTAAAATTGGTCAGCAAGAACTCATTTTAAATTAAGTAGTCTCTAAAAATTTCTCTTGTACGTTTAAAGATATATTTTTTCATATATGTTAATGTAAAAATTAATAATTTTGTACCAAAAGGACCTTAGGAAACTTACCTAACCTTATTGTAACAAGCACAATTTAAAATTATTGCATACTCAATTTTCTCTTGCCGTATTCGGCAAGAAGACCGTTGCTATTTAAGTCAAAATCCCAAGTTTTACCTTTTCGGCACGACATGTATATATAGTCATTCCCAATCTTTTCAAGACATTCCCGGTCGTTTCTACTTATTCCTAGTCATTCCTACTTATTTCCAGTCATTCCTACTTATTCCCAATCATTCTTACTTATTCCCAGTCATTCCTGGTCATTTCCAGTCATTCCGAACTTTCCTTTATCGTCCACAACCATGCAGAGTAATCCATAGTCTTTAATAAGCGAAGCCAGTGATTCCCACCTGTTCGAAGGCGTCCTCAGCCGCTGCTCATCATCGATCTCAATTTTCTGCACGCGAACACATCATTCTATCTCCACTTGCAATCATGCGCAGTCATTCGCATCAATCCTGCGGCGTTTTTAAACAGCTTTGTCAGATGAAGCCGTCAGCGATCGTGTAGAAGAATGCTGACTTGCGTCTCCATTCCGTAAATAATCCGCGCTTTGCAAAGGAATCTGTCTGACATTTCGGTCTGTCCTGGACGGACCGAAACGTCGTCTAGACCTAATTTTGGAAATGTTCCAGCTACGGTATTGTACGTCTACTCTCTTAGAGCTCACGTTGATCCAGAGGCTCATCTCTGTCAAGTGGTTGTGGTTCTGGGTATCATCGTCCCCAGACCTCGGTCTCAGACCATGCCTCGTTAAGTCGCAGTGTTGTTATTAATCAAAACCACTCGTTCGTTGTTACAGTAATATAAAATACTGCTCGTTGAACTAGTACACCAAACAAGGAGTAGAATGAAACCCACAGCAGTCGACTGATACCCAAGTTCCTTCCGTACACCTAGGTAAACAGGAGTAACAGGTCCTACATTTCCAATTGTCTGGGGATCAAACGCTAGTTTCTCATTGTGTGAGATGAGGTCACTGCCGGGTAAGCCACGAGCAACATTCCTTCAAGTAGGGTAATATGTAGGCACATACCAGGACAAGTTCCGTTGTGGTATGTTAAAATTGGCTTATTTTGATTGACAGTGGACATCAACTCTAACCTAGTCTAACATAATTTAATTTGACTTAACCTAACCTAAAATAACCTAATTTAACCTAACCTAAAACAACCTAATTTAACCTACCCTAATCTAACTTAAAATAACCTAACGTAACGTAACGTAACCTAACCTAACCTGACGTAAAATAACCTAACCTAACCTAATCTAACTTAACTTAATCTAACTTAACTTAATCTAACTTAACCTAACCTAACCAAATCTACCCTAATTTAACCTAACCTTACTTGAATCTAAGCTAATTTAACTTAACCAAACCTAATTTAACGTAATGTAACCTAACCAAACCTAATCCATCCTAACCTAACCTCATCCATCCTTACATAATCTACACTAACTTAACCTAACCTACCTTAATTTAACCTAGCATAACGCAATCTAACCTAACCTAAGCTAAGCTAAAATAACCTTAAATAAATAAAGTAAATCGATAAATTTCCTGCAAATTGTCCAAGTTGCGTAAGAAAATTGTGAGGATGTGTTGATAGATGTGTGTGTACTCACCTAGTTACTCACCTAGTTACTCACCTAGTTGTACTCACCTAGTTGTACTCACCTAGTTACTCACCTAGTTGTACTCAACTAGTTGTACTCACCTAGTTACTCACCTAGTTGTACTCACCTAGTTACTCACGTAGTTGTACTCACCTAGTTGTACTCACCTAGTTGTACTCACCTAGTTGTACTCACCTAGTTACTCACCTAGTTGTACTCACCTAGTTGTACTCACCTAGTTGTACTCACCTAGTTACTCACCTAGTTGTACTCACCTAGTTGTACTCACCTAGTTGTACTCACCTAGTTGTACTCACCTAGTTACTCACCTAGTTGTACTCACCTAGTTGTACTCACCTAGTTGTACTCACCTAGTTACTCACCTAGTTGTACTCACCTAGTTGTACTCACCTAGTTGTACTCACCTAGTTACTCACCTAGTTGTACTCACCTAGTTGTACTCACCTAGTTGTACTCACCTAGTTGTACTCACCTAGTTACTCACCTAGTTGTACTCACCTAGTTGTACTCACCTAGTTGTACTCACCTAGTTGTACTCACCTAGTTGTACTCACCTAGTTGTACTCACCTAGTTGTACTCACCTAGTTACTCACCTAGTTGTACTCACCTAGTTGTACTCACCTAGTTGTACTCACCTAGTTGTACTCACCTAGTTACTCACCTAGTTGTACTCACCTAGTTGTACTCACCTAGTTGTACTCACCTAGTTGTACTCGCCTAGTTGAGGTTGCGGGGGTCGAGTCCGAGCTCCTGGCCCCGGCTCTTCACTGATCGCTACTAGGTCACTCTACCTGAGCCGTGAGCTTTATCATACCTCTGCTTAAAGCTATGTATGGATCCTGCCTCCACTACATCGCTTCCCAAACTATTCCACTTACTGACTACTCTGTGGCTGAAGAAATACTTCCTAACATCCCTGTGATTCATCTGTGTCTTCAACTTCCAACTGTGTCCCCATGTTACTGTGTCCAATCTCTGGAACATCCTGTCTTTGTCCACCTTGTCAATTCCTCTCAGTATTTTGTATGTCGTTATCATGTCCCCCCTATCTCTACTGTCCTCCAGTGTCGTCAGGTTGATTTCCCTTAACCTCTCCTCGTAGGACATACCTCTTAGCTCTGGGACTAGTCTTGTTGCAAACCTTTGCACTTTCTCTAGTTTCTTTACGTGTTTGGCTAGGTGTGGGTTCCAAACTGGTGCCGCATACTCCAATATGGGCCTAACGTACACGGTGTACAGGGTCCTGAACGATTCCTTATTAAGATGTCGGAATGCTGTTCTGAGGTTTGCCAGGCGCCCATATGCTGCAGCAGTTATTTGGTTGATGTGCGCTTCAGGAGATGTGCCTGGTGTTATACTCACCCCAAGATCTTTTTCCTTGAGTGAGGTTTGTAGTCTCTGGCCCCCTATACTGTACTCCGTCTGCGGTCTTCTTTGCCCTTCCCCAATCTTCATGACTTTGCACTTGGTGGGATTGAACTCCAGGAGCCAATTGCTGGACCAGGTCTGCAGCCTGTCCAGATCCCTTTGTAGTTCTGCCTGGTCTTCGATCGAGTGAATTCTTCTCATCAACTTCACGTCATCTGCAAACAGGGACACCTCAGAGCCTATTCCTTCCGTCATGTCATTCACAAATACCAGAAACAGCACTGGTCCTAGAACTGACCCCTGTGGGACCCCGCTGGTCACAGGTGCCCACTCTGACACCTCGCCACGTACCATGACTCGCTGCTGTCTTCCTGACAAGTATTCCCTGATCCATTGTAGTGCCTTCCCTGTTATCCCTGCTTGGTCCTCCAGTTTTTGCACCAATCTCTTGTGTGGAACTGTGTCAAACGCCTTCATGCAGTCCAAGAATATGCAATCCACCCACCCCTCTCTCTCTTGTCTTACTACTGTCGCCATGTTGTCATAGAACTCCAGTAGGTTTGTGACACAGGATTTCCCGTCCCTGAAACCATGTTGGCTGCTGTTGATGAGATCATTCCTTTCTAGGTGTTCCACCACTCTTCTCCTGATAATCTACTCCATGATTTTGCATACTGTACATGTCAGTGACACTGGTCTGTAGTTTAATGGTTCATGTCTGTCTCCTTTTTTAAAGATTGGGACTACATTTGCTGTCTTCCATGCCTCAGGCAATCTCCCTGTTTCGATAGATGTATTGAATATTGTTGTTAGGGGTACACATAGCGCCTCTGCTCCCTCTCTCAATACCCATGGGGAGATGTTATCTGGCCCCATTGCCTTTGAGGTATCTAGCTCACTCAGAAGCCTCTTCACTTCTTCCTCGGTTGTGTGCACTGTGTCCAGCACATGGTGGTGTGCCCCACCTCTCCGTCTTTCTGGAGCCCCTTCTGTCTCCTCTGTGAACACTTCTTTGAATCTCTTGTTGAGTTCCTCACATACTTCACGGTCATTTCTTGTTGTCTCTCCTCCTTCCTTCCTTCCTTAGCCTGATTACCTGGTCCTTGACTGTTGTTTTCCTCCTGATGTGGCTGTACAACAGTTTCGGGTCAGATTTGGCTTTCGCTGCTATGTCATTTTCATATTGTCTTTGGGCCTCCCTTCTTATCTGTGCATATTCGTTTCTGGCTCTACGACTGCTCTCCTTATTCTCCTGGGTCTTTTGCCTTCTATATTTCTTCCATTCCCTAGCACACTTGGTTTTTGCCTCCCTGCACCTTTGGGTAAACCATGGGGTCAACCTGGCTTTTTCATTATTCCTGTTACCCTTGGGTACAAACCTCTCCTCAGCCTCCTTGCATTTTGTTGCTACATATTCCATCATCTCATTAACTGGCTTCCCTGCCAGTTCTCTGTCCCACTGAACCCCGTTCAGGAAGTTCCTCATTCCTGTGTAGTGTGTGTGTGTGTGTGTGTGTGTGTGTGTGTGTGTGTGTGTGTGTGTGTGCGTGCGTGCGTGCGTGCGTGCGTGCGTGCGTGCGTGCTCTCTCTCTCTCTCTCTCTCTCTCTCTCTCTCTCTCTCTCTCTCTCTCTCTCTCTCTCTCTCTCTCTCTCTCTCTCTCTCTCTCTCTCTCTCTCTCTCTCTCTCTCACTCTCTGGAGACCAAATGTGAGTGTCAGTCAGATCTTCAAGCAGTACAAGCACACGTGTGTGTGTCAATCAGATCTGCCTTCCTGATAGCTTCCAAGACAGAGTCCCAAAACCGGAAAGGAACTCAGGCGATGTGTTGCCAGGTGTCAGTGAGGGAAGATATGGTTCAAGTGAGTGACGTGAGTGAGGTAGCCTTGAACTCTGTGGTCCAGCCACACGCACCTTCCTACGTAGCCCGGCCCCGCCTAGCCCTCCGTCCTTCCATCCCCTACACTAACTTAACCTAACTTTGCTCAACCTTTTCACCACCAAGAACCCCCTTTCAAATTAATTTTCACAGGGGTCCCAGGTTTTTGAAAGGTCTGTTTACTCAACGAGCTAATTTTATTAACGAACAACAAACTCGTTTTCCCAGTTTCTTCTCCGAGTGGAAAGACTTACGTAACTGAGTATATAATGGAAGCAGTTGGAAGGGCCACCAGTATTTTCCATTGATTGATGGAGGTTTGGCATGTTCCATTCTCAAGCCCATAAGATAAGACCAATAGTTTAAAGGGCACGTCAGTTCCCCTATCTACTAATAATGTTATTTTTCCCCTATAATCTACCTTGTATATAATAACTATCACATTTGCTTTCTTTCGTAAGGTGAAGTCTAGGATCGTTCCTTAATTCATAGTATAACTTAACAGATCTTTGAGGACAATTATGTTGTAGAGGTCTGAGCAAAGTTCAGACCTCTACAACACAATTGTCCTCAAAGATTTGTTAAGTTATAATGGGAGACAGGGAAACTCAGGCGCCTATTAAGAAAGCGTCTAAAAAAAAATTGACTATTCCTGCCGATTTAGAAACTGCTTTGAAATTCTGAAAGTTTATCAGCCTTATCGTGAGTAATTATTCAATTTACAATGCAGACTCTCGAAATTCTGAACTTAGCTCACGGACCCCCAGTACTACCTTTGTGGACCCCCAGTACTACCTTTGTGGACCCTCAGTACTACATTTGTGGACCCTCAGTACTACCTTTGTGGATCCTCAGTACTACCTTTATGGACCCCCAGTACTACCTTTGTAGACCCCAAGTACTGCCTTTGTGGACCACCAGTACTACCTTTGTGGACCACCAGTACTACCTTTGTGGACCACCAGTACTACCTTTGTAGACCCCAAGTACTACCTTTGTGGACAACCAGTACTACCTTTGTGGACCACTAGTACTACCTTTGTAGAACCCAAGTACTACCTTTGTGGACCACCAGTATTACCTTTGTAGACCCCAAGTACTACCTTTGTGGCCCACCAGTACTACCTTTGTGGACCACCAGTACTACCTTTGTGGACCACCAGTACTACCTTTGTAGACCACCAGTACTACCTTTGTGGACCACCAGTACTACCTTTGTGGACCAGTAGTACTACCTTTGTAGAACCCAAGTACTGCTTTTGTGGACCACCAGTACTACCTTTGTGGACCACCAGTACTACCTTTGTGGACCACCAGTACTACCTTTGTGGACCACCAGTACTACCTTTGTGGGCCACTAGTACTACCTTTGTAGAACCCAAGTACTACCTTTGTGGACCACCAGTACTACCTTTGTGGACCATCAGTACTACCTTTGTGGACCACCAGTACTACCTTTGTGGACCACTAGTACTACCTTTGTAGAACCCAAGTACTACCTTTGTGGACCACCAGTACTACTTTTGTGGACCACCAGCACTACCTTTGTGAACCACCAGTACTACCTTTGTGGACCACCAGTACTACCTTTGTGGACCACTAGTACTACCTCTGTAGAACCCAAGTACTACCTTTGTGGACCACCAGTACTACCTTTGTGGACCACCAGTACTACCTTTGTGGACCACCAGTACTACCTTTGTGGACCGCTAGTACTACCTTCGTAGAACCCAAGTACTACCTTTGTGGACCACCAGTACTACCTTTGTGGACCACTAGTACTACCTTTGCAGAACCCAAGTACTACCTTTGTGGACCACCAGTACTACCTTTGTGGACCACCAGTACTACCTTTGTGGACCACCAGTACTACCTTTGTGGACCACTAGTACTACCTTTGTAGAACCCAAGTACTACCTTTGTGGACCACCAGTACTACCTTTGTGGACCACTAGTACTACCTTTGTAGAACCCAAGTACTACCTTTGTGGACCACCAGTACTACCTTTGTGGACCACCAGTACTACCTTTGTGGACCACCAGTACTACCTTTGTGGACCACCAGTACTACCTTTGTGGACCACCAGTACTACCTTTGTAGACCCCAAGTACTACCTTTGTGGACCACCAGTACTACCTTTGTAGACCCCAAGTACTACCTTTGTGGACCACCAGTACTACCTTTGTGGACCACCAGTACTACCTTTGTAGAACCCAAGTACTACCTTTGTGGACCACCAGTACTACCTTTGTGGACCACCAGTACTACCTTTGTGGACCACTAGTACTACCTTTGTAGAACCCAAGTACTACCTTTGTGGACCACTAGTACTACCTTTGTGGACCATTAGTACTACCTTTGTAGAACCCAAGTCTTTGTGGACCACCAGTACTATCTTTGTGGACCACCAGTACTACCTTTGTGGACCACCAGTACTACCTTTGTGGACCCCCAGTACTACCTTTGTGGACCCCCAGTACTACCTTTGTGGACCACCAGTACTACCTTTGTGGACCACCAGTACTACCTTTGTGGACCACTAGTACTACCTTTGTAGTACTAGTGGACCACCAGTACTAGTGGACCACCAGTACTAGATGGCGACTCTGGTGTTAGCTAACACCAGAGTCGCCATCGCTTCTACCACTTCAATAAAGGATCTAACCAGGACAAAACCCAAGCACCACGAACCAGTCAATGCAGGAGTTTACACTATACCCTGTGGAGGCTGTGACAAGATCTACGTAGGTGAAACAGCAAGAAACCTCGACACCCGCCTCAATGAACACATATACGCATGTAGGAACGACAACTTAAACAACGCCTGTGTACAACACCGAAATTCCACCAATCATCTTATGAAATTCAGAGACGCCCAATTAGTGATAAAAGAAACTAATTTCCGCACACGCAAGTGCCTTGAATCAGCACTGATCGCTGTTTCGAATACAATTAAACAAAACAACGGCAGCTTCACCATCTCCGAAGTCTTAGCAAGAATCCTCCTGAAAACAGTAAAACCCTGCCATCACATAGTCTCTCCTGTTATACTACACAAAGCACAGAGAGTGAACACTGAAACAACCTGCCTCATTCCAGTTTATATTTGTCCAACCTATTTTTATGTTACCCAAGTAATAGCTTTTATATCCTTTTACTCATGTACGAATTAATTGCTTTTGTCACTACCACTACTACTACTACTACTACCACTAGTGAACATCGAAATGGTACCTCACTAGTATTCACCTCACTCTGAGCCTTTATATACCCTCTGTGTCCATGTATTGTTTGTAATGGCTTGATAAAGCTCCTGGAGAGCGAAACGTTGCTACAATAAATGTCACATTAGTTGCACTTGTGTCCTTTTACTTTACATATTGTCGGTAATTCTACCAACTTTATTACAGTACTACCTTTGTGGACCCCCAGTACTACCTTTGTGGACCACCAGTACTACCTTTGTGGACCACCAGTACTACCTTTGTGGACCCCCAGTACTACCTTTGTGGACCACCAGTACTACCTTTGTGGACCACCAGTACTACCTTTGTGGACCACCAGTACTACCTTTGTGGACCACTAGTACTACCTTTGTGGACCACCAGTACTACCTTTGTGGACCACTAGTACTACCTTTGTGGACCCCAAGTACTACCTTTGTGGACCACCAGTACTACCTTTGTGGACCACCAGTACTACCTTTGTGGACCACTAGTACTACCTTTGTGGACCCCAAGTACTACCTTTGTGGACCACTAGTACTACCTTTGTGGACCACCAGTACTACCTTTGTGGACCACCAGTACTACCTTTGTGGACCACCAGTACTACCTTTGTGGACCACCAGTACTACCTTTGTGGACCACCAGTACTACCTTTGTGGACCACCAGTACTACCTTTGTGGACCACCAGTACTACCTTTGTGGACCACCAGTACTACCTTTGTGGACCACTAGTACTACCTTTGTGGACCACCAGTACTACCTTTGTGGACCACCAGTACTACCTTTGTGGACCACCAGTACTACCTTTGTGGACCACTAGTACTACCTTTGTGGACCACCAGTACTACCTTTGTGGACCACCAGTACTACCTTTGTGGACCACCAGTACTACCTTTGTGGACCACCAGTACTATCTTTGTGGACCACTAGTACTACCTTTGTGGACCACCAGTACTACCTTTGTGGACCACCAGTACTACCTTTGTGGACCACCAGTACTACCTTTGTGGACCACCAGTACTACCTTTGTGGACCACCAGTACTACCTTTGTGGACCACCAGTACTACCTTTGTGGACCACCAGTACTACCTTTGTGGACCACCAGCCACCACCACTGTTAATACACTAACACGACTGTTGCTACACCACCACCACCACCACCACCACCACCACTGTTACTACCACCACCACCACCACTGTTACTACACTACCACCACTGTTACTACCACCACCACCACTGTCACTGCACTACCACCACTGTTACTACCACCACCACCACCACCACTGTTACTACCACCACCACCACCACTGTTACTACACTACCACCACTGTTACTACCACCACCACCACCACCACTGTTACTACACTACCACGACTGTTGCTACACTACCACCACTGTTATTACCACCACCACTGTTACCACACTACCACCACTCTTACTACCACCACCACCACTCTTACTACCACCACCACCACTGTTACTACACCACCACCACGGTTGCTACACTACCACCACTGTTACCACCACCACCACCACTGTTACTACCACCACCACCACCACTGTTACTACACTACCACCACTGTTACTACAGTACCCCCACTGTTACTACAGTACTCCCACTGTTACTACAGCCACCACCACTATCACTACAGCACCACCACTGTTACTGCAACTATCACCACTGTTACTACAACCACCACCACCACTCTTACTACAACCACCACCACTGTTACTACACTACCACCACTGTTACTACTACCGCCACGACTATTACTGCACCTCCACAGTCATCACTACGACCCTCTCTGGTACCACAACCACCACAAGCATCACCACAATCACCAACACAGTACCCTCAACCACCATAACCACCACCACAGTACCCTCAACCACCACAACACTACCCTCAACCACCACAACCCTACCCTCAACCACCACAACCACCACCACAGTCATCACTGCAACCATCTCAGGTACCACAACTACCACTATCAACACCCCTTCAACCACCACAAGCATCACCACAGTCACCACCACAGTACCCTCAACCACCACAACCACCACCACAGTACCCTCAACCACCACAACCACCACCGCAGTACCCTCAACCACCACCACAGTACCCTCAACCACCACCGTAGTACCCTCAGCCACTACAACCAGCACAGTCCCCTCATCCACCACAGTCTCCGCAACCACCACCACAGTCATTACAACCACCACCTCGGCTACCACAACCACCACTACCAACACTCTCTCAACCAACACCACCACAGCTGTCACCATAACCTTGGCTCTCTAGTAGTGTGTGGTGCCTGAGGTGTGCCTGGTAATAGAGTCATTTAGGAGGGCCCAAGGACTGGAGTGTGCCCTGGGGCACCGTGGGCAGCTGCAACATACCCTGCAAGTCATGCCAACAGTCTGACTCTTGACTTGCAGCGATGACAATCTTTCCTAAATACCTCACAAGCACGGAAGCCTCTGGCTTCTACTTTTTTTACAGCACTCAAAATACGATCTACCATTCATGGAAACATGTAAATATCATAGTAATATTTAAATAGCTCAATAACGTGTAAATATAACGGAAATGTGTAAATATAATGGTAATGTGTAAATATCATGGAAATGTGTAAATATAATGGTAATGTGTAAATATCATGGAAATGTGTAAATATAATGGTAATGTCTAAATATCATGGCAGTATATAAATATTTTGTAGATGAATGGTTCAGAGAACCGACATGTTGATAAATTAGACACATGTGCAACTCTTGGGTATCTTTATTGAGGAAACGTTTCGCCACACAGTGGCTTCATCAGTCCATACGTAGGAGAAACTTGAAGAACAGGAGGAGAATGAGGTAATCAGTCCCTCAACCTTGAGTCGATGTGTTCAGTCCATCAATCTTGAATAGAATAGATTGATGGACTGAACACATCGACTCAAGATTGAGGGACTGATTACCTCATTCTCCTCCTGTTCTTCAAGTTTCTCCTACGTATGGACTGATGAAGCCACTGTGTGGCGAAACGTTTCCTCAATAAAGATACCCAAGAGTTGCACATGTGTCTAATTTATCAGTATATAAATATCATATGCAGATATCATGGTAATGTGTAAATATAACTGAAATATGTGCTACTGAACTTCAGTAGCTCATATTCACGAAATGTTACCTTGCTCACACTCCAGCACCTCGTCAGGTCCCAAAAGCCATTTGCTTCCACTCGTATCTGGCACGCTCACACACATGCCGGCTTTATGTCCAACCTCCTTTATCAGCTCCATCCTTTCCTAGGATGGCCGTGTACCCCACCTTCCCTCCACTACAGATTTATACACCCTCCAAGTCATCCTATTTTGCTCAATCCTCTCTAAATGACCAAATCCCTTCAGCAACCCCTCCTCAGCCCTCGGGACAATACTTTTAGTAACTCCACATCTCTTCCTACTCTCAAACTACGAATTCTCTGCATAATATTTACGCAACACATTGCCCTCAGATACGACACCTCCACTGCCTCCAACTTCCTCCTCACTGCAACATTAACAACTCATACTTCATACCAATATAAGAGTGTTGGTACCACTGTACGCTCGTACATTCCCTTCTTGGCCTCCATGGATAACGTTCTTCGTCTCCGCAGACACCTCAACGCACCACTCACCTTTTTCCTTTCATCAGTTCTATGATTCACCTCGTCTTTCATGAACCCGTCTGCTGACACGTCCACTCTTAAATATCTGAACACATTCACTTCTTCCATATTTTCTCCCTCTAATCTGATATCCAATTTTTCCTTACCTGCCTCGTTTGATACCCTCATCACCTTGCTCTTACCTAAGTTCAGTTTCAGCTTTCTGCCTTTACTCATAAAGTGATAAATTGAACCGTAATTAATTAAACAATTTATAAACAAACATTACATAGAATGTTTAGCATCACCACATGTATAGTTACATCTCATTTGCGTTTGAATTATCACCATAATGCTGGTAATCATCAAGCAGAATATCCTCAGTGTTTTCATCTCTCATATTCTCCCATATTTGCAAGAAGCAAGCAACCCGTACACTTTATCCCATTTGCAATATGTTGACAGGTAGGTGTCACTCGGCACTTCTTACGTTTAAAAAAAAAATAATAATAGAACCTCGAGGGCTAGAGGACCAGGGTTCCAGTTTACTTTCAGTTGATCCTGATCTACTGTGAATGTGTAGACTGGGTATGTCTGCTGACTTTTCTAGTTAGTGGTGATATACAACTGCTTGGTAATTAGCTCTGATAGCCTGCAAACAGAAACTGTCTCACCTTGATGATAGCTGTCCTGAATATACTTCACTAATCTTCAGTCTGAACATCTGACAGAGTATCTCACCAATTTCACCGATATCAGACCGAACACAATATAAACGACATATGAATTCCTATAAGGCCTGGTCACAGACCGGGCCGCGGGGGCGTTGATCCCAGGAACTCTCTCCAGGTAAACTCCAGGTAAACTCCAGGTAAACTCCAGGTAAACCAGTTCATCTGACATCACCCAGTGTTTATCTAGCTCAGAAAACACTACAAGTCTTACCTTGACCACCAAAAACACTGACATTCTCACATAATATTTACTTTTACATCTAGAATTTTAGCTGAAATACAATATAATTAAAATAATTTCTTAAAAATACGTGAAAAAAAATTAGAGCAAATATTGAAAAGTTGCGACTAATAAAAATGATTGTGATTACCTTTCTTATTTTAATGAGTTTTGTTTGAATTGCCATATTCGATTACATTAAAACATAATCATATATAGCATTTTAAATATTTGCCAAGAATACAGAATCTAGCTGAGTATTCATATCAAATATTAATCTAACTAAAAATGTATTAGAATAAGAGCTGTTTGTTCCACTGTTTAAATAACAAATCAGAAATTCAGATGACTAGGGCTTGAAATATATACAATGTCGCGAATTTTAATTTTCCTGGCGGCCATCTTAATTTTGACTTCAACTGGATATACGTACTGAAGAATATAGACTCATCCATTTATGTAGTCCCCTAAGGTGAAATATAATTATGAAATAGGTCTCGTTTGGTGTTCATTATTGGTACTGACACCTCACCTGGATGGACGATTAATAAACATTATAAAAACTCAAGCACGCACCGGAACTCAACGAACCTAGAGAAGAGTCAAAGGTAGTTAATCACTCTTTAAAACTCTATAAACAGTCATCCATTTGACTGTTATTGCACCAGTGATATACTGTCTGTTATTAAGAAGAGGGGCTGCGGGATGGCAGGTGTACCGGTGTAACTCCACACAGGTAATTACACACACCAGGCGGTGATGATGCACATCTCAGCGCCACAACACATGTGGTAAGCGGCTCACCTAAATGAAATTAAAGGTCGGCATTTTATGAGCAGTATCTGACGTTATCCTTGACCCAGCAGCCGTTCTAGCCTTCTAACACTGAGCAGTATCTGACCCAGCAGCTGTTCTAGCCTTCTAACACCGAGCAGTATCTGACCCAGCAGCTGTTCTAGCCTTCTAACACCGAGCAGTATCTGACCCAGCAGCTGTTCTAGCCCACTAACACTGAACAGTGTCTGACCCAGCAGCTGTTCTAGCCTTCTAACACCGAGCAGTATCTGACCCAGCAGCTGTTCTAGCCTTCTAACACCGAGCAGTATCTGACCCAGCAGCTGTTTTAGCCTTCTAACACCGAGCAGTATCTGACCCAGCAGCTGTTTTAGCCCACTAACACTGAACAGTGTCTGACCCAGCAGGTGTTCTAGCCTTTTAACACTGAACAGTGTCTGACCCAGCAGCTGTTCTAGCCTTCTAACACTGAACAGTGTCTGACCCAGCAGCTGTTCTAGCCTTCTAACACTGAGCAGTATCTGACCCAGCAGCTGTTCTAGCCTTCTAACACTGAGCAGTATCTGACCCAGCAGCTGTTCTAGCCTTCTAACACTGAGCAGTATCTGACCCAGCAGCTGTTCTAGCCTTCTAACACTGAGCAGTATCTGACCCAGCAGCTGTTCTAGCCTTCTAACACTGAGCAGTATCTGACCCCTGACGCTGTTCTAGCTTTCAAATACTGAGCAGTATTCCCGTGCCTATCCTTCCAACCGTTTTCCTTTTATTTATCGAGTTGTATTCTTCTGTCTAGCATTCTAATTGTTCTCTCTCTCTCTCTTTCTCTCTCTCTCTCTCTCTCTCTCTCTCTCTCTCTCTCTCTCTCTCTCTCTCTCTCTCTCTCTCTCTCTCTCTCTCTCTCTCTCTCCCTCCCTCCCTCCCTCATGTGAATGCTCAGTTTCTATATGTGTTCTCTCCTCTTGATCCCAACTTGAATCTTGTATGTCGTGGCCATGTCTCTGAGTATTGTGTATAACTTGACCATGTATTCTCTGAATATTTTGTATGTTGTGATTTTGTCTCCTCTGAATATCGTGTATGTTGTGACCATGTCTCATTCTGTCATGTTATTATCAAGCTTCTCTAGAGTTAACTATCTGAGATATCTATATAGCTCAACTTTATTATTCGATATATATATATATATATATATATATATATATATATATATATATATATATACAGTGGTCCCTCGCTTTTCGTAGTTCTCGGCAATCGTAAATTTCGCCAATCATAGGGGTATTTTCGTATAAACATGGACTCGCTTTTCATAGGTTGACTTGCAAATAGTAGTTTGTCCAGGACGCTTACGCACGGTGTGAGCCGGGGAGGCCTCCCTACCCAGCCAGTCTGGCATTGTTTACCAGTGAGTGAAGGTCCCCTCAAGTGCTCCTACGAAATATTTCATAATATTCCACTCATTTTAGTGCTTGCAAGTACTAAATAAGCTACCATGGCTCCAAAGAAATCTCCTAGTGCCAAGCCTGTGGTAAAGAAGGTGAGAAATATGTACAGTGACAAAGTCTTGTACCATTTTAGGAAAGTTTTAAAGAGACGCCAGAAACAGAGCTCTCTCCACAGTTACTTTGCGATACAAGACTAGAGTGACTCTCAAGGTGGTCCTAGTGGCATTAAGAAACAGAGAAGAGAAGCAACCCCAGAAAAGCAATTGGTACCTGAGGTGTTGCTGGAAGGGGATTCCCCTTCCAAACTGTAAACAATCCAATCTCTCCTCCTCCAGCTCTCCCATACACTAAGAAGAATCTCCAATAAAGGTAAGTGTTATGCTGTTAATGTTTCATTCATCATTTCCCATTGTATTGTTTATATACTATATGTATATTTCATATAAAAATTTTTTTTGTTTTAATACTTCTGAGTGTCAGAAACGGATTAATTGTATTTACATTATTTCTTGTGGGAAAAATTGATTCGCAAATCGTAAATTTCGTTTATAGTAGCTCCTCCAGGAACGGATTAATTGCGAAAAACGAGGGACCACTGTATATAATATAATATAATATATATATATATATATATATATATATATATATATATATATGTATGTATGTATGTATGTATGTATGTATGTATGTATGTATGTATGTATGTATATTCATTTACTACAAGTACATATACAAGGTATACAGGTATATTGACATCAATGACATATTACTATATAGAAAACCGCTTGTTATGCAGAGCATTTCGGGCAGATTAGGTCAGTTTTGTCCCAGGATGCGACCCACACCAGTCGACTAACACCCAGGTACCCATTTTACTGATGGGTGAACATAGACAACGGGTGTAGGGAAACACATCTGATGTTTCCACCCCTTCACCTGGAGTCGAACCAGAACCCTCACCGTATGAGGCGAGAGCTTTTGCCACCAGGTCACGGGGCACCAATAAAGAAGCTGCTGGCTGCTCCTGCCAGCTCTGACACTCCACCTGTGCTACTGTCAGCTCTGACACTCCACCTGTGCTACTGCCAGCTCTGACACTCCACCTGTGCTACTGCCAGCTCTGACACTCCACCTGTGCTACTGCCAGCTCTGACACTCCACCTGTGCTACTGCCAGCTCTGACACTCCACCTGTGCTACTGCCAGCTCTGACACTCCACCTGTGCTACTGCCAGCTCTGACACTCCACCTGTGCTACTGCCAGCTCTGACACTCCACCTGTGCTACTGCCAGCTCTGACACTCCACCTGTGCTACTGCCAGCTCTGACACTCCACCTGCGCTACTGCCAGCTCTGACACTCCACCTGTGCTCCTGCCAGCTCTGACACTCCACCTGCGCTACTGCCAGCTCTGACACTCCACCTGTGCTACTGCCAGCCCTGACACTCCACCTGTGCTCCTGCCAGCCCTGACACTCCACCTGTGCTACTGCCAGCCCTGACACTCCACCTGTGCTACTGCCAGCCCTGACACTCCACCTGTGCTACTGCCAGCTCTGACACTCCACCTGTGCTACTGCCAGCTCTGACACTCCACCTGTGCTACTGCCAGCTCTGACACTCCACCTGTGCTACTGCCAGCTCTGACACTCCACCTGTGCTACTGCCAGCTCTGACACTCCACCTGTGCTACTGCCAGCTCTGACACTCCACCTGTGCTACTGCCAGCTCTGACACTCCACCTGTGCTACTGCCAGCTCTGACACTCCACCTGTGCTACTGCCAGCCCTGACACTCCACCTGTTCTACTGCCAGCTCTGACACTCCACCTGTTCTACTGCAGCTTGACACTCCACCTGTGCTACTGCCAGCCCTGACACTCCACCTGTGCTAATGCCAGCCTCTGACACTCCACCTGTGCTACTGCCAGCCCTGACACTCCACCTGTGCTACTGCCAGCCTTGACACTCCACCTGTGCTACTACTGCCACTGCCAGCTCTGACACTCCACCTGTGCTACTAGCTCTGCTGTGCTACTGCCATCCCTGACACTCCACCTGTTCTACTGCCAGCCCTGACACTCCACCTGTGCTACTGCCAGCCCTGACACTCCACCTGTGCTGCTGACAGCCCTGACACTCCACCTGTGTTCCTGACAGCCCTGACACTCCACCTGTGCTTCTGACAGCCCTGACACTCCACCTGTGTTCCTGACAGCCCTGACACTCCACCTGTGCTCCTGACAGCCCTGACACTCCACCTGTGCTCCTGACAGCCCTGACACTCCGCATGTGTTCCTGACAGCCCTGACATTCCACCTGTGTTCGTGACAGCCCTGACACTCCACCTGTGCTCCTGACAGCCCTGACACTCCACCTGTGCTCCTGACAGCCCTGACATACTACCTGTGCTCCTGACATCCTTGACACTCCACCTGTGTTCCTGACAGCCCTGACACTCCACCTGTGCTCCTGACAGCCCTGACACTCCACCTGTGTTCCTGACAGCCCTGACACTCCACCTGTGCTACTGACAGCCCAGACACACTACCTGTGCTCCTGACAGCCCTGACACTCCACCTGTGTTCCTGACAGCCCTGACACTCCACCTGACAGTGACACTCCTTACAGCCCTGACACTCCACCTGTGCTCCTGACAGCCCTGACCACTCCTGACAGCCCTGTACTCCTGACACAGCTCCTGACATGACACTCCACCTGTGTTCCTGACAGCCCTGACACTCCACCTGTGCTCCTGACAGCCCTGACACTCCACCTGTGCTCCTGACAGCCCTGACACTCCACCTGTGCTCCTGACAGCCCTGACACTCCACCTGTGCTCCTGACAGCCCTGACACTCCACCTGTGCTCCTGACAGCCCTGACACACTACCTGTGCTCCTGACAGCCCTGACACTCCACCTGTGTTCCTGACAGCCCTGACACTCCACCTGTGCTCCTGACAGCCCTGACACTCCACCTGTGCTCCTGACAGCCCTGACACTCCACCTGTACTCCTGACAGCCCTGACACTCCACCTGTGTTCCTGACAGCCCTGACACTCCACCTGTGCTCCTGACAGCCCTGACACTCCACCTGTGCTCCTGACGGCCCTGACACTTCACATGTGCTCCTGACAGCCCTGACACTCTACCTGTGCTCCTGACAGCCCTACACTCCACCTGTGTTCCTGACAGCCCTGACACTCCATCTGTGCTCCTGACAGCCCTGACACTCCACCTGTGCTCCTGACGGCCCTGACACTTCACCTGTGCTCCTGACAGCCCTGACACTCTACCTGTGCTCCTGACAGCCCTGACACCACCTGTGTTCCTGACAGCCCTGACACTCCACCTGTGCTCCTGACAGCCCTGACACTCCACCTGTGCTCCTGACAGCCCTGACACTCCACCTGTGTTCCTGACAGCCCTGACACTCCACCTGTACTCCTGACAGCCCTGACACTCCACCTGTGTTCCTGACAGCCCTGACACTCCACCTGTGCTCCTGACAGCCCTGACACTCCACCTGTGCTCCTGACAGCCCTGACACTCCACCTGTGCTCCTGACAGCCCTGACACTCCACCTGTGCTTCTGACAGCCCTGACACTCCACCTGTGCTCCTGATAGCCCTGACACTCCACCTGTGCTCCTGACAGCCCTGACACTCCACCTGTGCTCCTGACAGCCCTGACACTCCACCTGTGCTCCTGACAGCCCTGACACTCCACTTGTGCTCCTGACAGCCCTGACACTCCACCTGTACTCCTGACAGCCCTGACACTCCACCTGTGCTCCTGACAGCCCTGACACTCCACCTGTGCTCCTGACGGCCCTGACACTTCACCTGTGCTCCTGACAGCCCTGACACTCTACCTGTGCTCCTGACAGCCCTGACACTCCACCTGTGTTCCTGACAGCCCTGACACTCCATCTGTGTTCCTGACAGCTCTGACACTCCACCTGTGCTCCTGACAGCCCTGACACTCCACCTGTGCTTCTGACAGCCCTGACACTCCACCTGTGCTCCTGACAGCCCTGACACTCCACCTGTGTTCCTGACAGCGCTGACACTCCACCTGTGCTTTTGACAGCCCTGACACTCCACCTGTGCTCCTGACAGCCCTGACACTCCACCTGTGCTCCTGACAGCCCTGACACTCCACCTGTGCTCCTGACAGCCCTGACACTCCACCTGTGCTCCTGACAGCCCTGACACTCCACCTGTGCTCCTGACAGCCCTGACACTCCACCTGGCCTCCTGACAGCCCTGACACTCCACCTGTGCTCCTGACAGCCCTGACACTCCACCTGTGCTCCTGACAGCCCTGACATTCCACCTGTGCTCCTGACAGCCCTGACACCTCCAACTGACACTACCTTGCTTGACAGCCCTGACACTCCACCTGTGCTCCTGACAGCCCTGACACTCCACCTGTGCTCCTGACAGCCCTGACACTCCACCTGTGCTCCTGACAGCCCTGACATCTGCCGCTCTTCACACCTGGATGGACTTTTTTTTGTCTCATATTTCTTTGTCATTTTCAGTTTGTTGCTCTATCTTGGAGGTGGTGGGGAGGGGGTGGTTGAGGAGGGGGAGGGGGTGGTTGAGGAGGGGAGGGGGGCTGCAAATTGGGATGGGGTGTAGTGGGTGTGTGGATGCAGAGAGGTGAGGATGGGTTGGAGAGGGTGGGGGTGGGTTGGTAAGGGTGTTGGTGGGTTGAGTGGAGGTGGTTTAGATAGCGTGGGGGTGGGTTGGTGAGGGTTGGGGGGTTTAAAAAGGTAGGGTTAGAGGGGTGGGGTTGTTTAGAGAGGGTGGGGTTTGATTTTAGAGAGGGTGGGGGTGGGTTGGAGAGAGGGAGGGTTTGGATGGGTTGATTAGGGTGGTGTGGGTTGGTGGGAGTGGTTTTAAAGAGGGTGGGGTGGTTTAGAGAGGGTGGGGTGGTTTAGAGAGGGTGGGGTGGGTTAGAAAGGGTGGGGGTGGGTTTGGGAGGGTGGGGGGTGGGTTGGAGGTGGTGGGGTGGGTTGGAGAGGGTGGGGTGGGTTAGAGAGGGTCGGGGTGGGTTAGAGAGGATAGGGGTGGGTTGGAGAGGGTGGGGGTGGATTGGAGTGGGTGGGGGTGGGTTGGGGAGGGTGGGGTGGTTTAGAGGGTTGAGGGTGGGGGGGGATTAGAGAGGGTGGGGGTGGGTTAGAGAGGATAGGGGTGGTTTGGAGAGGGTGGGGGTGGGTTGGAGTGGGTGGGGGTTGGTTGGGGAGGGTGGGGTGGTTTAGAGGGTGGGGGTGGGTTGGAGAGGGTGGGGGTGGGTTAGAGAGGGTCGGGGTGGGTTAGAGAGGGTCGGGGTGGGTTAGAGAGGATAGGGGTGGGTTGGAGAGGGTGGGGGTGGGTTGGAGTGGGTGGGGGTTGGTTGGGGAGGGGTGGGGTGGTTTAGAGGGTGGGGTGGGTTGGAGAGGGTGGGGGTAGATTGGAGTGGGTGGGGGTGGGTTGGGGAGGGTGGGGTGGTTTAGAGGGTGGGGTGGGTTGAAGTGGGTGGGGGGTGGGTTGGAGAGGGTGGGGGGTGGGTTGGAGAGGGTGGGGGTGGGTTGGAGAGGGTGGGGGTGGGTTGGAGAGGGTGGGGGTGGGTTGGAGAGGGTGGGGGTGGGTTGGGGAGGGTGGGGGTGGGTTGGAGAGGGTGGGGGTGGGTTGGAGAGGGTGGGGGTGGGTTGGGGAGGGTGGGGGTGGGTTGGGGAGGGTGGGGTGGTTTAGAGGGTGGGGTGGGTTGGAGAGGGTGGGGGTAGATTGGAGTGGGTGGGGGTGGGTTGGGGAGGGTGGGGTGGTTTAGAGGGTGGGGTGGGTTGAAGTGGGTGGGGGTGGGTTGGAGAGGGTGGGGGTGGGTTGGAGAGGGTGGGGGTGGGGTTGGAGAGGGTGGGGGTGGGTTGGAGAGGGTGGGGGTGGGTTGGAGAGGGTGGGGGTGGGTTGGGGAGGGTGGGGTGGTTTAGAGGGGTGGGGTGGGTTGGAGAGGGTGGGGGTAGATTGGAGTGGGTGGGGGTGGGTTGGGGAGGGTGGGGTGGTTTAGAGGGTGGGGTGGGTTGAAGTGGGTGGGGGTGGGTTGGAGAGGGTGGGGGTGGGTTGGAGAGGGTGGGGGTGGGTTGGAGAGGGTGGGGGTGGGTTGGAGAGGGTGGGGGTAGATTGGAGTGGGTGGGGGTGGGTTGGGGAGGGTGGGGTGGTTTAGAGGGGTGGGGTGGGTTGAAGTGGGTGGGGGTGGGTTGGAGAGGGTGGGGGTGGGTTGGAGAGGGTGGGGGTGGGTTGGAGAGGGTGGGGGTGGGTTGGGGAGGGTGGGGGTGGGTTGGAGAGGGTGGGGGTGGGTTGGAGAGGGTGGGGGTGGGTTGGGGGAGGGTGGGGGTGGGTTGGGGAGGGGTGGGGGTGGGTTGGAGAGGGTGGGGGTGGGTTGGAGAGGGTGGGGGGTGGGTTGGAGAGGGTGGGGGTGGGTTGGAGAGGGTGGGGGGTGGGTTGGAGAGGGTGGGGTAGGTAATGATGCAGTATCTTCTATATGTCTCTCCAATTTCAGCTTCCTTTGAAAAATAGATTGTTTCTCTTTAGAGACAATCCTGATGTCTCTCTCTACTGTCTCTCCTGAGATACTTGCTTTTGTCTCTCCTGAGATATTTTCTACTGTCTCTCCCGAGGTACTTTCTCTGTCTTATTATCTTTTTGTTTTCTTGAAGACAGCGGAACGTAATTTTTTTTTTTTTTTTTTTTTTACACAGGGTTTGACAAGGTTAAGGATCCCTAGCTCTATTGACAAGCTATTTACAGGTTAAGGATTCCTAACTTTATTGGCAAGCTAAGAGCTGTTACCTACATCAGCTCATTTGAAAGCATTTTTATTGTTATGAGACATACAAGTAGGGAACAGGATGAAGTTGGAGCTATCTGTGGGCCAGCATTTTCAATTGATCAACTGACGTTATCTCGTTGACATCATTATGCTGTACGAATGTGTTCCATACTCGAGTCATCCTGGGTATGTATGATCTCAGATGGAGTGATGTTCTGGAGAAGGGTACAGCCAGAGTGAAGTTGCTGCTTTCTGCCCGTCTTGTGGCATAAAAGCTTGTTTCACGCTGTCCTCGAAGTGGATCCAAGTGTGGTATTTTGACAATATTGGCCTTATACATAACAGTAAGGCCACCCACGTAATGTGGTCTTTGAACTCACTCTCTCTCTCTCTCTCTCTCTCTCTCTCTCTCTCTCTCTCTCTCTCTCTCTCTCTCTCTCTCTCTCTCTCTCTCTCGGCGTTATCAGTTTTTACTTAAGTAATTCTTGATTATACTTTCTGTCGTGTTCTATCATCGCTATCGTTATTACTGACCTGCCTTCGCTCGTGCTCTATCATCTATCATTATAGACCCGTCTTCCCTCGTGTTCTGTCATTATTATAGTTTTGTCTTCCCTCGCATTTTATCATTATTATAGATCTGTCTTCCCTAGTGTTCTATCATTATTATAGATCTGTCTTCCCTAGTGTTCTGTCATTATTATGGATCTGTCTTCCCTAGTGTTCTGTCATTATTATAGATCTGTCTTCCCTAGTGTTCTGTCATTATTATAGATCTGTCTTCCCTAGTGTTCTGTCATTATTATGGATCTGTCTTCCCTCGTGTTCTGTCATTATTATAGATCTGTCTTCCCTCGCATTTTATCATTATTATAGATCTGTCTTCCCTCGTGTTTTATCATCTATCATTATTATAGATCGTGTCTTCCTCTACAATGGTATCCTTCCCGAGGCTCCACTGCCTCTTCTACCACTGTTGTCTTGCTGGTTATAAAGTGTGGATCTTGGTTGTGTATAACCAGGGATCATCCAGGCAGGAACTACCCTCACTCCCTCACTGGACTCAGAATGGAACACTTGTATAAGGTTTTGCCAGTTGGTGACTTGGATCTGCCTAGCATGGGTCAGTATGACCTGGACCTGCCTAGCATGGACCAGTAGGTGACTTGGACCTGCCTAGCATGGGCCAGTAGGTGACTTGGACCTGCCTAGCATAGTTCAGTAGGGCTGTTGCAGTGCTCCTTCTTTCTACGTTCTTATGTTTTTCACTCTGGCAAGGTTGTTGTCTCTGTTCTTTCTATGAATCGAGCCCTGCAACCACAATTAGGTTAACACACACACACACACACCAGGAGCTATGACTCGACCCCTGCAACCACAGTTAGGTGAGTACACACAATGAATACTTGACAGAGGTAATAAATGTAAAAATAAGTGATAACTGGACAAGACAGTAAATATCTGGAAATATAGCACAAAATAACTGGAAAAGCTCAGTAATTACAGGTCATGTAAATGCCAGAGCAGCGGTGTTGCCATACCTCGCTCAAACCCATGGTAAGCGCTGTGCTTCAGGGCGGTGTTGCACAGTGTGGACCACAAAAAAATGGATTATATAGAACATAATTTTTCCTGTGTAGTCTTTTAAATTACCACCATTGTTAAAACACATTTTTTTTCGATTATCCTGCCATGAAATGCGTATATGTGGCACCACCGCGCCGCTTCAAACCAAATTCCTGCTTATTTTTAAATTCGTAACAATGAAATATTCATTAATTTTCCTTACTGATGATTATTTTACAAAGACTAGACAGAAATAGAGTTAATTTCATCTAGATTTTATGGGTTTGTATAAAAACCAGAGAAACAGCTAAGTTAATTGTTAAGGAGTGGTGGGTGACCCGCTGACCGTACTGTGACGGACGCCGCTATGGTCAGTGTTGATCCCTGACTGTGTACACTCCCTCCTGGCAGGTAGTAGGAGGAGGAGGAGGGAGGTAGAGGGAAGGAATGGTGGCAGAGAAGAGAGGAAGGTAGAGTTGGTGGCGGAAAAGAAGGGAAGTTTGAAGGAAGGGATTTAGGTAGGGATGGTTCGTAGTAGGAAAAAGTTTGAAGGAAGGGATTTAGGTAGGGATGGTTCTTAGTAGGAAAGAATATAAGAACGAAGGAACACTGCAGCAGGCCTACTGGCCCATGCGAGGCAGGTCCAAGTCTCCTACCGGCTTAAGCCAATACACCCAACCTAGTCATAAGAACTTAAGAACATAAGAAAGGAGGAACACTGCAGGAGGCCTGTTGACCCATACTAGGCAGGTCCTTTGCAATTCATCCCACTAACAAAACATTTACCCAACCCAATTTTCAATGCCACCCAAGAAATAAGCTCTGATGTGAAAGTCCCACTCAAATCCAACCCCTCCCACTCATGTACTTATCCAACCTAAATTTGAAACTACCCAAAGTCCCAGCCTCAATAACCCAACTAGGTAGACTGTTCCACTCATCAACTACCCTATTTCCAAACCAATACTTTCCTATGTCCTTTCTAAATCTAAACTTATCTAATTTAAATCCATTACTTCGGGTTATCTCTTGGAGAGACATCCTCAAGACCTTATTAATATCCCCTTTATTAATACCTATCTTCCACTTATACACTTCGATCAGGTCTCCCCTCAATCTTCGTCTAACAAGTGAATGTAACTTAAGAGTCTTCAATCTTTCTTCATAAGAAAGATTTCTAATGCTATGTATTAATTTAGTCATCCTACGCTGAATGTTTTCTAACGAATTTATGTCCATTCTGTAATATGGAGACCAGAACTGAGCTGCATAATCTAGGTGAGGCCTTACTAATGATGTATAAAGCTGCAGTATGACCTCTGGACTTCTGTTGCTTACACTTCTTGATATAAATCCCAGTAATCTATTTGCCTTATTACGTATGCTTAGGCATTGCTGTCTTGGTTTAAGGTTGCTGCTCACCATAACCCCCAAGTCCTTTTCACAATCTATATGGCTAAGTTCTACATCATTTAACTTATAAGTACTAGGGTTATGGGCACTCCCAAGCTTCAGAACCTTGCATTTATCTACATTGAACTGCATCTGCCACTTTTCTGACCAAGAATAGAGTTTGTTTAAATCCTCCTGAAGTTCCCTAACATCTACGTTTGAATCAATTATCCTACCTATCTTTGTGTCATCGGCGAATTTGCTCATATCACTAGTAATTCCCTCATCAAGATCATTGATATATATTATAAACAACAACGGGCCCAAGACTGATCCCCGTGGAACGCCACTTGTTACAGATCCCCACTCGGATTTAACCCCATTTATGGACACTCTCTGCTTCCTGTCAGTGAGCCATGACTCGATCCACGAGAGCACTTTTCCCCCAATGCCATGAGCTGCCACTTTCTTTAACAGTCTATGGTGCGGAACTCTATCAAAAGCCTTACTAAATCTAAGTAAATAATATCAAATTCTTTATCGTGGTCAGCAGCCTCAAAAGCTTTACTGAAGAAAGTTAATAAATTAGTTAGACAAGACCGGCCTCTTGTGAATCCATGCTGAGTATCATTAATCAAGCTATGCTTATCGAGATGGCTTCTTATAATCTCAGCTATAATTGACTCTAGTAATTTGCCTACAATTGAGGTCAGGCTTATTGGGCCGTAATTTGACGGTAACGACTTGTCCCCTGTTTTAAAAATAGGAATTACATTAGCCATCTTCCACATAACAGACACTACACCTGTTTGAAGAGATAAATTAAAAATATTAGTTAATGGTTCACAGAGTTCCATTTTGCATTCCTTAAGAACCCTTGAAAAAACCTCATCAGGACCCGGCGACTTATTTTGCTTCAGTCTGTCTATCTGCTTCACAACCATTTCACTAGTGACTGTGATGTTACATAATTTATCTTCTTCTAGCCCACTATAAAAATTAATTACTGGAATATTGTTAGTGTCTTCCTGTGTAAAAAACTGAGAGAAAATAATTATTAAAAAATAGAGCACATTTCATTCTCTTTGTCAGTAAGGTGCCCATAGTTATTTTTAAGGGGACCTATCTTATCTCTAACTTTTGTTCTATAGACCTGGAAAAAACTTTTTGGGTTAGTTTTAGAATCCCTAGCAACTTTAATTTCATAGTCCCTTTTAGCTTTTCTTATCCCCTTTTTAATGTCCCTCTTAATGTCAATATACTGATTCATAAGATGACCCTCACCTCTTTTGATACGCCTATAAATTCCTTTCTTATGCCCTAGTAGATATTTGAGCCTATTATTCATCCATTTTGGGTAATTTCTCTTTGATCTAATTTCTTTATATGGGATAAACGTTCTTTGAGCAGCATGTATAGTGTTCAGAAAACTGTCATATTGATAGCTCACTTCGTTACCCCAGTCAACAGATGATAAGTGTTCTCTAAGCCCATCGTAATCTGCTAAGCGAAAATCTGGGACTGTTACTGAGTTATCACTACTATCGTACTTCCATTCAATGCTAAATGTAATTGATTTGTGGTCGCTAGCACCCAGTTCCTCTGAAATTTCTAAATTATTAACAAGGGATTCATTGTTTGCCAGAACTAAGTCAAGCAGGTTATTTCCCCTTGTAGGTTCTGTCACAAACTGCTTCAAAAAACAATCCTGAACTACTTCTAAGAAGTCGTATGATTCTAAATTCCCAGTCAAGAAATTCCAATCAATATGACTAAAGTTAAAGTCTCCTAGAATTACTACATTATCGTGCCTTGTGGCCTTAACAATTTCCTCCCATAGTAGTCTCCCTTGGTCCTTATCTAAGTTTGGGGGATGGTATATCACTCCTAAAATCAGTTTTTCATGCCCCTCTGAAAATTCTATCCAAACAGACTCTGTATGTGTTACTTCAGACTTAATACCCGTTTTTATGCAACAGTTCAAGCGATCTCGGACATACAATGCCACCCCACCCCCCTTCCCGATACTTCTATCTACTTGGAATAATTTAAAACCCTGAATATGACATTCCGCAGGCATGTCCCGTCAGGTCAGGTCACATTGACTTAAGGGAGGAACACGGCAACCGACCTGGTAGCACAAGCTATCAGGTCCAACTCACACCCACCCACATCCACTCATGTATGTATCCAACCTACCCTTAAAGCTACACAACGTTCTGGCCTCTATAACTGTACTTGGGAGTTTGTTCCACTCATCCACAACTCTTACCAAACCAGTACTTTCCTATATCCTTCCTGAATCTGAATTTTTCCAACTTAAAACCATTGCTGCGAGTCTTGTCTAGGCTAGATATTTTCAGCACACTATTTACATCCCCTTTATTTATTCCTGTCTTCCATTTATACACCTCAATCATATCCCCCCTAATTCTACGTCTTTCTAGAGAGTGCAGATTCAGGGCCCTTAGTCTATCCTCATAGGGAAGGTTTCTGATACATAGGATCAACTTTGTCATCCTCCTTTGTACATTTTCCAGAGCATTTATGTCCATTCTGTAATACGGTTACCAAAACTGTGCAGCATAATCTAAATGAGGCCTAACCAAGGATGTATAGAGTTGAAGAACAGCCTGAGGACTTCTATTATTTATACTTCTAGATATGAAGCCAAGGATTCTATTAGCTTTATTGCGAACACTTATGCACTGTTGTCTTGGTTTCAGATTACTGCTAACCAGAACTCCTAAATCTTTTTCGCAATCCGTAATATTAAGATCTACATTATTTAGTTTATATGTGGCATGGTTATTGTCCTGACCAACATTTAGAACTTTGCATTTGTCTATATTAAACTGCATCTGCCACTTCTCCGACCACTGCATCAGTCTATTTAAATCTTCCTGGAGTGCTCTAATGTCCTCGTCAGAATGAATTCGACGGCCTATTTTGGTGTCATCGGCAAACTTGCTGATGTCGCTCTTTATGCCCTCATCTAAGTCGTTTATGTAGATTGTGAACAGCAGGGGGCCCAACACTGACCCCTGTGGAACACCGCTCGTGATGTTTCCCCACTCTGATTTCTCCCCATTTATGCAAACTCTCTGCTGTCTATTTGTCAACCATGCCTCTATCCAGGAAAAAATTTCTCCTCCTATTCCATGTGCCTTAATTTTCCTCAATAGTCTCTGATGTGGGACCTTTTCAAAAACCTTACTGAAGTCCATATACACAATATCATATTCATTACCATGATCTACCTTCTCAAATACCTTAGTGAAAAAAGTTAATAAATTCGTAAGGCAGGAACGCTCCTTTGTAAAACCATGCTGAGATTCGTTGATTAATTTATGCTTTTCAAGGTGGCTACGAACTGCCTCGGCAATTATTGATTCCATAAATTTTCCCACTATGGAGGTTAGGCTTATTGGTCTATAGTTCGAAGCTAAGAACCTGTCACCTGTTTTGAAAATAGGTATCACATTTGCCATTTTCCACTTATCTGGCACCATGCCAGTTTGTAGTGATATGTTGAAAAGATTAGCCAAAGGTTTGCTAAGCTTCTCTTTACATTCCTTTAGAACCCTTGCATACAGTTCATCAGGGCCTGGGGAGTTGTTAGGTTTTAATTTATCTATTTGCCTAAGGACCATGTCACTTGTGACCCTAATCGTGCACAGTTTATTATCGTCCTGTTCTACATAATTTATCATTTCTGGAATATCGCTGGTATCCTCCTGTGTAAAAACTGAGAGGAAGTATGTGTTAAAAATTCTACACATTTCCTTATCACTGTCAGTGAGCTGACCCGAGGAACTTTTGAGTGGGCCTATCTTGTCCCTGATCTTACTTCTGTATACCTGAAAGAATCCTTTTGGGTTAGTCTTCGATTCTCTTGCAACTTTAACCTCATAATCTCTTTTTGCTTTTCTAATTCCCTTTTTTATTTCTCTCTTTAACTGAATATATCGATTTCTTAATTGCCCCTCTCCTCTTTTGATTTGCCTATATATGCCTCTCTTTTGACCAATCAGATATTTTAATCTATTGTTCATCCATTTAGGATAATTTTTGTTTGATCTGATTTCCCTATTTGGAACATAATTTGACTGAGCAGCTAGAACTATGCCCTGGAAAGCGTCATATCGGCAATCATCACCACCTACCTGACCCTTAGTTAGGTCATTCCAGTTCAGCCCACCTAAGTAATTTTTCAGTCCTATGAAATCAGCCAAGCGAAAGTCAGGGACGGAGTCTTGATTGCCATTATTAGGGGAATTCCATGATATATTAAAATTGAGTGATTTGTGATCACTTTCCCCAAGCTCATCATTAACCTCAAGATTATTGATTAGTGTTTCCCTACTGGCAAGAACCAAGTCAAGGAGGTTATTTCCCCTAGTTGGCTCTGTCACAAACTGTTTTAAAAAACAATCCTGCATCGTATCAAGAAAGTCACCTGACTCTAAATTTCCTGTCAAATTGCTCCAGTCAATCTGTCTATAGTTGAAATCTCATATTAGCACAACATTTTCGTATGTAGATGCCTTACGAATTTCGTCCCATAGAAGTTTACTGCACTCCCTATCAAGATTTGGGGCCCCTGTAAATCACACCCAAAATTAGTTTTTCTCGGCCCTCGAGAAGCTGTAACCAAACAGATTCAGTGCCGACACTTCTAATTTTATATCTTGTCTAACACAACAATTTAAATTGTCTCTGACATACATCGCTACTCCACCACCCTTCCTGTTGACCCTGTCAGTGTGGAATAATTTATAGCCTTGTATGTGACATTCAGAGGGCATCTCTCTATCTTTCAGATTGAGCCAGGTCTCTGTTATAGCAATAATATCTATGTTTCCTGCACTTGCAATTAATCTTAGCTCATCTATCTTATTTCTTACACTCCTGCTATTAGTATAGCAAACCTTAAGGGAGGTAGTCCCTTGCTGCCCTCTGCTGTCCCCCTTTGTTTGCTGACCTGATCTCTTGTCTTTATCTATAACTTCATGCTGAATGCCTTTTATACATTTACTGTTTCCAACCCAAGTGTTGCAACCTGCTTGTTTCCCACACACACACATACCTCTATCTTCTATCAGTTTAAAATCATAGGCATTTCACCAATGGCCTTCTCAATTGAGTTTGCAAGTGCTACCACCCCAGCCCCAGAGAGATGTACCCCATCCCTTGCATACATATCATGTTTGCCATAAAAGTTGTTCCAGTTGTCAATGAATGGGATTGCAAGTTCCTTGCAATATCCGTCTAGCCAGCAATTTACACCAATTGCCCTAGACAACCATTCATTTCCTACTCCCCTTCTAGGCAAGATGCTACATATGATTGGGACCCCTCCCTTAGACTTAATGAAATCTATAGCTGACCTGTACTTATCTAGCAGCTCTTCTCTCCTACCCTTCCCAATATCATTTCCACCAGCACTGAGACAGATAATGGGCTTGTTCCCATTACCTGACATGATATTATCCAGCCTGTTAACTATGTCCCCTCAGCCTGTTAACTATGTTAACTATGAAGGAAGGGATTTAGGTAGGGATGGTTCTTAGTAGGAAAGAAAGTTTAAAGGAAGGGATTTAGGTAGGGATGGTGGCGGGAAAGAAGGGAAGTTTGAAGGAATAGTAATAATAATCTTTATTTCTACAAGTACATGATATAACTTATACAGACCGTAGCTGACATCAGTGACATACTATATAAAAAGTCTCTGGTTATGCAGAGCATTTCTGGCAACTTAGCTTAATCTTGTCCCCCAGGATGCCACCCACACCAGTCGACTAACACCCAGGTACCTACTTACTGCTAGGTGAAAAGGAGCAGCAGGTGTAAGGGAACATGTCCAACGTTTCACCCGTGCCGGAGACCGATTCCCGGACCCTGAGCACCTAGGAAGGGATTAAGGTAGGACCTGAACCGGGCTGCGGGAGTAACAAAACTCTCGAAAACCTTCACAGGTAAAGCTGTCAATATATGAAACTTGTGATGTAAATACATTGAAGCTGTCCGTACATTGAAGCTGTCAGTACATTGAAGCTGTCAGTACATTGAAGCTGTCAGTACATTGAAGCTGTTAATTACATTGAAGCTGTTAATTACATTGAAGCTGTTAATTACATTGAAGCTGTTAACTACATTGAAGCTGTTAATTAATACATTGATGTAAACACACTTTGTTAATTAGTTTCGTTATTAGGCGAGATTTATAATAATTGAAACAATAAATAGCTGTTTATGACGACATAGATTATTGTGTGTGTGTGTGTGTGTGTGTGTGTCTTATGTGTGTGTGTCTTATGTGTTGTGGCCATTGTTGTGTGTATGACAGCGGAATGTAATCTCTCTCTCTCTCTCTCCCTCTCTCTCTCTCTCTCTCTCTCTCTCTCTCTCTCTCTCTCTCTCTCTCTCTCTCTCTCTCTCTCTCTCTCTCTCTCTCTCTCTCTCTCTCTCTCTCTCTCTCATACATCATTCACTCGCTTTAACCTGCCCTTCCTCACTCTCCTAATCCTACCCTCCCCCTATCTCTCTCCTCTCCCTCTCCTCCCCCTCCCTCCCATCTTTTATCTATCCCACTTTACACCAGATATCTAGATACCGATAGATTAAAACCTTACTAACGCCGCCTGATGGCCCCACCGTGACCTTGTTGGACCTTACTTGAACTGAGGGATGATGATCACAGCATTGATAGGAACGGTTCTCTCTTAGCTGGAGAGAACTGTACGGTCGTAGAGGTGGTGGTGGTAGTATGGTTAATGATTGGGAAAGTGGTGGTAGGAGGGTAGTACCCCCCTGGTTGGTGCTGTCTACCAACCTACTGCTTAAAGTTTGGGAGATGGATTCATCAACCTCATCTTCGTAGTGATATGAGGGGAGACTGGTGAAGGTAGACGAATGAGAGGGAAGTGCCCCTATCACCTGGGCATCACCAGGTGTGTAGCAGTAGGTTCCTGGGATACCGGGAAGCGGCTACCACTGATGGAATTGAGATACTACAAGATAAGGTGTGCTGAGGATGGATCATTGAGCTTAGTCTCCTGGACACAGCTGAGGATGTATCATATAGTACAGCCTCCTGGACACAGCTAACCTCCTGGACACATTCTCCACCATATGGTGTGTTGGGCACTGATGGAAACATATGGAAGGTGGTGCTCCCTGGGGTACTGAGGTGAGAAGCGGCTGGGTATGTAGATAAGTAGGCATGTAGGTCGGTGAGTGACTACTAAGATATTACAGTATTAGTATACAGTACCGACAAGAAGAGGAATCAGAAACTGAACACTGACTTCCAGGCTGAAGGACTGATTATCTCATCTTTCACTGTCCACTGTGTATAGTTCCACAAGGCTGAGGGACTGATTACCACTTCTACTTTTTTCATGTATTATCTGTGTTGAATTGATAAGACACTAATTGGCGAAAAGTCTTCAGGTGAAAGTACAAAATGAAGGCCATCGGCATTATGGGGAAGGTAGGCAGATGGATTTTCGGTTTCCTAGCACACAGAACACAAAAAGTAGTAGTGAACAGGGCAAGATCCAGCATCAGCGAGGTCAAAAGCTCAGTGCCCCAAGGCACTGTCCTGGCACCTCTGCTGTTCCTCATCCTCATAGCAGACATTGACAAAAACACCCGGCACACTTTTGTATCATCATTTGCAGATGACACTAAAATAAGCATGAAAGTCAGTACGGTAGAGGACACTGAAAAAGTACAGGAAGACATAAACAGAGTTTTCCAGTGGGCAGTGGAAAACAACATGACGTTCAATGGTGATAAGTTCCAGCTGCTTAGGTATGGAAAGAATGAAGAACTCAAAAGGAGCACTATATACAAAACTCAAGAGAGCCACCAAATAGAACGTAAGGAACACGTAAAAGACCTAGGAATAATTATGTCAGCGGACCTTTCTTTTAAAGACCACAACAAGACAAAGATCACGACAGCCAGGAAGATGACGGGGTGGGTATTGAGAACTTTCAAAACAATGGAAACAATGCCGATGGCGACACTCTTCAAATCGCTAGTGCTCTCTCACTTAGAATATTGCTCAGTGCTGACGGCCCCGTTCAGGGCAGGAGAAATATCGGAGCTGGAACAAATACAGAGATCGTTTACGGCTCACATTGAGCCAGTAAAGCACCTAAACTACTGGGAACGCCTGCAAGTCTTGATCATGTACTCATTGAAGCTGAGGAGAGAGAGGTACATGATAATATATACCTGGAAGGTACTCGAGGGCTTGGTCCCAAATCTGCACACTGCCTTAACAACATACTGGAGTGAAAGATATGGGAGGAAGTGTAAAATAAACCCAGTGAGGAGCAGGGGTGCGGTGGGGACAATAAGGGAACACTGTATCAACATCCGGGGTCCCAGACTTTTTCTACATCTTACCAGAAGATATCAGAAACACTGCTGGAATAAGTGTTGAAGCCTTCAAGAGGAAACTAGACAAGTATCTTCACCAGGTGCCAGATCAACCAGGCTGTGATGGATATGTGGGGCAGTGGGCCTCCAGCAGCAACAGCCTGGTTGACCAGGCGAGCACCAGACGAGCCTGGCCCATGGCCGGGCTCAGAGAGTAGATATACTCTCGAAATTCTTCAAAGGTATATCATACTTAGGTATGTATGTATGTATGTTAGAAGGTATGTATGATGAAAATGAGACACACGCAACATCTGGGTATCTTTAATGTAGACGTTGCGCCATCCAGTGGCTTTATCAACATAAATTCTAGGGCATAATTTGAAAACAGTTGAACTATATACAAAAGATGAGGTAATCAGTCCCTCAACCTTGGAATTGGTGTGAAGAGCACCGTAGTCGTGAAGAATCTGGAGCACAGGCAAGAAGGCTTGCGCTTATATACTGGCGTCAGGTGAAAAGGGGACGGGTAGCAGACAAAGGCATTGTCACTGATAGGTGGGATTTCCCAGTGGAAGTAGGTCATACCTAAGGGATGGGTTAGTAGAAGTGAAGGAGGAGGTGGAGATGTCCTCTGAACCAAGATTCCATGTATCGTGGTTCAGAAGGTATGTATGCTGGTAGGTTCATCGTACGTAGGTATGTATGTATGTTGGTAGGTATGTAAGTGACGAAAACAAGTCATACATGATCAAAGTCACTAGTGACATGGTTCTCAGACAAATTGATTAAAACCAAACAGATCCTCGGGCTCTGATGAGCTGTTCTCAAGGGTTTTAAAGGAATGTAAAGAGGAACTTTGCAAACAATTGACAGTTCTTTTCAGCATATCACTACAAACTGGCATAGTCCTGGGTGAGCGGAAAATATTAAATGTGATATCTATTTACAAACAGGAGACAGGTCCTTAGCTTCGAATTATAGACCATTTAGGTTAACCTCCACTTTGGGAAAATTGATGGAATTAATAATTGCCGAGGCTATTCGAAACCTCTTTGAAAGACATAAATTGTTCAGTGAATCTCAGCAATGGGAAGTTCCTGCCTTACGAATTTACTAACTTTTTTCACTAAGGTATTTTGAGGAGGTAAATCATGGTAATAAAAATGATAGTGTGTATATGGACTTCAGTAAGACTTTTGGTAGAGTTCCACACTGGAATGGTAAGTCCACATTTAAATTATACTTCGTACAAAAGTTATTTTACAGCTTTATACATCACTAGTGAGGCCTCATTTAGATTATGCTGCTCAGTTTTGGTCTCTTTACTACAGGATGGACATAGACTCATTAGAGAACATACAAAAAAGAATGACTAAAATTATTTACTGTGTAAGGAATCTCCCGTATGAAGATAGACTTAAAGCCTTAAATCTCCACTCTCTGGAGAGACGTAGAATGAGGGGAGATATCACTGAAGTGTATAAGTGGATGACGGGCATAAACAAAGGAGATATTAATAAAGTACTGAGGGTGTCGAACCAGGTAAGAACCAGAAATAATGGATTTAAGTTGGATAAATTTAGACTTAGAAAGGACATAGGTAAGTACTGGTTTTCTAACACAGTTGTGGATGCGTGGAACAATCTTCCCAGTAGGGTGAACGAGGCTAGGACCTTGAGTAGTTTTAAAAAGAGATTGGACAAATACATGAGTGGGAGGGGCTGGGTTTGATTGGTGTCATTGGGTACGGGAGTAAATTCTTGGGTAGAGGTCGTTTTGATAAGGACTTGCCTTGTATGGGCCAGTAGGCCTTATGCAGTGTTCCTCCATTTTTATATTCTTATGTTCTGGTCACCTTTTTACTGAATGGACATAATTGCGCTGGTAAACGTACAAAGAAGGATGACAAAGTTGATCCAATTTATCAGAAATCTTTCCTACGAGGATAGACTGAAGGCCCAGAATGTGTATTCTCTAGAAATACGTAGAATTAGGGAAGGGGGATATGATTGAGGTGTATAAATGGAAAACAGGAATAAAAAACAGGGCTGCAAAAATGTGTTAAAAATATCTAAGACAGGACTCGCAGCAATGGGATCAAGTTGGAAAAAAATACATTTAGAAAATATAGAAAAGCAGTGGTTTAGTAATAGAGTTATGGATGAGTAGACGAGTAAATAAGTGGGTGTGGGTGGATGTGAGTTGGACCTGCCCAGCATGGGCCAGTAGGCCTGCAGCAGTCTCCTTCCTTCTTACGTTTTTATATATGTATAGGGTAAGTAGGTAGGTAGGCATGAACGTGGGTATGGAACTAGGTACGTAGGTGGATATGTAATTAAGTATGTAGTTGGATATATAAGTTATTGGAGGAGAAAGTACCAAACAAAACGCAAAAAAAAAAAAAATTGTTTATGGCGAAAGTGTAAAATAAGACAAATGTAAAGAAAGTGTAAAATAAGACAAATGTAAAGAAAGTGTAAAATAAGACAAATGTAAAGAAAGTGTAAAATAAGACAAATGTAAAGAAAGTGTAAAATAAGACAAATGTAAAGAAAGTGTAAAATAAGACAAATGAAAAGAAAGTGTAAAATAAGACAAATGTAAAGAAAGTGTAAAATAAGACAAATGTAAAGAAAGTGTAAAATAAGACAAATGTGAAGAAAGAAGAGGGAAATAAAGAAGAGAGAATCTTATTGAAACGTAAAATCAAGAGTGACATAAAGTCTGCCAAGATGCGCCTGTGTACATCTTTCTGTCTTTGCTGACGAACACTTCCGGATTGTGAGGATTATTATACTGTGTTCCCATGTCAGGGCAGGAGAGAGAGAGGTTCGGATCCTGTGTCAGGGCAGGAGAGAGGTTCGAATCCCATGTCAGGGCAGAGAGAGAGAGGTTCGGACCCCATGTCAGGGCAGGAGAGAGAGGTTCGGATCCCATGTCAGGGTAGGAGAGAGAGGTTCGGATCCCATGTCAGGGCAGAGACAGAGAGGTTCGGATCCCATGTCAGGGCAGAGAGAGAGAGGTTCGGATCCCATGTCAGGGCAGAGAGAGAGAGAGGTTCGGATCCCATGTCAGGGCAGGAGAGAGAGAGAGGTTCGGATCCCATGTCAGGGCAGGAGAGAGAGAGAGGTTCGGATCCCATGTCAGGGCAGGAGAGAGAGAGAGAGAGGTTCGGATCCCATGTCAGGGCAGAGAGAGAAAGAGAGGTTCGAATCCCATGTCAGGGCAGAGAGAGAGAGAGGTTCGGACCCCATGTCAGGGCAGGAGAGAGAGGTTCGGATCCCATGTCAGGGCAGAGAGAGAGAGGTTCGGATCCCATGTCAGGGCAGAGAGAGAGAGAGGTTCGGATCCCATGTCAGGGCAGAGAGAGAGAGAGGTTCGGATCCCATGTCAGGGCACAGAGAGAGAGAGAGAGAGGTTTGGATCCCATGTCAGGGCAGAGAGAGAGAGAGAGGTTCAGATCCCATGTCAGGGCAGAGAGAGAGAGAGTTTCGGATCCCATGTCAGGGCAGAGAGAAAGAGAGGTTCGAATCCCATGTCAGGGCAGAGAGAGAGGTTCGGATCCCATGTTAGGGCAGGAGAGAGAGGTTCGGATCCTGTGTCAGGGCAGGAGAGAGAGAGAGAGAGAGGCTCGGATCCCATGTCAGGGCAGAGAGAGAGAGAGGTTCGGATCCCATGTCAGGGCAGGAGAGAGAGAGAGAGAGAGGTTCAGATCCCATGTCAGGACAGGAGAGAGAGAGAGGTTCGGATCCCATGTCAGGGCAGGAGAGAGAGAGGTTCGGATCCCATGTCAGGGCAGGAGAGAGAGAGAGGTTCGGATCCCATGTCAGGGCAGGAGAGAGAGAGAGGTTCGGATCCCATGTCAGGGCAGGAGAGAGAGAGAGGTTCGGATCCCATGTCAGGGCAGGAGAGAGAGAGAGGTTCGGATCCCATGTCAGGGCACAGAGAGAGAGAGAGAGGTTTGGATCCCATGTCAGGGCAGAGAGAGAGAGAGAGGTTCAGATCCCATGTCAGGGCAGAGAGAGAGAGAGTTTCGAATCCCATGTCAGGGCAGAGAGAAAGAGAGGTTCGAATCCCATGTCAGGGCAGAGAGAGAGAGAGAGAGAGAGAGAGAGAGAGAGGTTCGGATCCCATGTCAGGGCAGAGAGAGAGGTTCGGATCCCATGTTAGGGCAGGAGAGAGAGGTTCGGATCCTGTGTCAGGGCAGGAGAGAGAGAGAGAGAGAGGCTCGGATCCCATGTCAGGGCAGAGAGAGAGAGAGGTTCGGATCCCATGTCAGGGCAGGAGAGAGAGAGAGAGAGAGGTTCAGATCCCATGTCAGGACAGGAGAGAGAGAGAGGTTCGGATCCCATGTCAGGGCAGGAGAGAGAGAGGTTCGGATCCCATGTCAGGGCAGGAGAGGGAGAGGTTCGGATCCCATGTCAGGGCAGGAGAGAGAGAGAGGTTCGGATCCCAAGTCAGGGCAGGAGAGAGAGAGGTTCGGATCCCATGTCAGGGCAGGAGAGAGAGAGAGGTTCGGATCCCATGTCAGGGCAGGAGAGAGAGAGAGGTTCGGATATCATGTCAGGGCAGAGAGAGAGAGGTTCGAATCCCATGTTAGTGCAGGAGAGAGAGGTTCGGATCCTGTGTCAGGGCAGGAGAGAGAGAGAGAGAGAGGGGTTCGGATCCCATGTCAGGGCAGGAGAGAGAGAGAGGCTCAGATCCCATGTCAGGACAGTAGAGAGAGAGAGGTTCGGATCCCATGTCAGGGCAGGAGAGAGAGAGTTCGGATCCCATGTCAGGGCAGGAGAGAGAGAGATGTTCGGATCCCATGTCAGGGCAGGAGAGAGAGAGGTTCGGATCCCATGTCAGGGCAGGAGAGAGAGAGAGAGGTTCGGATCCCATGTCAGGGCAGGAGAGAGGGAGAGGTTCGGATCCCATGTCAGGGCAGGAGACAGAGAGAGGTTCGGATTCCATGTCAAGGAGAGAGAGAGAGGTTCGGATTCCATGTCAGGGCAGGAGAGAGAGAGAGAGAGGTTCGGATCCTGTGTCAGGGCAGGAGAGAGAGAGGTTCGGATCCTGTGTCAGGGCAGGAGAGAGAGAGGTTCGGATCCCATGTCAGGGCAGGAGAGAGAGAGAGAGGTTCAGATCCCATGTCAGGGCAGGAGAGAGAGAGGTTCGGATCCCATGTCAGGGCAGGAGAGAGAGAGGTTCGGATCCCATGTCAGGGCAGGAGGGAGAGGTTCGGATCCCATGTCAGGGCAGAGAGAGAAAGAGAGGTTCGAATCCCATGTCAGGGCAGAGAGAGAGAGGTTCGGACCCCATGTCAGGGCAGGAGAGAGAGGTTCGGATCCCATGTCAGGGGAGAGAGAGAGAGAGGTTCGGATCCCATGTCAGGGCAGGAGAGAGAGAGGTTCGGATCCCATGTCAGGGCAGGAGAGAGAGAGGTTCGGATCCCATGTCAGGGCAGGAGAGAGAGAGAGAGGTTCGGATCCCATGTCAGGGCAGGAGAGAGAGAGAGAGAGAGGTTCGGATCCCATGTCAGGGCAGGAGAGAGAGAGGTTCGGATCCCATGTCAGGGCAGGAGAGAGGGAGAGGTTCGGATCCCATGTCAGGGCAGGAGAGAGAGAGAGAGGTTCGGATTCCATGTCAAGGAGAGAGAGAGGTTCGGATTCCATGTCAGGGCAGGAGAGAGAGAGAGAGAGAGAGAGAGAGAGAGGTTCGGATCCCATGTCAGGGCAGGAGAGAGAGAGGTTCGGATCCCATGTCAACGCGGGAGAGAGAGGTTCGGATCCCATGTCAGGGCAGGAGAGAGAGAGAGGTTCGGATCCCATGTCAGGGCAGGAGAGAGAGAGGTTCGGATCCCATGTCAGGGCAGGAGAGAGAGGTTCGGATCCCATGTCAGGGCAGGAGAGAAAGAGAGGTTCGGGTCCCATGTCAGGGCAGGAGAGAGAGGTTCGGATCCCATGTCAGGGCAGGAGAGAGAGGTTCGGATCCCATGTTAGGGCAGGAGAGAGAGAGAGGTTCGGATCCCATGTCAGGGCAGGAGAGAGGGAGAGGTTCGGATCCCATGTCAGGGCAGGAGAGAGAGAGAGAGGTTCGGATTCCATGTCAAGGAGAGAGAGAGGTTCGGATTCCATGTCAGGGCAGGAGAGAGAGAGAGAGAGATGTTAGGGCAGAGAGAGAGAGGTTCGGATCCTGTGTCAGGGCAGGCTCGGATGTCAGGGCAGAGAGAGAGAGAGGTTCGGATCATGTCAGGGCAGGAGAGAGAGAGAGAGAGAGATTTTCAGATCATGTCAGGACAGGAGAGAGAGAGAGGTTCGGATCCCATGTCAACGCAGGGCAGGAGAGAGAGGTTCGGATCCCATGTCAGGGTCAGGAGAGAGAGAGAGGTTCGGATCCCATGTCAGGGCACAGGAGAGAGAGAGGTTCGGATCCCATGTCAGGGCAGGAGAGAGAGGTTCGGATCCCATGTCAGGGCAGGAGAGAAAGAGAGGAGGTTCGGATCCCATTCAACGCGGGAGAGAGAGGGGTCCCATGTCAGGGCAGGAGAGAGAGAGAGGTTCGGATCCCATGTCAGGGCAGGAGAGAGAGGTTCGGATCCCATGTTAGGGGAGGAGAGAGAGAGAGGTTCGGATCCCATGTCAGGGCAGGAGAAAGAAAGGTTGGGATCCCATGCCAGGGTAGGGGAGAGAGGTTCTGATCTCATGTCAGGGCAGAAGAAATGTTCAAATCCCATGTCAGGCAGAAGAGAGGTTCAGATCCTATATCAGGGCAGGAGAGAGGTTCGGATCCCATGTCAGGGCACAGAGAGAGAGAGAGAGGTTTGGATCCCATGTCAGGGCAGAGAGAGAGAGAGAGGTTCAGATCCCATGTCAGGGCAGAGAGAGAGAGAGTTTCGGATCCCATGTCAGGGCAGAGAGAAAGAGAGGTTCGAATCCCATGTCAGGGCAGAGAGAGAGGTTCGGATCCCATGTTAGGGCAGGAGAGAGAGGTTCGGATCCTGTGTCAGGGCAGGAGAGAGAGAGAGAGAGAGAGGCTCGGATCCCATGTCAGGGCAGAGAGAGAGAGAGGTTCGGATCCCATGTCAGGGCAGGAGAGAGAGAGAGAGAGAGATTTTCAGATCCCATGTCAGGACAGGAGAGAGAGAGAGGTTCGGATCCCATGTCAGGGCAGGAGAGAGAGAGGTTCGGATCCCATGTCAGGGCAGGAGAGGGAGAGGTTCGGATCCCAAGTCAGGGCAGGAGAGAGAGAGGTTCGGATCCCATGTCAGGGCAGGAGAGAGAGAGAGAGGTTCGGATCCCATGTCAGGGCACAGAGAGAGAGAGAGAGGTTTGGATCCCATGTCAGGGCAGAGAGAGAGAGAGAGGTTCAGATCCCATGTCAGGGCAGAGAGAGAGAGAGTTTCGGATCCCATGTCAGGGCAGAGAGAAAGAGAGGTTCGAATCCCATGTCAGGGCAGAGAGAGAGAGAGAGAGAGAGAGAGAGAGAGAGAGAGAGAGGGTCGGATCCCATGTCAGGGCAGAGAGAGAGGTTCGGATCCCATGTTAGGGCAGGAGAGAGAGGTTCGGATCCTGTGTCAGGGCAGGAGAGAGAGAGAGAGAGAGGCTCGGATCCCATGTCAGGGCAGAGAGAGAGAGAGGTTCGGATCCCATGTCAGGGCAGGAGAGAGAGAGAGAGAGAGGTTCAGATCCCATGTCAGGACAGGAGAGAGAGAGAGGTTCGGATCCCATGTCAGGGCAGGAGAGAGAGAGGTTCGGATCCCATGTCAGGGCAGGAGAGGGAGAGGTTCGGATCCCATGTCAGGGCAGGAGAGAGAGAGAGGTTCGGATCCCATGTCAGGGCAGGAGAGAGAGAGGTTCGGATCCCATGTCACTGCAGGAGAGAGAGAGAGGTTCGGATCCCATGTCAGGGCAGGAGAGAGAGAGAGGTTCGGATCCCATGTCAGGGCAGAGAGAGAGAGGTTCGAATCCCATGTCAGTGCAGGAGAGAGAGGTTCGGATCCTGTGTCAGGGCAGGAGAGAGAGAGAGAGAGAGGGGGGTTCGGATCCCATGTCAGGGCAGGAGAGAGAGAGAGGCTCAGATCCCATGTCAGGACAGTAGAGAGAGAGAGGTTCGGATCCCATGTCAGGGCAGGAGAGAGAGAGTTCGGATCCCATGTCAGGGCAGGAGAGAGAGAGATGTTCGGATCCCATGTCAGGGCAGGAGAGAGAGAGGTTCGGATCCCATGTCAGGGCAGGAGAGAGAGAGAGAGGTTCGGATCCCATGTCAGGGCAGGAGAGAGGGAGAGGTTCGGATCCCATGTCAGGGCAGGAGACAGAGAGAGGTTCGGATTCCATGTCAAGGAGAGAGAGAGAGGTTCGGATTCCATGTCAGGGCAGAGAGAGAGAGGTTCGGATCCTGTGTCAGGGCAGAGAGAGAGAGGTTCGGATCCTGTGTCCAGGAGAGAGAGAGGTTCGGATCCTGTGTCAGGGCAGGAGAGAGAGAGGTTCAGATCCCATGTCAGGGCAGGAGAGAGAGAGGTTCGGATCCCATGTCAGGGCAGGAGAGAGAGAGGTTCGGATCCCATGTCAGGGCAGGAGAGAGAGGTTCGGATCCCATGTCAGGGCAGAGAGAGAAAGAGAGGTTCGAATCCCATGTCAGGGCAGAGAGAGAGAGGTTCGGACCCCATGTCAGGGCAGGAGAGAGAGGTTCGGATCCCATGTCAGGGGAGAGAGAGAGAGAGGTTCGGATCCCATGTCAGGGCAGGAGAGAGAGAGGTTCGGATCCCATGTCAGGGCAGGAGAGAGAGAGGTTCGGATCCCATGTCAGGGCAGGAGAGAGAGAGAGAGGTTCGGATCCCATGTCAGGGCAGGAGAGAGAGAGAGAGAGAGGTTCGGATCCCATGTCAGGGCAGGAGAGAGAGAGGTTCGGATCCCATGTCAGGGCAGGAGAGAGAGAGAGAGGTTCGGATCCCATGTCAGGGCAGGAGAGAGGGAGAGGTTCGGATCCCATGTCAGGGCAGGAGAGAGAGAGAGAGGTTCGGATTCCATGTCAAGGAGAGAGAGAGGTTCGGATTCCATGTCAGGGCAGGAGAGAGAGAGAGAGAGAGAGAGAGAGAGAGAGAGAGAGAGAGAGAGGTTCGGATCCCATGTCAGGGCAGGAGAGAGAGAGGTTCGGATCCCATGTCAACGCGGGAGAGAGAGGTTCGGATCCCATGTCAGGGCAGGAGAGAGAGAGAGGTTCGGATCCCATGTCAGGGCAGGAGAGAGAGAGGTTCGGATCCCATGTCAGGGCAGGAGAGAGAGGTTCGGATCCCATGTCAGGGCAGGAGAGAAAGAGAGGTTCGGGTCCCATGTCAGGGCAGGAGAGAGAGGTTCGGATCCCATGTCAGGGCAGGAGAGAGAGGTTCGGATCCCATGTTTGGGCAGGAGAGAGAGAGAGGTTCGGATCCCATGTCAGGGCTTGAGAGAGGGAGAGGTTCGGATCCCATGTCAGGGCAGGAGAGAGAGAGAGAGGTTCGGATTCCATGTCAAGGAGAGAGAGAGGTTCGGATTCCATGTCAGGGCAGGAGAGAGAGAGAGAGAGAGAGAGAGAGAGAGAGAGAGAGAGAGAGAGAGAGAGAGAGAGAGAGAGGTTCGAATCCCATGTCAGGGCAGGAGAGAGAGAGGTTCGGATCCCATGTCAACGCGGGAGAGAGAGGTTCGGATCCCATGTCAGGGCAGGAGAGAGAGAGAGGTTCGGATCCCATGTCAGGGCAGGAGAGAGAGAGGTTCGGATCCCATGTCAGGGCAGGAGAGAGAGGTTCGGATCCCATGTCAGGGCAGGAGAGAAAGAGAGGTTCGGGTCCCATGTCAGGGCAGGAGAGAGAGAGAGGTTCGGATCCCATGTCAGGGCAGGAGAGAGAGGTTCGGATCCCATGTTAGGGCAGGAGAGAGAGAGAGGTTCGGATCCCATGTCAGGGCAGGAGAAAGAAAGGTTGGGATCCCATGCCAGGGTAGGGGAGAGAGGTTCTGATCTCATGTCAGGGCAGAAGAAAGGTTCAAATCCCATGTCAGGCAGAAGAGAGGTTCAGATCCTATATCAGGGCAGGAGAGAGGTTCGGATCCCATGTCAGGGCAGGAGAAAGGTTCAAATCCCATGTCAGGGCAGAAGAGAGGTTCAGGTCCCATGTCAGGGCAGAAGAGAGGTTCAGATCCCATGTCAGGGCAGGAGAGGGGTTCAAATCTCATGTCAGGGCAGGAGTGAGGTTCAGATCCCATGTCAGGGCAGGAGAGGGGTTCAAATCTCAAATCAGGGCAGAAGAGAGGTTCAGATCCCATGTCAGGGCAGAAGAGAGGTTCAGATCCCATGTCAGGGCAGGAGATGGGTTCAAATCTCATGTCAGGGCAGGAGAGAGGTTCAGATCAATTGCATTGATTCCATATCTGGATTTCTTTCTCTTATTTTCTTACGTTGAGGTCGACCTCTCTCTCTCTCTAAGCTCTTGAGATAAGTCTCACAGCATCCGCAATACTTGGTGTCTCTTGTTATGGGAGATGTCATTTGAGACAGTGAGCCTGATAGATAGATAGTGAGAAGAAATAGTGAGTACGATAGACAGTGAAAGTAGGAAATAATGTGTGTAGAAAGCAATCTCTATATCTCTCATTTAACATAAGATATGGTACCCAACTTGTGAAAAACAGAAATCACGTGACTATGTCAGTTTAGTCTGTGTATAATAATCATAATAATAATAATTAATAATAACAATAATAATAATAATAATAATAATAATAATAATAATAATAATAATCGCAAAAGAAGAAAACACAGGTTTTGTGTGGCTGACACTGTGGCCTCACACTGTGGCTGACACTGTGGCCTCACACTGTGACTGACACTGTGGCTTCACAATGTGTGGCTGACACTGTGGCTTCACAGTGTATTACTGGCACTGTGGCTTCACAGTGTGTGACTGACACTGCCGCCTCACAGTGTGGCTGACATGGCCGGCTTAGAGTGTTAACTAGACGATAAATGCGTCAGCTACAGTGAATCAATTATGGATCCACCATTACGGTTAATTCCTGGACAGTAATTAATTGATTTTTTGTATCTGGCCGATAGTTCCCCCCTCACACGGGTGTTGTTAACGTGGTAGTGGCAGGTTTGATGATTTTTTCCAGAATAAGAGTGGCAGTAGCACTGCAGCTTTAAGAAGCTACGCATGCTGGGGATTTCCTAGTGGCCGTGTGTAGCTCCTTCCCGGGCGGGCGCTTCGGTATTAATACATTTCTCACAGTTCCTTGATAATGTAAGAAATCACGAAAGGGCTTGAAAATTTACTATTTTTCACTGTGGTTACTTTGCTGTAGTGATATCACTGTTTAATGTGATTTTATTGCATATACATATAAATATATATATATATATATATATATATATATATATATATATATATATATATATATATATATATATATATATATATATATATATATATAGACACACACACACACACACACACACACACACACACACACACACACACACACACACACACACACACACACACACACACACACACACACACACACACACACACACACACAAAGATTTTTAACTAGACTGGAGTTTCTCCCTCTTCAGAGAGAGAGAGAGAGAATCATGTTGTAAATCTTGCAAACAAGGCAGCCAGGAAGCTTACAGCACTTCGCCGTATCTCGCATCTGCTTGACAGTAGGGGTTGCAAGATTCTGTACGAGGCACAAGTACGCTCACACCTTGAGTATGCTCCACTTTCTTGGTTTGCCTGCCCCCCTCTCATCTGCGACTGCTTGACAGAGTAGAGAACAGAGCAAGACGTCTCATCTCTCGCCTGGACCCATCCTGGATAGATCTGTCATTTCAGCAGAGCCTTCAACACAGGAGGGATGTGGGTGGCCTTACTGTTATGTACAAGGCCAATATTGTCAAAGTACCACACTTGGATCCACTTCGAGGACAGCGTGACACAAGCTTTTATGCCACAAGACGGGCAGAAAGCAGCAACTTCACTCTGGCTGTACCCTTCTCCAGAACATCACTCCATCTGAGATCATACATACCCAGGATGACTCGAGTATGGAACACATTCGTACAGCATAATGATGTCAACGAGATAACGTCAGTTGATCAAATGAAAATGCTGGCCCAAAGATGGCTCCAATTTCATCCTGTTCCCTACTTGTATGTCTCATAATAAAAATGCTTTCAAATGAGCTGATGTAGGTAACAGCTCTTAACTTGCCAATAAAGTTAGGAATCCTTAACCTGTAAATAGCTTGCCAATAAAGCTAGGGATCCTTAACCTTGTCAAACCCTGTGTAAAAAAAAGAGAGAGAGCGAGAGAGAGAGAGAGGTCATAAAAGTTTGGTGACATCACCACTGTCAAGTTCGGTTGTGATTCTTCTAAAGCCTGTTACATCTTTCTCTCCTACTTAGCCCTCTCCCGTTTATATTTTTCCTCTCTGCCACTCTTCCTTGCTGGCTGGCCGGCTGACTGGCTGGCTGGCCGGCTGGCTGGCTGGCTGGCTGGCTGGCTGGCTGGCCGGTTGGCTGGGTATCTGGCCGGCTGGCTGGCCGGCTGGTTGGCCGGCTAGCTGGCTGGCTGGCCGACTGGCTAGCTGGCCGGCTGGCCACAGGAGGGAGGACAGACTAATAGTGTTATCGTGAATCAATGGTAAAATGAGAAGAGCTTTTATGTGGTGAGAGTGTGGAGGAAGGAGGGTGCCTACCGTCTGTATCCTTCCTGCTGCCTAGGTGCTCAGAGAGAGAGAGAGAGAGAGAGAGAGAGAGAGAGAGAGAGAAGGCGTTTGCTTTAATACAAATGCAAATGAATAACTGAAGTGTAATGAACACTTGTCAGTGTTCAATAATAACCCACATGTAGACAACTCAGAAGATTAACTGATCTGTATGTTTCGATCCTTTTCTGGGAAGAGGATCCCAGTATTGGATCGAAATATATAGATCAGTTAATCTTCCAAGTTTCTGTCTCAATATGGGTTATTATTGAGCAAAAAATACAAATCTTTATTTTAGAGTTACTGTATAATTCATACAATGATCTGAAGCCCCAGAGGTTGCAGCATTATAGTCATTTTGGCCTGAAAATCTTTTTCAGGTTCGTTTCTCTCACTTCTCTTCTGCTTGGGTTTCCCATCTAAATAGTCTGAGTATTTGAATACCTATGATTACTATGTATGTTGTGGTCGTACCTCCTCTAGGTCATCTTTTCCTGTGTGTTCAGACTAAGGTTATTTATCTCTAGGTAATGTGTTTTTCTTAAAGGAATATCAAGCCTCCACTGTTACTCTTAAGGTTAGTGGACGGAGTATCAAGCCTCCACTCTTACTAAGGTTAGTGAACGGAGTATCAAGCCTCCACTGTTACAAAGGTTAGTGGACGGAGTATCAAGCCTCCACTGTTACTAAGGCTAGTGGACGGGGTATCAAGCCTCCACTGTTATTATTAAGGATAGCAGACGGTGTATGGAGCATCCATCAGCATCAATAACCCCCACGGGTTGCAAGAAAGTCAGAAAGTATCGTGATATCAAATTTGTGAGGATTAAACACTGGTCGTGGGTCCTCGTGTGTCGCTTCCACTGGTGTGTAGGCTGTGTGCCCTGAAACAAGTACTACCTACTTGGAGTCTACCTGGAGGGCATTCCGGGGATCAACGCCCCCGTGGCCCGGTCCATGACCAGGCCTCCTGGTGGATCAGGGACTGATCAACGAGCTGTTACTGCTGGCCGCACGTAGTCCAACGTACGAACCACAGCCCGGCTGATCTGACACTCATTTTAGGTATCTGTCCAGCTCCCTCTTGAAGACAACCAGAGGTCTGTTGGTAATTCCCCTTATGGCTGGGGGGAGGCTGTTGAACAGTCTTGGGCCCCGACACTTATTGTGTTCTCTCTTAGTGTACCAGTGGCTCTCTTACTTTTCACTGAGGGTATGTTGCGTCGCCTGTCAAGTCTTTCGCTTTCGAAGGGAGTGACTTCCGTGTGCAGATTAGGGATCAGTCCCTCCAGGATCTTTCAGGTGTAAATTATGATATATCTCTCTCGCCTACGCTCCAGTGAGTACAAGTCAAGTGATTACAAGCATTTCCAGTAGTTAAGGTTTTTGATGGAACTTATATTTGCAGTAAAGGTTCTCTGTACACTCTCTAGATCTACAATTTCACCTGCCTTGAATGGGGATGTTAATATACAGCAGTATTCCAGCCTAGAGAGAACAAGTGATTTAAAAAGGATCATCATTGGCTTCATGGTATGTACCTTGACTCTGGCTGGTGAGGGGGCTCTTCATCCAAGGAACTCTACTTATCCTTCCTTTCCTTGGATCGAACCTGCATGCCTGACATTCCCCCAGGCACTGTGTGGCCCCTATAAATAAAATAAATTATTCTCTCTCTCTCTCTCTCTCTCTCTCTCTCTCTCTCTCTCTCTCTCTCTCTCTCTCTCTCTCTCCCTCCCTCTCTCTCCTGCCAGGTGGTCATCCAACATGCAGTATTTTTCCCAAAATACAATCGATACCGTGTAGTGAATGGATAGATGGAGATCCATTTGTAGTATACCACACCCACTGTGACGGGGATGGCCAGGTGAGAGTTGATGTTCCGTGGTGCATGACTCACTTGAACCACAACACTGAATATCAACACAAAACTGAACTAAATGAAAAAAAGAATAAACTGTATTTGAGATTAAATAATTTACTTGTAGAATAATTATCATTGTGACTAGGTTAAATTGTTTGATATGTAAGCTTTCTAAAACTCTCAAATTCAAAGTCCCTTTTAACTCTACCCCTGGTATCCTCTCCACTCTTGCTAATCTGTGATCCAGAATCACCTCCTGCCCTGCACCGCTCTATGACCCTACTGGGTTTAGCACTTCTTTTTGATTATAATAATTAAATTGAAAGTGTTATGGACTTCAGCAGTAATTTGAGAATTATTTGGGCTACGAGATTCAGACTGACTGGTGACAGCTGAGGTGGTGTGGCCAGAGGAATAGAGTCCATATTATGTTAATTCTCTCTCTTCACAAACTCTTAAGCTTGCAGAAAGTATTTCCTACTGTTACAGTTAAAGTGTACCATCGTGTTACAAATTAAAAGTTCACTTCTTCTATTTGTAATATTAGATGTAATATTGAAATATCAAAAAGCTATTTCAGCGGTGAATGTACATTGTTTATATAATGATGTGTATATAATATAGTTCAAATTTCTCTTCCACGTCCTCATTTTTTTTCTTTCCTACATATAATTTTGGCTGCCCCGCCTTGTGATGATGGGCACACCTTCATAAAAAATTGGAATATGACAGGGAAACCCATTCTGTGTGATGGAATATGACAGGGAAACCCATCTTGTGTGATGGAATATGACAGGGGAACCCATCCTGTGTGATGGAATATGACAGGGAAGCCCATCCTGTGTGATGGAATATGACAGGGAAATCCATCCTGTGATGGAATATGACAGGGGAACCCATCCTGTGTGATGGAATATGACAGGGAAACCCATCCTGTGTGATGGAATATGACAGGGAAACCCATCTTGTGTGATGGAATATGACAGGGAAACCCATCCTGTGTGATGGAATATGACAGGGAAATCCATCCTGTGTGATGGAATATGACAAGGGAACCCATCCTGTGTGATGGAATATGACAGGGAAACCCATCCTGTGTGATGGAATATGAGAGGGAAACCCATCTTGTGTGATGGAATATGACAGGGAAACCCATCCTGTGTGATGGAATATGACAGGGAAATCCATCCTGTGTGATGGAATATGACAAGGGAACCCATCCTGTGTGATGGAATATGACAGGGGAACCCATCCTGTGTGATGAAATATGACAGGGAAACCCACCCATCCTGTGTGATGGAATATAACAGGGGAACCCATCCTGTGTGATGGAATATGACAGAGAAACATAACTAGCTGTTGTTCCCACTATGTACCTCTCATAGAGAGTATGATAGCAGCACATTGCTGATCCTTCCAGTTTTGTTAAAAAAAAAATCGTTCAGTCCTCCTTCCCACCGTCCCATCTTCCCTTCCCACAGCAAGGGACAGCTGGTTGAGCACAGAGGGAGGGTACACACAGAGAGGGTACACAGAGGGAGGGTGCACAGAGGGAGGGTACACAGAGGGAGGAAGTGTAAGTAGAACACTTCAAACCGAGTGAAAGGAATCGCTTCGTACCGACGATTTTCCAATCGTTCGGTAAATCGGGACTTAAGATGGTGGAGATAGGGAGGGAGTGATGATGGAGGAGATAAGGAAGGAAGTGGAAGACCCTTCCTGGGCTCTTTTGTCTGTCTGTCTGACAGTTTTGTCTACCTGTCTTTCTGCCTGTCTGTCAGTTATGTTTGTCTGCCTAACTTACATTCTGTCTGCTAGTCTACCTAGCTGACATTCTGTGTTAGAGATTGGGAAGGAAAAGGAGTGGAAATAAGAGAGAAATAGAATGAGAGAGAGCGAGAGTGAGAGTGACAATCATAGGTTTCCGCTGGATTTACTAAAGGAGATAAGTATCAACGATGTCTGTCTGTAGGCCGACATTTAGTGGGAGATTCTCTCTCTCTCTCTCTCTCTCTCTCTCTCTCTCTCTCTCTATTTTACACAGGGTTTGACAAGGTAAGGTTAAGGATCCCTAGCTTTATTGACAAGCTATTTACTGGTTAAGGATTCCTAACTTTATTGGCAAGCTAAGAGCTGTTACCTGCATCAGCTCATTTGAAAGCATTTTTATTGTTATGAGACATACAAGTAGGGAACAGGATGAAATTGGATCCATCTGTGGGCCAGCATTTTCATTTGATCAACTGACTTTATCTCGTTGACATCATAATGCTGTACGAATGTGCTCCATACTCGAGTCATCCTGGGTATGTATGATCTCAGATGGAGTGATGTTCTGGAGAAGGGTACAACCAGAGTGAAGTTGCTGCTTTCTGCCCGACTTGTGGCATAACAGCTTGTTTCACGCTGTCCTCGAAGTGGATCCAAGTGTGGTACTTTGACAATATTGGCCTTGTACATAAACAGTAAGGCCACCCACATCCCTCCTGTGTTGAAGGTTCTGCTGAAATGACAGATCTATCCAGGATGGGTCCAGGCGAGAGATGAGACGTCTTGCTCTGTTCTCTACTCTGTCAAACAGTCGCAGATGAGAGGCGGGGCAGGCAAACCAAGAAAGTGGAGCATAATCAAGGTGTGAGCGTACTTGTGCCTTGTACAGAATCTTGCAGCCCCTACTGTCAGGCAGATGCGAGATACGGCGAAGTGCTGTAAGCTTCCTGGCTGCCTTGTTTGCAAGATTTACAACATGGTTCTTCATGGTTAGTTTGGAGTCAAATTTCACCCCAAGGATATCAACTTCTTCTCCAGGTGCCAACACCCTCCCATTCATCCTTACTACTGCACCAGCATTACCATCATGATTCTCTCTCTCTCTCTCTCTCTCTCTCTCTCTCTCTCTCTCTCTGTCTCTCTCTCTCTCTCTCTCTCTCTCTCTCTCACACACTCTCACGAAGTCTTTTTACTTATCCTTTAATTGCATTGAAATTGACAGATTGTTTTTATTCTAAGACAAATTAGTAAATATGCTTAGTATAAATAACCAACAATTCATGATAATGTTAATATTTTGTATATATCACCAACAACTCATTGTGATGTAATACTTTTTATAAATCACCAACAATTCATGGTGATGAATTTTTTCAGTAACATTTGTGGCCCTAAATGAAATACGGGAGTTAAATAAAATAAAAATATATTCAAGTTTGAAACTCTTCCAGCAATTGGAAGTTAAATTGCACATTCGAGTCGTTTTTGTCCATTGTCAAGTCGTGGTTTATATTGATTCAAGATCGAAACGTTGAAATATTTATAAATGAAGTTTACCTTCCTCTAGCTTGTCGTTTACTCATGGAACTCCAGCATGTGTTGGTTCACGAGGCTGAGGTTCCTGAACCAGGGCTAGGATAGCAGGGACTAGCACTGGACACTGATACTACTGGCTCTCACAAGATGGTGGAGACAGTCTCTGACAACATAGAGGGGAGACAGTCTCCACTATCTCACGTAACATGAGTCAAGTTATACTCTGGGGCAGGTGATGCAACACTAATGTGGGTACGTCATACTCTGGGGCAAGTGATGCAACACTAATGTGGGTGCATCATACTCTGGGGCAGGTGATGCCACACTAATGTGGGTACATCATACTCTGGGGCAGGTGATGCCACACTAATGTGGGTACATCATACTCTGGGGCAGGTGATGCCACACTAATGTGGGTACATCATACTCTGGGGCAGGTGATGCCACACTGATGTGAGTGCATCATACCCTGGGGCAGGTGATGCAACACTAATGTGGATGCATCACACTCTGGGGCAAGTGATGCAACACTAATGTGGGGATGCATCACACTCTGGGGCAGGTGATGCAACACTAATGTGGGTGCATCATACTCTGGGGCAGGTGATGCAACACTAATGTGGGTGCATCATACTCTGGGGCAGGTGATGCAACACTAATGTGGGTGCATCATACTCTGGGGCAGGTGATGCAACACTAATGTGGGTGCATCATACTCTGGGGCAGGTGATGCAACACTGTTGTGGGTACATCATACTCTTGAGACAGGTGATGCAACACAAACGTGAGTCAAGTTTTGAGGCTACTCCCGAGGGTACCAGGCTGGAGCTGGGAGGAGACCTGGAGGTTACCTGGAGGTTATTCCGGGGATCAACGCCCCCGCGGCCCGGTCCATGACCAGGCCTCCCGATGGATCAGGGCCTGATCAACTAGGCTGTTACTGCTGGCCGCACGCAGTCCGACGTACGAGCCACAGCCCGGCTGATCCGGCACTGACTTTAGGTATCTGTCCAGCTCTCTCTTGAAGGCAGCCAGGGGTTTATTGGCAATTCCCCTAATGCTTGATGGGAGGCTGTTGAACAGTTTTGGGCCCCGGACACTTATGGTGTTTTCTCTTAGTGTACCAATGGCGCCCCTACTTTTTATTGGGGGCATTTTGCATCGCCTGCCCAGTCTTTTACTTTCGTAGGGAGTGATTTCTGTGTGCAGATTTGGGACCATTCCTTCCAAGATTTCCCAAGTGTAGATTATGATATATCTCTCCCTCCTGCGTTCCAACAAGTACAAGTCAAGTGCTTCCAAGCGTTCCCAGTAGTTAAGGTGCTTGACAGAACTGAAGGAGTTAAACCTGATGATATCATGGGACAGAAGGGTCAGGGCGACTTTATAACAAAGTACAAAATGTTGAGAGGGAGTGATGAGTTTGAACCGGACTAGTCTGTTGGAGAGGCGGGAAACGGGTACACACGAGGGCAAAGTTGGAAATTGAAAACACAGATGAGTCACAGTGAATGTTTGGAAATACTTCTTAAGCCTTATAGTGGTCAGGAATTGGAGCGGCCTGGACATCGAAATAGTTGAGGTAGGATTCATACATAGCTTTAAGAATAGGTATGACAGGGCTCGTGCAGTCTAGAGTGACAGAACCCAGTAGTGGCCACTGCTGCCAGGAACTGAGACTTGACCCCTGAAACCACTAATAGGTTAGTACACACACACACACACACACACACACACACACACACACACACACACACACACACACACACACACACACACACACACACACACACACACACACACACACACACACACACACACACACACAAACACACATACCTGGTCAAACACATAAAGAAATTAGAGAAAGTACAAAGGTTTGGAACAAGACTAGTTCCGGTGTTAAAAGAAATGTCCTACGACGACACTGGAGGACAGGAGGGATAGAGGGACATAGTAACGGCGTATAAAATACAAGTGGACAGGGCTAGAATGTTTTAGAGATGAAACACAGCAACAACACATGGAAGTTAAAAACTCAGCTGAGTCATAGGGATGTTAGGAAGTATTTCTTCGGCCTTAGAATTGTCAGAAAATGGCACAGTCTGGAGAGTGATGTAGTGGAGGCAGGATCCATTCATAGCTTTAAAAAGAGGTACGATAATGCTCATGGAGCAGGGAGAGAGTGGACCTAGAGGCGACCAGTGAAGAGACGGGGCCAGGAGCTGTGAAGCGACCCCTGCAACCACAAATAGGTGAGTACACACACCTGGTGTTTATCTGAGCAGTGGTAGAGTGTTGGTCAGTGTTACACATGGTCTCTGGCTGAGTACCCAAACACTAGTCACTGTAAACCCCGGTGTTTGTCACTATGCCCCCTGCTACCTTCGCCCATATAACAACACACGTGGGCATCTAGCGACCCAGTTTTCCTAATCCTGGGTATACCCAGCTTAAATTTACTTTAATCCTCCCACAAGGCGCCACCTCCATTTTCTATAACCTACCGTGGAGTCCCTATTGTCTTATAATAAATTTTTCAATGAATTTTCATACGTTCCCGCCTTCTGACTTTCACTTCTAAAAATATTATTTTCCTTGTTAAGTTTACTTGTTGATGCTACCTAAATATATTGATACTTTCACAATAATGTGAATATGATATAATAATAATAATAATAATAATAATAATAATAATAATAATAATCTTTATTTCTACAAATACATGTACAAGGTATACAGGCCTAGCTGACATCAGTCTGACCTGTGAGTTCATCTTCCACCCTGTAAGCTCACTTTCCACCCTGTAACATCACCTTCCACCCTGTAACATCATCTTCCTCTCCGTAAGATCACCTTTATGAATGCTAACACTATTCTTGTGCAATACTTTAGCAATATAACTTCTATAATAATAATAATAATAATAATAATAATAATAATAATAATAGGTAGACGTTAACCTGCGATATATCGCCACTTGGAAGCCTCCACTCGTAACCCACAATATAAAGCATCTAACAATTCAGTGAGATATTTTGCACTTCTTAGGGAGACTGTTTTCTTACGATACCTTCAACTGTTTACACCACATCAGTCAAATATTGTTCCAGTTATATATAATATAGAGACATATGTAGTTCAGATATAAATATACTATTTAATTGGGAATATCCTCCTGATCAGTTGAAATTACTTTAAACACTCAGCGGGGTACCTAATTTTACGTATGGGACAGTATCCATGAGTATTTAAATTAGGTATTGCTTGGGTGCATAAGGTAGAACTTATACATAAAATAAAACAGTAATGAAAGATGCAGTAACAGGAGTAAATCAAAAGGAGATTACAAGTTACAGATGTTTAAGTCTGAGATACAGGTCTTGGGCAAAATTTACAAATATACGATGATAAAGCTGGGGCTATCACTAGTGTGTGGAAGTGACACAAATACCAGGAATGTACTTTTGGAATCCACACAGATAAATCTAAGTCAGAACATACACGTTGTACTAGTCCACCCCGGACACTGCCTCTCCACCTTCTGATAAGCGCTCACTGGCCCTCACTGATCGACTGTCAGCTCCACCCTACTGCCTTATGGTAGAGTCACTCCCATGAGAAGAGTAAAAAGCCACAATACCTTGGCTGTAACACCTCACTAAAAACCCTTACGAACGTTATACCAAGGCTCCTCTCCTAAGTGCGGGTTTTTGTAAAACTATACATGGTTCCCAAAAGCTGAGGTTCTCTCCCGGATCCCAGGAAATGCAACACAATTAGCACCTGCAGCAAGCTTGTCTTTCCCGTCGGTCAGAAAGACACTGAAACCAGAGGATTAACACTTAGGGGATACACACCCTAAATTCTGACCCTACTGCCACCTTAGTTGAAACGGGAACCTGCGTATAAAGAGAAACATGAAATGGTAGTGTCCAGAGTATCAGTACCTCAATAAAAGTCACTATTTAACAAAAAGAAAGTAGTTAGTATCACTCTTCCATCTTAAAAAAAGTTAACATGTGAAACTGAGTCTGATTAGTATTGATTTATGTCGTCACTGAAGAAACTTGACTACACCCTAAAACAGGAATTAAAGTAAACTCTGATCATATATACACTGAGACATACACCTCTGTGTATATATCTTCTGATAGAATAGGGCAGTAGCACACTGCTTATGTCAGTGTGCAGATTTGGGACCAGGCCCTCGAGTACTTTCCAGGTATATATTATCATGTATCTCTCTCCGCTCCAGTGAGTACATGTTCAGGTGGTGCGACAAAGAGCCCTAATGAAAAGGACAACACTCCCGCCTTATTGTATTTGGCTTAGTTTGTGATTAAAAAATTAGAAATTTAAATTCTTCGTCTTCAAATGTGATATTTTTGTAGAGGCTGCAATATTAATGGAACATTTCCTGGGGTGAAGGGCATAGAGAAGGTTGGGAACCCTTGGTCTACGTAATCTACACATATACTGCAATTAAACAGATATCACAAACAAGCGATACAAGATGCAAAACAACCACGGGGGGAGTCTTTGGTGTTGCAATCAACACATCATCAGGAGCTTGTAATGTTGTAAAAAAGAGGAGGATGTCCAAGTAAATACGATCACGGGGAACATTTTAGCAAAAGCAAGAGAGAGAGAAACTATGTACAATAATTTGTGTAACTGTATTTATATGTACCTGTACCTAAATAAACTTAGCCTTAATGACGCTAGTGTAGTGGATAGTCTTAAAACCCCATTAACCAGTTTATATAATATTTTAATTAAATAATAATTTCATATTTGGTTATAGGTGTAAGTTGTGTTGGGTGATGCGCGTTGAGTCTTGTGACAGTTGTTATCTGTAATCCTCTGAACAACCCCGCCTCCGTTTCCTATAATCCTGGGCCAGAGCCGCCCCACATGTCTTCAGTGGCCGGCATCTCGGCCTCTGTTAGGTGTAATCCGTGAAGCTGGGAGCTCAGTAACAAGGGATAATGGTTGGGTTTAACCTGGTAGTTGGAGCTCAGCCTTGGAAGAAACAATGCTGCAAACAATGACGAACACGCCACTTGTGGTGGCCGCCTGCTGCCTCCAGCTCTGAGAGAGAGAGAGAGAGAGAGAGAGAGGGAGGGAGGGAGGGAGGGAGGGAAGGAGGGAAAGTGAGAAGCTTTATTTAGGAAAATATACCCCTCAAGGAAGGTTCCTTGATGTTGGTGAGGGGCTCTTGATTTAGGGAATTGGATCTGTGCTCCAGTTCCCCAAATTAAGCCTGAATGCCTTCCACATACCCCCCCAGGCGCTGTATAATCCTCCGGGTTTAGCGCTTCCCCCTTGATTGTAATAATAATTAGGAAAATATACAAATGGCTTTACAAAGAGTAGTAAAAATGTGTTGAATGGTTGTAAGAGTACATACAAGTGAGTATCAATGCAGTCACGAACAATTGGTTTTTAAGCAGCAACAAACTGCGGCTAGCCGGGGATCGAACCCTTATTATTTTAGCCCGCCTCGTGGGAAGCAAGTCACACACACACACACACACACACACACACACACACACACACACACACACACACACACACACACACACACACACACACATATTACCTATGCTTGTAAATAAAGACTCGCGTCTTTAACATCAGTTCAGACAGTCAGTGATGACTTCAAACGTGATGTTTCACACTTTCCTGGGAGGGAGTGGAGTTAACTCCAGTTCTCTGGATCAAGAACCTCCTCAAAAAATCAAGCCCTGGACGATCAGGCCCATCGAGCACTCAACACGCGACTTCCGAATCAATGCACAGATACCAAAAGGGTCAGTATCCCTCGGCTGTGAGAGCAGTTAATTAATATAGTTATCATCCGTATGCGTTTTTCGCCCCTATACATAGGTAACATAAGGGTCATTAGCCCTCGGCTGTGTGCAGTTAACATCTTAATCACCCTGGGTAAGGGAGCCAGTGGGCGACTACCTGACTACTACTAGACATGCGGTATTCCAGGTCATCACACATATTTGACCTTTAGTGCCCAAGGGAATAAAGACCTTTTTCCATTAACGCTCCGGTGATTGGCATGACCTGGGTTTAGTGCCGTGACCCCTTGCTGCGAGAGGTCACTACGACAGTGACCTCTCTAGTGACTTTACTACAGCAGTGACACCTCCACACTGACGACACTACGGCAGTGACGTCACTACAGCAGTGACACCACACTGACGACACTACGGCAGTGAGACCACACTGACGACACGACGGCAGTGACACCACACTGACGACACTACGGTAGTGACGTCACTACAGCAGTGACACCACACTGACGACACTACGGTAGTGACGTCACTACAGCAGTGACACCACACTGACGACACTACGGCAGTGACACCACACTGACGACACTACGGCAGTGACACCACACTGACGACACTACAGCAGTTACACCACACTGACGACACTACGGTAGTGACGTCACTACAGCAGTGACACCACACTGACGACACTACGGCAGTGACACCACACTGACGACACTACGGCAGTGACACCACACTGACGACACTACGGCAGTGACACCACACTGACGACACTACAGCAGTGACACCACACTGACGACACTACGGCAGTGACGTCACTATAGCAGTGACATCTCTATGGTGACGTCACTATAGTGACATCTCTGTAGTGGCGTCACTACAGCAGTGACACCTCTACTGTGACGTCACTGCAGCAGTGACATCTCTAGTGACGTCACAACAGTAGTGATCTTTCCTGAACACAGCTGGTACACAAGAACACAGAACACAGCTGGTACACAAGAACACAGAACACAGCTGGTACACAAGAACACAGAACACAGCTGGTACACAAGAACACAGAACACAGCTGGTACACAAGAACACAGAACACAGCTGGTACACAAGAACACAGTAAAAAAAAGCTGGTAAATAACACAAAACACAGCTGGTACACAACAGAGAACACAACTGGTACATAATAACATAGTAAGAACACAGCTGGTACACAAGAACACAGTAAGAACACAGCTGGTACACAAGAACACAGTAAGAACACAGCAAGACTACAACAAAGAATGCGACAGAGATGCTCTGCGACAAGGATACGACACCAGCGCGGCGGGAGATGCGACAGGCAGGTGCTGACGGACAATGGCTTGTTTACCCCCAATCTTAATTAAATACTTTCGCGTGCCACCACGACACCATCTACGATACTGATACGACCGTTGGACGCTGATGAACCTGCAGATGGAGACGCTTGACAGGGACCATAAAGTGGCCCTTGCCCAGTGATGGACCATAACACCTTTGCTCAGTGATGGACCATAACACCTTGCTCAATGATGGACCATAACACCTTGCCCAGTGATGGTCCATAACATCTTGCTCAGTGATGGACCATAACATCTTGCCCAGTGATGGACCATAACATCTTTCCCAGTGACGGACCATAACATCTTGCCCAGTGATAGACCATAACATCTTGCCCAGTGATGGACCATAACACCTTTACTCAGTGATGGACCATAACACCTTGCTCAGTGATGGACCATAACACCTTGCCCAGTGATGGACCATAACATCTTGCCCAGTGATGGACCATAGCACCTTGCCGAGTGATGGACCATAACACCTTGCCCAGTGATGGACCATAACATCTTGCCCAGTGATGGACCATAGCAGCTTGCCGAGTGATGGACCATAGCATCTTGCTCAGTGATGGACCATAACATCTTGCTCAGTGATGGACCATAGCAGCTTGCCGAGTGATGGACCATAACAGTTTGCACAATGATGGACCATAACACATGCCAGTGATGGACCATAACACCTTGCACAATGATGGACCATAACACCTTGCCCAGTGATGGACCAAACACCTTGCCCAGTGATGGACCATAACATATTGCCCAGTGATGAACCATAACACCTTGCCCAATGATGGACCATAACACCTTTCCCAGTGATGGATCATGACACCTTGCCCAGTGATGGACCATAACACCTTGTCCAGTGATGAACCATAACACCTTACCCAGTGATGAACCATAACACCTTACCCAGTGATGAACAATAACACCTTGCCCAGTGATGGACCTGCTGTCATGGTAGACGGAATGGTAACACCATCACCTATCTCCCTGGAGATTGTCCAGGGGGATCAACGATCCCGCGGCCCGTTCAATGACCAGGCCTCGTTGTGGATCAGGGCCTGATTAACCAGGCTGTTACTGCTAGCCACAGGTAGTCCAACGTACGAAATATAGCCCGGCTGGTGTTAAGGACTCTATCCGGTTCCCTCTTGGAGACAGCCAGGGGTCTATTGGTAATACCCCTTATGTATGATGGGAGGCTGTTGAATAGTCTCGGGTCTCCTGACGCTGTATTTTCTCTGAGTGCACTCATGGCAGCCATACTTTTTATCGGGAGAATATTGTACTGTCTGCCAAGTCTTCTGCTTTCGTAGGGAGTGATTTCTGTGTACAGATCCAGGACCAGTTCCTTTAGGATTTTCCAATTCCGTGGTGAGAATGATAGTGGTGTAATGGTGAGAATGGCAGTAGTATAGTGGTGAGAGTGGTAGTGGTGTAATGGTGAGAATGGTAGTGGTGTAATGGTGAGAATGGTAGTAGTGTAGTAGTGAGAATGGTAGTGGTGTATTGGTGAGAATGGTAGTAGTGTAGTGGTGAGAATGGTAGTGGTGTAGTGGTGAGAATGGTAGTAGTGTAGTGGTGAGAATGGTAGTGGTGTAGTGGTGAGAATGGTAGTAGTGTAGTGGTGAGAATGGTAGTGGTGTAGTGGTGAGAATGGTAGTAGTGTAGTGGTGAGAATGGTAGTGGTGTAATGGTGAGAATGGTAGTAGTGTAGTAGTGAGAATGGTAGTGGTGTAATGGTGAGAATGGTAGTAGTGTAGTGGTGAGAATGGTAGTGGTGTAGTGGTGAGAATGGTAGTGGTGTAATGGTGAGAATGGTAGTGTAATGGTGAGAATGGTAGTAATATAGTGGTGAGAATGGTAGTGGTGTAATCGTGAGAATGGTAGTGGTGTAATTGTGAGAATGGTAGTGTAATGGTGAGAATGGTAGTAGTATAGTGGTGAGAATGGTAGTAGTGTAGTGGTGAGAATGGTAGTGGTGCAGCGGTGAGAATGGTAGTAGTGTAGTGGTGAGAAGGGTAGTAGTATAGTGGTGAGAATGGTAGTGGTGAGAGTGATAGTAGTGTAGTGTCAAGAGTGATAGTAGTGTAGTGGTGAGAGTGGTAGTAGTGTAGTGTCAAGAGTGATAGTAGTGTGGTGGTGAGAGTGATAGTAGTGTAGTGTCAAGAGTGATAGTAGTGTGGTGGTGAGAGTGGTAGTAGTGTAGTGGTGAGAGTGGTAGTAGTGTAGTGGTGAGAGTGATAGTAGTGTAGTGGTGAGAGTGATAGTAGTGTAGTGTCAAGAGTGATAGTAGTGTAGTGGTGAGAGTGGTAGTAGTGTAGTGTCGAGAGTGATAGTAGTGTAGTGGTGAGAGTGATAGTAGTGTAGTGTCAAGAGTGATAGTAGTGTAGTGGTGAGAGTGATAGTAGTGTAGTGGTGAGAGTGGTAGTAGTGTAGTGTCGAGAGTGATAGTAGTGTAGTGGTGAGAGTGATAGTAGTGTAGTGGTGAGAGTGATAGTAGTGTAGTGGTGAGAGTGGTAGTAGTGTAGTGTCGAGAGTGATAGTAGTGTAGTGGTGAGAGTGATAGTAGTGTAGTGGCGAGAGTGGTAGTAGTGTAGTGTCGAGAGTGATAGTAGTATAGTGGTGAGAGTGGTAGTAGTGTAGTGTCGAGTGATAGTAGTGTAGTGGTGAGAGTGATAGTAGTGTAGTGGTGAGAGTGATAGTAGTGTAGTGGTGAGAGTGATAGTAGTGTAGTGGTGAGAGTGTAGTGTAGTGGTAGATAGTAGTGTAGTGGTGAGAGTGATAGTAGTGTAGTGGTAGTGTAGTGATAGTGAGAGTGATAGTAGTGTAGTGGTGAGAGTGTAGTAGTGTAGTGGTGAGAGTGGTAATAGTGTAGTGTCGAGAGAGATAGTGTAGTGGTGAGAGTGATAGTAGTGATAGTAGTGTAGTGGTGAGAGTGATAGTAGTGTAGTGGTGAGAGTGATAGTAGTGTAGTGGTGAGAGTGATAGTAGTGTAGTGGTGAGAGTGATAGTAGTGTAGTGGTGAGAGTGATAGTAGTGTAGTGGTGAGAGTGATAGTAGTGTAGTGGTGAGAGTGATAGTAGTGTAGTGTCGAGAGTGATAGTAGTGTAGTGGTGAGAGTGATAGTAGTGTAGTGTCGAGAGTGATAGTAGTGTAGTGGTGAGAGTGATAGTAGTGTAGTGTCGAGAGTGATAGTAGTGTAGTGATAGTAGTGTAGTGGTGAGAGTGATAGTAGTGTAGTCAAGAGTAGTAGTATAGTGGTGAGAGTGGTAGTAGTGTAGTGTCGAGAGTGATAGTAGTGTAGTGGTGAGAGTGATAGTAGTGTAGTGGTGAGAGTGATAGTAGTGTAGTGGTGAGAGTGATAGTAGTGTAGTGGTGAGAGTGATAGTAGTGTAGTGTCGAGAGTGATAGTAGTGTAGTGGTGAGAGTGATAGTAGTGTAGTGGTGAGAGTGATAGTAGTGTAGTGTCGAGTGATAGTAGTGTAGTGGTGAGAGTGGTAGTAGTGTAGTGTCGAGAGTGATAATAGTGTAGTGGTGAGTGATAGTAGTGTATTGTCGAGAGCGATAGTAGTGTAGAGTGTAGTAGTGTAGTGTCGAGTGATAGTAGTGTAGTAATGAGAGTGGTAGTAGTGTAGTGTCGAGAGTGATAATAGTGTAGTGGTGAGTGATAGTAGTGTAGTGGTGAGAGTGATAGTAGTGTAGTGTCAAGAGTGATAGTAGTGTAGTGGTGAGAGTGATAGTAGTGTATTGGTGAGAGTGATAGTAGTGTAGTGGTGAGAGTGATAATAGTGTAGTGGTGAGAGTGATAGTAGTGTAGTGTCGAGAGCGATAGTAGTGTAGTGGTGAGAGTGATAGTAGTGTAGTGGTGAGAGTGATAGTAGTGTAGTGTCGAGTGATAGTAGTGTAGTGTCGAGTGATAGTAGTGTAGTGGTGAGAGTGGTAATAGTGTAGTGTCGAGAGTGATAGTAGTGTAGTGGTGAGAGTGATAGTAGTGTAGTGTCAAGAGTGATAGTAGTGTAGTGGTGAGAGTGGTAATAGTGTAGTGTCGAGAGTGATAGTAGTGTAGTGGCGAGAGTGATAGTAGTGTAGTGTCGAGAGTGATAGTAGTGTAGTGTCGAAAGTGGTAGTAGTGTAGTAGTAGTATTGTAGTGGTGATAGTGATAGTACTATAGTGTCGAGTGATAGTAGTGTAGTGGTGAGAGTGGTAGTAGTGTAGTGGTGAGAGTGGTAGTAGTGTAGTGGCGAGAGTGGTAGTATTGTAGTGGTGAGAGTGGTAGTAGTGTAGTGGCGAGTGGTAGTAGTATTGTAGTGGTGATAGTGATAGTAGTGTAGTGGTGAGAATGATAGTAATGTGGAGGTGAGAGTGATAGGGGTGTAGTGGTAGTGATAGTGATAGTAGTATAGTGGTAGTGATAGTGATAGTAGTATAGTGGTGAGAGTGATAGTAGTGTGGAGGTGAGTGATAGTAGTGTAGTGGTGAGAGTGATAGTAGTGTGGAGGTGAGAGTGATAGTAGTGTAGTGGTGAGAGTGATAGTAGTGTAGTGGTGAGAGTGATAGTAGTGTGGAGGTGAGAGTGATAGTAGTGTAGTGGTGAGAGTGATAGTAGTGTAGTGGTGAGAGTAGCAGTAGTGATGACAGTATTATCAGAGTGATGCGTGGTTCACCATGGTCTACTTTGTTGACCAACTATATTGCTAGAGTGACTGATTAATTGCAAGCTTCCTTGCTGCTGATTATGTTGGTTGTCTTGACGAGTGAGGCTTCACAACTTTCTTTTACATTTGTCCAATGTGGACAAATATGACACCACCTACGACTGCTGCACCTCTCCTGTCTACGGTTTATAAGCTGCTTCTCCGCTCATATGCCGTATTCTATTCAAGATTGATGGACTGACCACATCGACTCTAGGCTGAGGGACTGATTACCTCATTCTCCTCCTGTTCTTCAAATTTCTCCTGTGTATGGACTGATGAAGCCACTGTGTGGCGAAACGTTTCCTTAATAAAGATACCCAAGAGTTGCACATGTGTCTAATTTATCAACATGTCGGTTCTGTGAACCATTCATCTACAACTCCATTCTTGTGTTCTTGTGTACAATATCTACCTCCACTATTCACAATTCATTATTCAAAAGCAAGTTGAATTAAAAATAATTTGTTTTTATGGTCAGAGAACCTTAAATATTTTCTCACTTAAGCCAGCCTTCAAAGAGTGGAGGAGAGGAGGCGTGCCTTGATGCTACTGAAGGGCCCTTGATCAAAGTAATTCGAGCTGCTCTCCCCTTCCTCGACACATACCTAATTACCTCACATTCCCCCAGGCACTGAATGACCTCTCGGTAAGTCTAACGCTTCCTCCATGAATGTATTAATAATCTGAATTAAAAGTCACATCTCCGTCTTTCACAACACTTGAGACCCTCGCTGGCGGTGTCCAAGTGACCGACACCTCCGGCATTTTCCTCCCTGTCGACTGTCGACTGGAGGACTCGTAACACACTGTCACAGCACTTGAGGGTGACGCAGCACTCGGGGCATCCTTCTCGAGTGCATGAAATGGAAGGCAATTTTCCCCACTCCAGCAGGTACAATAGACACTCACTCCAGGAGAATACCTCCTTCTTCACACCTGACTTACTTCAAGGATATTGTCGCAGCGTTCCTGGTCGACGATGCTGGCATTGTTTATCTTGCAGAAGGGATTGTTAACCCTGCAGAAAAGAGTATTATTAACCTTGCAGAGGGAATTGTTGACCCTGCAGCATGTATTATTACCCCTGCTAAAGGGATTATTAACTCAGTAAAAGGGATTATATATCCAGCAAAAGAGATTAATTAACTGCTTAAGGGATTCTTGACTGCGGCCAGCACGTCTCACTACAAACAATTACCCACAGTCTTTTGCTGCTAACACCAGCGTGATGTTTTGAGAACGTCTGTTAATATGTCAGGAATGGTTTTGTGTGGTTGGTAGTCACGTCGTTTGTGAGGAAGGTGGTTGCCAGTGACTTTCATGTTGACCCCAAGGGAAGTCACTTATGGAGGGGCAAGAGAGAATGACCTCATTTTTTCCCAAGCTATACTTATTATACTGTCATCTTTTTTTACGCTTCGGAAGATCATCGCCCCGCAGCCCGGTCACAGACCAGACTTCCTAAGGTTAGTATAAACGAAACTGACCTGAGGTGAGGAGGTAGCCGAGGTCAGGTCAGGTTACGTGTGTTCTCACGATAAGAACGTTTAACAATGAACAGGAAGCATCAAACACCCACAGTCATAGGAATGGAGGAACACTGCAGCAGGTCTACTGGTCCATACAGATCCATCTCCTTCAATATTATACACTTCAGGACACTTATTAAAGAAAATGCTTCTTTACTAGTTTCTTCATCATTCTCGCAACACAACTGAGTTAGCTATTTTAATTTTTAAGGTTATAATCATGATTTCTCCCCTCAGGGGAGGTTCATTGACGCTGGCGAGGGGCTCTTGATCTAGGCAGTTGGATCTGTGCTCCAGTTCCCTGAATTAAGCCTGAATACCTTCCGTCCCCCCCCCCACAGGTGCTGTATAATTCTACGGGTTTAGCGCTTCCCCATGATTATAATAATAATAATTATGATTTCTGCTGTACCTTACAGCTAGGCTTTAAGTAATAAGATATAACAAGGACCCCAATGGAAGTAAGTCACTTTGACTTTTTGGGAGGTCTATTCTAGGTAATTTACACATATTATTATGCAAGAAAGGTATAAAATACCGACAATATGAAAGTTAAGACACATGTGCAACATCTGGATATCTTTATTGTAGACGTTTCGCCATCCAGTGGCTTTATCAATACAGATTCTAGGACATAATAGGAAGACAGTAGAACTATATACAAAAGATGAGGTAATCAGTCCCTCGGCCTTGGAGTTAGTGTTCACAGCATCGTGGTGGAGGAGAATCTGGAGCAAAGGCAAGAAGACTGGCGGTTATATAGGCGTCAGTGGATAGGGACGGGCAGCAGACGAGGGCATAGTCACTGGTAGGCGGGATTCCCCAGTGGAAGTAGGTCCTTCCCAAAGAGATGGGTTAGTTGCAGCAGCCGTGAAGAAGGTCTTGTAGATGTCCTCTGAACCAAGATCCTTGCACAACTTGTCAGACACTGCAACATCATGGAATCTTGGTTCAGAGGACATCTACAAGACCTTCTTCACGGCTGCTGCAACCCATCTCTTTGGGAAGGACCTACTTCCACTGGGGAATCCCGCCTACCAGTGACTATGCCCTCGTCTGCTGCCCGTCCCTATCCACTGACGCCTATATAACCGCCAGTCTTCTTGCCTTTGCTCCAGATTCTCCTCCACCACGATGCTGTGAACACTAACTCCAAGGCCGAGGGACTGATTACCTCATCTTTTGTATATAGTTCTACTGTCTTCCTATTATGTCCTAGAATCTGTATTGATAAAGCCACTGGATGACGAAACGTCTACAATAAAGATATACAGATGTTGCACATGTGTCTTAACTTTCACATATTATTATGTATGATAATGGTAGTCACCGAAATTCGTGTAACTGTGCCTAAATAAACTTACTCGTAATTAACGTGTAGGTATCAACGTTGCTTATTTTGTAGCTCGACCACCTCGTTCCCAGACGTACCCCGTCCTGAATCATAAATAAATGTAGAATAGATCATCCTGAGAGATGGTATTTCCCAAGTGATAGTAACTCCAGCTCTGCTGGAAGGAAGCCTTTGAAGCTGCCGTACCTGTTGCTCTACTGAAGTCTCTCAGCTCAGACTAACACATTTCAACACTATGTAACACATTTCAACACTATGTAACACATTTCAACACTATGTATGTGACTCATGACTCACGAAATCGTAATGACACGATTGCAAACAAACCATACCCCGGCCGGGATTGAACCCGCGGTCATAGAGTCTCAAAACTCCAGACCGTCGCGTTAGCCACTAGACCAGCTAGCCACAATAAGATTCATCCAACTAGGTATATTTCTACACCATAGGAAGGTTAGCACAGGCACCTCTGTGACCACAAATGCAAGTTTTTACAGACGAATCTCCAGCTAGCGTGGCCGTGAAAACTTGCATTTGTGGTCACAGTGGTGCCTGTGCTAACCTTCCAATGGTGTAGAAATATACCTAGTTGGACGAATCTTATTGTGGCTAGCTGGTCCAGTGGCTAACGCGACGGTCTGGAGTTTTGAGACTCTGACCGCGGGTTCAATCCCGGCCGGGGTATGGTTTATGTGACTCATCCTGTGTGATGGAATATGACAGGGAAACCCATCCTGTGTGATGGAATATGACAGGGAAACCCATCCTGTGTGATGGAATATGACAGGGAAACCCATCCTGTGTGATGGAATATGACAGGAAGACCCATCCTGTGTGATGGAATATGACAGGGAGACCCATCCTGTGTGATGGAATATCACAGGGAAACCCATCCTGTGTGATGGAATATGACAGGGAAACCCATCCTGTGTGATGGAATATGACAGGGAAACCCATCCTGTGTGATGGAATATCACAGGGAAACCCATCCTGTGTGATGGAATATCACAGGGAAACCCATCCTGTGTGATGGAATATCACAGGGAAACCCATCCTGTGTGATGGAATATCACAGGGAAACCCATCCTGTGTGATGGAATATCACAGGGAGACCCATCCTGTGTGATGGAATATGACAGGGAGACCCATCCTGTGTGATGGAATATGACAGGGAAACCCATCCTGTGTGATGGAATATGACAGGGAGACCCATCCTGTGTGATGGAATATGACAGGGAAACCCATCCTGTGTGATGGAATATGACAGGGAAACCCATCCTGTGTGATGGAATATGACAGGGAAACCCATCCTGTGTGATGGAATATCACAGGGAAACCCATCCTGTGTGATGGAATATCACAGGGAAACCCATCCTGTGTGATGGAATACGAGAAGGAAACAGCCAGCTTTTCTTTCCTCTGTGTAACGTAGTAAGTGGAGTAGCATCACACTTCAGGTCTTCCTACTATGTAACTATCATGCAGGATTGATAACAACACGCTGCTGATGTATTCAGTCGTGTTAAAGGGAAAAAAATTCCTCTCATACGCTTGTATCGTCAGCGTCGTTTTATCCTGACACCGCCTGCCCTCTTTCCCTCAGCTGACAGACACCAGCGGCACCAAGTGAGAGTTATGGTCACCCCTGAGGCTCTCTCTCTCTCTTTCTCTCTCTCTCTCTTTCTCTCTCTTTCTTCCTCTCTTTCTCATTACCTTTTACAAGTTCTTTTTATAGAGCGCCCTCATAGAGTTCAGTTTTTCGTGAATGCGTTTCAAAAAGTATATCAATATTTGAATAGAGTGCAACGAAGGCCTCTCAGTGTGCTGTTGAATTTTAAATGTACTTTTTCAGTTGCATTTACGAAAAATTGCACTATATAGAAGAGCTTTATATGAGAGCTGACTGTAAGTCCTCTTATATGGACCGATGAGCTCAGTATACCAGCCTGAACTCTTGATATTTCTCTGAAAAGATCATTATTCCATGCATGGGGTCTTACATGGAGTAAGGAATGGGAGACAGTGAAGTTTGAAGCAAGGCAGGATGGGGGATGGGGGGGGTTCTTTAGTTCCTTGAATCAAGAGCCTTTCACTGCCGTCAAGACTGTCGTCCGCCAATAGGTGACTTGAACTTGTATAGTATGGGCCAGTAGGCCTGCCACAGTGCTCCTCCGTCATCCCCGCAACCCCCCGCCCTTGAAGTGTTCACAAAGACTGAAGTTTGAACACTTGACAACAGTTGAAAGTTCCAATATTCATCAGGGTTCCCGCACTCCCAGAGTCCCTAACATACTAGGCATATCCCTACCTAAATCCTCGAGTTATGTTGATACACAGACATTTTGACGCACCATTAAAATTGCTTACCTTCTCTTGTTTTTTCTCTTCTCGAGGTATCGTGGGTGTTTGATATACTGCTTAAATAATTTCTTTCTGAATAGTAATGAGAATTCTTCATTATTTATATATGTGTCTGAAACCGGGGGCGAGGGAAGGGCGGCTAGTTTACCGTGAGGCTTAGTACACAAACTCAAAATTCATTCTCCTTAATTAAATTTTCATGAATCTTTCGTACTCTAAAATGGACTCATTTAGTTCAGTTATACTCAGAGTAAATTTAGCATATAACCTGTTAGAGAAACTAGTATTTCAAGGTTAATTGTTACATAAGCCGTTGGACGAGCGGCGTACCTAACCTTACTAGGAAGTAGAGAAGTGAAGATGGCGGTGGGTGTGTTTCCTGAACATCTGCAGGGAGGCTGTAAACACGTAATATATCTAACTTTCAAACGTCCATTCCTCTGTTACTTTATCTTAGTAGCCAGTCTTGCAAGGATTTATTTTTTGTATGTATCTTTTTTTTTTTTGCTATTGTGGTTCTATCCGTTTGTTTTGAAGCTGTTTTTCCGATTTGCATTTTTTTTAGAAGCGAATAAATTGCAAATATTTAGTGTGATTTTAGTTAATAACCATTTTAATATCTGTTCGAAATGTGTGTTGATTTTTATTGTTTATAAGAAAAGTCATTATAAATGATTTTAAGAAACTAGAGAATTTAACTGTTTATAGCATGTGTGGTAGAGCATGTGTTTACATGTGTGGTAGGGGCTGTGTTGACATGTGTGGGAGGGAGATGTGTTTACAACATATGAGGAAAGGGACTGTGTTTACAATATGTGTGGTAGGGGGATGTGCTTACAATATGTGTGAAAGGGGGTTGCTTTCACAACATGTGTGGTAGGGGTGAAACGCAGCTTCAACCTCTGTTTCACCCTAGGGTCGACAGAGCTCCGGACGATGCCATATTGTCTGTTCCTTCAGGTAGAGTCTCGGACTGGACAAAAGTATGAAAATATGGGAAACAAATAAAAAGGGGGAAATTACTAGAATTTTGAGAGAAAAGATAGCACGCTATTCTCTTAGAAATTTGCTGCCATCACCTGCTCTTTCAACAGTGAGAGTGATGAAAGTAACTAAAATCATAGGAGAAGGGGATGAGACATGGAATTTGGGTTAGAGCAGGAAAAACCCAGTGAGGAATAATACAGTGTAGCTATAACAAGGTAGTGGTCCTGATAAGTACTGGCTCTTAGGGTAGCTTGGCCTGAAAAGTGAGCAGTAGGCACCTTATCAGGGGCTTGGCTCTCCCCCCAAAAATATCAGTATTTTATTCAGTTTAATCTCTGACAAATGGACCTTATATACATGTCTCAAAGGGGGAAGTGAAACATACCCATATAAAACAGCTTACACTTTAATATAAGAACATAAGAACATAAGAACGAAGGAACACTGCAGAAGGCCTACTGGCCCATGCGAGGCAGGTCCAAGTCCCTACCGGCCTAAGCCAATGCACCCAACCTAGTCAGGTCAGGTCACATTGACTTAAGGGAGGAACACGGCAACCGACCTGTTAGCACAAGCTATCAGGTCTAACTCACACCCACCCACATCTACTCATGTATTTATCCAACCTATTTTTAAAGCTACACAACGTTCTGGCCTCTATAACGGTACTTGGGAGTTTGTTCCACTCATCCACAACTCTATTACCAAACCAGTACTTTCCTATATCCCTCCTGAATCTGAATTTTTCCAACTTAAAACCATTGCTGCGAGTCCTGTCTAGGCTAGATATTTTCAGCACACTATTTACATCCCCTTTATTTATTCCTGTCTTCCACTTATAAACCTCAATCATATCCCCCCTAATTCTACGTCTTTCTAGAGAGTGCAGTTTCAGGGCCCTTAGTCTATCCTCATAGGGAAGGTTTCTGATACATGGGATCATCTTTGTCATCCTCCTTTGTACATTTTCCAGAGAATTTATATCCATTCTGTAATACGGTGACCAAAACTGTGCAGCATAATCTAAATGAGGCCTAACCAAGGATGTATAGAGTTGAAGAACAACCTGAGGACTCCTATTATTTATGCTTCTTGATATGAAGCCAAGGATTCTATTAGCTTTATTGCGAACACTTATGCACTGTTGTCTTGGTTTCAGATTACTGCTAACCAGAACTCCTAAATCTTTTTCGCAATCCGTAATATTAAGATCTACATTATTTAGTTTATATGTGGCATGGTTATTGTCCTGTCCAACATTTAGAACTTTGCATTTGTCTATATTAAACTGCATCTGCCACTTCTCCGACCACTGCATCAGTCTATTCAAATCTTCCTGGAGTGCTCGAATGTCCTCGTCAGAATGAATTCGACGGCCTATTTTGGTGTCATCGGCAAACTTGCCGATGTCGCTCTTTATGCCCTCATCTATGTCGTTTATGTAGATTGTGAACAGCAGGGGGCCCAACACTGACCCCTGTGGAACACCGCTCGTGACGCTTCCCCACTCTGATTTCTCCCCATTTATGCAAACTCTCTGCTGCCTATTTGTCAACCATACGTGCATACATTACAAGGGAACCTGAAATTTTTTGGTACCAACAAATGAAAGAAATTTGCAATCACAAAACATATAAAATATTAGCGTGTGAGCTGAGTGCGCTGCCAACCGAGCTACAGGACACATAAACGGGTGTCGTATCGTGCCGGATAAATGAAAAATGGCAAATGTGATGCCCATATACAAAGCAGGAGATCGATCCTTAGTTTTAAATTATATAGGGTTTTTGATTATATCTCTGGGATCATTGAGGTATTTGAGGGGCTGGAGTTATAAGATACAAGGATACTAAGATACAAGATACTAGGATCATTGAGGTAGAATTGAAGCTGGGATATAAGATACGAGGGATACCATTCTGGGATCATTGGGGTAGATGGGGGGGATCTCACATGGTGTGAAATACCTGTAGTTAGTTGCGCATCATGAATACACAGTGATGTGATGGATCTACTTGTCACCACCACCTGCAGTCTCTTCTGCAGGTATTAATGTCTTCTTGAGTGCCTTCACCTTACTCTTCAAGCGTGAATATTAGCATCCCGAGTGGTATTGTGTGGTAGTGTTTGTACCCATGTGCGTTTGGGTATACATGTGTACCTATGTGTACAAGTGCAGGCGATGTGTATTGTAAGGGTAATGATCAATGAGCTGTTTGTGACTACGGTTCTCCTTGAGTCCTGTAATGTTCTCAGTTGTAATTAATTAAGGCTGCTACCACTAGTGCTACTGTTTCTACTACTACTGCTTCTACTACTACTGCTTCTACTACTACTGCTTCTACTACTACTGCTTCTACTACTACTGCTTCTACTACTACTGCTTCTACTACTACTGCTTCTACTACTACTGCTTCTACTACTACTGCTTCTACTACTACTGCTTCTACTACTACTGCTTCTACTACTACTGCTTCTACTACTACTGCTTCTACTACTACTGCTTCTACAACAACAACATCTACTACTACTACTACTACTACTACTACTACTACACAAACAGTTGGTTGCTCGTCTTGAAAATCTTTGAATGAGAGTGTGTATGTAAGTGAAAAATTGGTCAGTAATGTAGTGATATGTTAGGTGTTGGGCAAGGTTGTCGCCGCTCACCTGCTCTCACTTCATTCTCTCTACAACCGATTTTTTTTTCGTTTCATTTATTTTGTGTTTTGGTTGATTTATGATGTAAAGAAATTTCCTGGCCGGTTACTCTTGCGCTTCAGTGACTCGTTTGTGTCTTTGTAATTGTCATTTTTCTTGTGTCATTGTCGGTATCATTAATCCTGTGCCTTTGTCCTTGTTCTTTCTCCTGTGTATATCCGTGTCTGTGTCTTTGTCCTTGTTCTTTCTCCTATGTATATACGTGTCTGTGTCTTTGTCCTTGTTTGTGTCTTTGTGCTCTTGTTTTTCTCAGCATCTTTGTTCATGTTTGCCGGCTATATCGAGGACAAATAAAGATTCCCATATGTTACGTAAGTGTCTCAACCTTCAACTTGTTGGTTTTCAGAAGCATTTATCACAAGCCGTAACGGCTTGATAAAGCTCCTGGAGAGCGAAACGTTGCCATAATAAAATGCCTCATTAGTTGCATTTGTGTCGTTTTACCTAACACATGTATCTGATTCATCATGAGAGAGAGGTAGCGTAAGCAGTATGTAAGGCTGAGAGGGAGGTAGCGTAAGCAGTATATAAGGCTGAGAGAGAGGTAGCGTAAGCAGTATATAAGGCTGAGAGAGAGGTAGCGTAAGCAGTGTATAAGGCTGAGAGAGAGGTAGCGTAAGCAGTATATAAGGCTGAGAGAGAGGTAGCGTAAGCAGTATATAAGGCTGAGAGAGAGGTAGCGTAAGCAGTATATAAGGCTGAGAGAGAGGTAGCGTAAGCAGTGTATAAGGCTGAGAGAGAGGTAGCGTAAGCAGTATATAAGGCTGAGAGAGAGGTAGCGTAAGCAGTATATAAGGCTGAGAGAGAGGTAGCATAAGCAGTATATAAGGCTGAGAGAGAGGTAGCATAAGCAGTGTATAAGGCTGAGAGGTAGTGTAAGCAGTGTATAAGGCTGAGAGGTAGTGTAAGCAGTGTATAAGGCTGAGAGGTAGCGTAAGCAGTGTATAAGGCTGAGAGGTAGCGTAAGCAGTGTATAAGGCTGAGAGGTAGCGTAAGCAGTGTATAAGGCTGAGAGGTAACATAAGCAGTGTATAAGGCTGAGAGGTAACATAAGCAGTGTATAAGGCTGAGAGGTAACATAAGCAGTGTATAAGGCTGAGAGGTAACATAAGCAGTGTATATGGCTGAGAGGTAACATAAGCAGTGTATAAGGCTGAGAGGTAACATAAGTAGTGTATAAGGCTGAGAGGTAACATAAGCAGTGTATAAGGCTGAGAGGTAACATAAGCAGTGTATAAGGCTGAGAGGTAACATAAGCAGTGTATAAGGCTGAGAGGTAACATAAGCAGTGTATAAGGCTAAGAGGTAACATAAGCAGTGTATAAGGCTAAGAGGTAACATAAGCAGTGTATAAGGCTGAGAGGTAACATAAGCAGTGTATAAGGCTGAGAGGTAACATAAGCAGTGTATAAGGCTGAGAGGTAACATAAGCAGTGTATAAGGCTGAGAGGTAGCGTAAGCAGTGTATAAGGCTGAGAGGTAACATAAGCAGTGTATGAGGCTGAGAGGTAACATAAGCAGTGTATAAGGCTGAGAGGTAACATAAGCAGTGTATAAGACGAGAGGTCAGGTGAACAAGAGTAATAATTCAAGCAACATCAAGTAATATGTTGGGTAATCTTTACAACTGTTCTTGTTGTTCGTGAAGTTTTATGTGACGGAAAGATGTATTACCCCCATATAATTAACAAAAAAAAAAAAGGTATTTTCCTGAGTGCAGAACATCAATAACTGTCTTATCTGGAGTTCCCACGAAAGAATTTGAAGCTTTAAGAAGTGAGACCAGGAGCTGCTACAGTGAAAAGTTGTCCCCCTGGCACGGTACTCTCCTCATTTATAACATAGACACGGACATAAATCATCCTTTGCAGACGATACTAGAATTTCTAAGAGAGTAGCATCTATAGAATACACAGCGAACCTTCAAGCTGATATAAACTAAGTCTTCCAGTTAGATACTGACCAATATAATGTTCAAGGAGGCACATTTCGGTTATTACTTCACGGAAGAAATAAAAAGATCAGATTGTTGTGATCCTCGAACGTGAGATCCTCTGGCATCTCTCACACTTACGTTCTACTGAGTAGTTTGAGTTTGTCTTGTACTCGCAAGACAAACTCAAGCCACTCAGTAGAACGTAAGTCAAGTGTGAGAGACGTGGGAGTGATGTCAGAGGATCTTATGTTCGATAATCATAATAACGCTATTATCACAACTGCAAAAAAAAAAAATGATAGGTTGGATAAATAGAGTCTTCAAAACAAGAGATGTCACGCCAATTATGATACTTTTCAGGTCACTCGTTCTCTCTAGGCTGTAATATTGTTGTGTACTAACGGTACCTTCAAGGCAGGAGAAATTGCTGAGCTGGAAATTGTACAGAGAACTTTCATAGCTCTTATAAACTCAAACACCTAAATTACTGGAAGTGTTTGAAATTTATAGAACTGTACCACAACTGCAAGATACTGCTACTAAATCTGCATACCGAAGTTACTTATAAACACGAGAGATGTCGTAGACGGTGCAGGATACCTCCAATGAAAAGCAGGGTAGAGACGAGAGAGAACTCAATAAGTGTTAAGGGACCACGGCTCTTCAGTGCCCTTCCTTCATGCATAAAGGCATCACCAACAAACGTCTGGCTGTTTTCATGAGGGAACTCAGCAGATTCCTCAAAACAGTTCCTGATCAGCTGAGTTGTGGTGCATACGTTGTACTGCTGGCGGCGGGCACTAACAGGGTGATCAACCAAGAGGCCTTGTTTGGGACCGGGCCGCAGAGGTGGTGACCTCTGGAAGAGACTCCAGGTAGACTCTAAGTGTACTTGTTTATATAACTCACAGAACACCTGTGATGGCAGTGTTCGGCTAAGTTCACTAGAGGGAACGACCTGCCTCACTAGAGGGACGACGTGCCTCACTAGAAGGACGACCTGCCTCACTAGAGGGACGACCTGCCTCACTAGAGGGATGACCTGCCTCACTAGAGGGACGACCTGCCTCACTAGAAGGACGACCTGCCTTACTAGAGGGACGACCTGCCTCACTAGAGACGACCTGCCTCACTAGAGGGACGACCTGCCTCACTAGAAAGACGACCTGCCTTACTAGAGGGACGACCTGCCTTACTAGAGGGACGACCTGCCTCACTAGAGGGACGACCTGCCTCACTAGAGGGAACCTGCCTCACTAGAGGGACGACCTGCCTTACTAGAGGGACGACCTGCCTCACTAGAGAGACGACCTGCCTCACTAGAGGGACGACCTGCCTCACTAGAGGGACGACCTGCCTCACTAGAAGGCACGACCTGCCTTACTAGAGGGACGACCTGCCTCACTAGAAGGCACGACCTGCCTCACTAGAGGGACGACTTGAGAGACGGCCTGCCTCACTAGAGGAACGACCTGCCTCACTAGAGGGACGGCCTGCCTCACTTGAGGGACGACCTGCCTCACTAGAGGGCACGACCTGCCTCACTAGAGGGACGGCCTGCCTCACTAGAGGGACGACCTGCCTCACTAGAAGGCACGACCTGCCTTACTAGAGGTCTCAGTAGTAGTAACCAGTAACCAGTTACCAGTAACCTGTCCGTTGACTTAACAGGTTACTGGTAACTGGTTACTGGTAACTGGTTACTACTACTGAGAGAGGGACGGCCTGCCTTACTAGAGGGACGACCTGCCTCACTAGAAGGCACGACCTGCCTCACTAGAGGGACGACCTGCCTCACTAGAGGGCACGACCTGCCTCACTAGAGGGACGGCCTGCCTCACTAGAGGAACGACCTGCCTCACTAGAGGGACGGCCTGCCTCACTAGAGGGACGACCTGCCTCACTAGAGGGTACGACCTGCCTCACTAGAGGGACGGCCTGCCTCACTAGAGGGACGACCTGCCTCATTAGAGGGAACGACCTGCCTCACTATAGGGACGACCTGCCTTACTAGAGGGAACGACCTGCCTCACTACAGGGACGACCTGCCTCACTAGAGGAACGACCTGCCTCACTAGAGGGACGACCTGCCTCACTAGAGGGCACGACCTGCCTTACTAGAGGGACGACCTGCCTCACTAGAGGGACGACCTGCCTCACTAGAGGGAACGACCTGCCTCACTAGAGGGATGACCTGCCTCACTAGAGGGAACGACCTGCCTCACTACAGGGACGACCTGCCTCACTAGAGGGAACGATCTGCCTCACTACAGGGACGACCTGCCTCACTAGAGGGAACGATCTGCCTCACTACAGGGACGACCTGCCTCACTAGAGGGAACGACCTGCCTCATTACAGGGACGACCTGCCTCACATGGGTCTGGCATATAAGGAAACTGATAAATCATCTTGAGGTTACTCAAGATCTGGGAAAAAGGAATCACAAGGGTCTACGATAACAATGATAACAAGTAAAGAAGTCTCAGCTAAAGACGGGAAACAGTAAGACAAAAAAGAATCCGTCGTAAACGATCATCTACTATAAATAGTAACAAAAAGGAAAAACAATCTTATTCAAGATCGTAAATATAAAAAAATACCTTTCGAAAAATCCGTAAATAATTCGCAACGGATCATATAAATGATAATCCTTTACAAAACAAACACCAATGACATTAGGAAAATAAAGGCGAGGCTAAAGAGGTGTGTCACTTCAATGTCTCAATGGGACGAGGACATGTGGACAAAACTAAGGAAGGGATGCAAGAAGGTAGGACTACAGTCCTTCATTTCTTCCTGGGGAGGCTGTGTGGATTCCTCTCACCCCAGTGAGGGCTTGAGAAAGGGGCTGAGGTATTGTTCTCGTAGTGTTCTGGCATCTCATGGGGCCAGGTCGCCCCCAGCCTGACCTCTCTTGACCTCACTGGTGGTCAAAGGACAGGCAGAAGGTCAACAGTATGGGGAACAATGAGATGAGGGCGTGGAGATGAGGGAGGCTTAGAGTGCTAGTCAGGAGATCTGGGAGATGTTGGTTGTGGTGTGATGTGTTGGGGTGTGGTGTTTGGTGTGTTGAGTAGGCTGTGGTGGTGTTTTTGGGTGTGGTGTTGTGTTGGGGTGTGGTGTTTAGTGTGTTGTGTAGGGTGTGGTGTTGTGTTTTTGGGTGTGGTGTTGTGTTCGGGTGTGGTATTTGGTGTGTTGTGTAGGGTGTGGTGTTGTGTTGGGTGTGGTGTTTGGTGTGTTAAGTAGGCTGTGGTGTTGTGTTTTTGGGTGTGGTGTTGTGTTGGGGTGTGGTGTTTGGTGTGTTGTGTAGGGTGTGGTGTTGTGTTGGGGCGTGGTGTTTGGTGTGTTGTGTAGGGTGTGGTGTTGTGTTTTTGGGTGTGGTGTTGTGTTTTTGGGTGTGGTGTTGTGTTTTTGGGTGTGGTGTTGTGTTGGGGTGTGGTGTTTGGTGTGTTGTGTAGGGTGTGGTGTTGTGTTGGGGCGTGGTGTTTGGTGTGTTGTGTAGGGTGTGGTGTTGTGTTTTTGGGTGTGGTGTTGTGTTGGGGCGTGGTGTTTGGTGTGTTGTGTAGGGTGTGGTGTTGTGTTTTTGGGTGTGGTGTTGTGTTTTTGGGTGTGGTGTTGTGTTGGGGTGTGGTGTTGTGTTTTTGGGTGTGGTGTTGTGTTGGGGTGTGGTGTTTGGTGTGTTGTGTAGGGTGCAGTGTTGTGTTGGGGCGTGGTGTTTGGTGTGTTGTGTAGGGTGTGGTGTTGTGTTGGGGCGTGTTGTTTGGTGTGTTGTGTAGGAGTGTGTTGTTGTGCTGTGGGATGTGGTGTTGTGTTGGGGTGCGGTATGACGTGTGTAGTGTGTTGTGTCTTGTGTTGTGTTTTGCTATCTCATGCTGTGTTGTGATGTAGTAAATGATATGTTTGGAAGAGAGTGAATAAAGAAAGGACTAAGAGACATTCCGAAACGTTCCTAACATTTCACTTCCAACAAAGGTGAAAAGCTGGCTTTTTGTATCCCTTCTAAATCTTGAATTATTTCCTGCAGTCCGTTACTGCTAGTTCTGTCCTGCTTACACATTTTCCACTTACAAAACCCAAGTTTGTTGTGAACCCCATATCTCACCTGTGGATGGTAGCGGAGGAGGATATGGCTATACAAAACGCTTAGGAACTTGTCCCCAGAAGGGGGTAAACAAGAGCACATTTGAATATACATATCTACACTTTGTTTTATCTGTTGCAAGCAAATTTAGGGTATTTGCTTAAAATGTCTGGTTAGGTAAGGTTTATTAGGAAACAGGACAAGTGTTTCCTGACGCCGGTCTTAGTTATATGATGACCCCACACTGGAGCTTTTGGTCATGTGACCGAGGCCTTTCCCTGGCTTACCTCACCACCCCTTTAAAATTAAGGTTATATTTTATGTATGTCTGGTATTTTCATTAATGAGATGTCTTGTACGTTATTACAGTATATGTCCTTGATTTTACCAAGAAATTAAGAAGTGAATCGTAGAGTTGATGATAAGATATGTAAATAAGAGTGAAGAGTGTGAAAGGTGTAGAGATAATGAAGAGGAAGGAGAGAAGAAGGAATAATTTGGAAAAACTGTAAGTAGAGTTTGCAGTGTGGTTCGTACACTGGACTGCGTGCTGTCAGCAGTAACAACCTGGTTGATCAGGTCTTGATCCACCAGAAGATCTGGTTTGGGACCGGACCGCGGGGGCGTTGACCCCCTACCCATCCTTCGGGCAGTATTCGTTAAGTGAGGTGAAAGGAGCGGAGAGGAGAGAGTTGTATGAGGGAATGAATGGAGGGTGAGTGAGACATAGGGTAGTGTTTACCCATCAGACTAACACTCTGGAGTGAGCCTCAGTGGCCTCCCTAAGATCACCCTTAAGTACACACACTTCACAACCAGTCGTCTATGAGAAAATGTACAAATTCCGCACTGTAGTCCACAACATGTACAAATTCCGCACTGTAGTCCACAACATGTACAAATTCCGCACTGTAGTCCACAACATGTACAAATTCCTCACTGTAGTCCACAACATGTACAAATTCCGCACTGTAGTCCACAACATGTACAAATTCCGCACTGTAGTCCACAACATGTACAAATTCCTCACTGTAGTCCACAACATGTACAAATTCCTCACTGTAGTCCACAACATGTACAAATTCCGCACTGTAGTCCACAACATGTACAAATTCCGCACTGTAGTTCACAACATGTACAAATTCCGCACTGTAGTCCACAACATGTACAAATTCCGCACTGTAGTCCACAACATGTACAAATTCCGCACTGTAGTCCACAACATGTACAAATTCCGCACTGTAGTCCACAACATGTACAAATTCCGCACTGTAGTCCACAACATGTACAAATTCCGCACTGTAGTCCACAACATGTACAAATTCCGCACTGTAGTCCACAACATGTACAAATTCCATACTGTCGTCCACAGGATGCACAATTTTCACACTATCGTCCACAAGATGTACAGTTTGCTAATTACTGTGACAAGTAAACTTAATTCTACGAATCTCTGATATGGACACAAATGCTGGGGCCCGCAGCTGTGTGCAGTTTAGAGACGCATCTTACATGATGCTAATGAGTCACCTGCAACACAGGGACGTCTGGTTTTGTCTTATTCAGTAAAATTTGATACGGTTAGGTTAGGTAAGGTTTATCAGGAAACAGGAGAAGTGTTTCCTGAGGCGGATCTTAGTCACTTGATGAAACGTCACTGGAGCTTTTGGTCATTTGACCGAGGCCTTCCACTGGCTTGCCCCTCCACCCCTTTAAATATTATGGTTATGAGTATAACACCTAGTTAATCTGATACATCAGTAATGTACTGATACCCTATTCTATATGGGTTTTCCTGTCACATTCCATCACACAGGATGGGTTTTCCTGTCATATTCCATCACACAGGATGGGTTTCCCTGTCATATTCCATCACACAAGATGGGTTTCCTTGTCATGTTCCATCACACAGGATGAGTTTCCCTGTCATATTCCATCACACAAGATGGGTTTCCTTGTCATATTCCATCACACAGGATGGGTTTTCCTGTCACATTCCATCACACTGGATGGGTTTCCCTGTCATATTCCATCACACAGGATGGGTTTCCCTGTCATATTCCATCACACAAGATGGGTTTCCCTGTCATATTCCATCACACAGAATGGGTTTCCCTGTCATATTCCATCACACAAGATGGGTTTCCCTGTCATATTCCATCACACAGAATGGGTTTCCCTGTCATATTCCATCACACAGGATGGGTTTCCCTGTGATATTCCATCACACAGGATGGGTTTCCCTGTCATATTCCATCACACAGGGTGGGTTTCTTTTATCAAGTGATAAAATCTCTCTGCCTGAGGTGGGAGACCTCGGTAGGGTAATGAGGATATCGTCAGACATTGCAGTAAGGGTTCAGCAGCTACATTAGCTTCAGTAGGGCAATGAGGATATCGTCAGACATTGCAGTAAGGGTTCAGCAGCTACGGTAGCTTCAGTAGGGCAATGAGGATATCGTCAGACATTCCAGCAAGGGTTCAGCAGCTAGAGACATCTGGGTTGGGGCTCGTAGTACATTAAACATGTTTTCATCTCATTAGTTAGAAATCTACACAGCCTGGTGTTTCAAGAGTCATCTTGAATCCTCTGTAACTCTTCTTTCAAAGTTCGCAGTTATAGGGACGCAGTGTTACAGGACGCAGGATTATAGGAGGCAGTTACAGGACGCAGGATTATAGGAGGCAGTTATAGGGACGCAGTGTTACAGGACGCAGGATTATAGGAGGCAGTTACAGGACGCAGGATTATAGGAGCCAGTTATAGGGTCGCAGCGTTACAGGGCGCAGATCTATAGAAGTGTGAGGGCAACTCTAGTGGTGTCGACAAGGACTGGGAGATAAGGACACACTCCTTTTTTAGGAGAACATCGTGGAGATGTCTCCTCTGAGGGAATTGTATATCCCATTATCTCTCCTTCAGCCTCACACTCTCTCCCAGGGCGAGACAACCACACCTCTGCCGGATCACAAGCCAGGGTACACTGGACCACTGAGCAAGAAGACCACAAGCCAGGGTACATTGGACCACAAATCAGGGTACGCTGTGCCACTGAACAAGAAGACCACAAGCCAGGATACACTGGGTCACAAGCCAGGGTACACTAGATCACAAGCCAGTGTACACTGGACCACTGGGCAAGAAGACCACAAGCCAGGGTACATTGGACCATTGAACAAGAAGACTACAAGTCAGGGTACACTGGACCAATGAATAAAAAGACCACAAGCCAGGGTACACTGGACCACTGAACAAGAAGACTACAAGCCAGGGTACATTGGACCACAAGTCAAGGTACACTGGATCACTGGACAAGAAGATCACAAGCCAGGGTACACTGGATCACAGGCCAGGTACACTAGACCACAAGCCAGGGTACACTGGACCACAAGTCAGGGTACACTGGATCACTGCACAAGAAGATCACAAGCCAGATACACTGGATCACTGGACGAGAGGATCACAAGCCAAGGCACGCTGGACCACAGGCCAGGTACACTAGACCACAAGCCAGGATACACTGGTTTACAATCCGGGTACACTGGATCACAGGCGAGGTACACTAGACAAGCCAGGATACACTGGATCACAAGCCAGGATACAGTAGATCACTGGACAAGAGGATCACAAGCCACTCGGTACTCTCCCAGTGACCTTTATAAACAATCTCTGATTCAAATTCGCAGATTACGGAATACATCCGGCTTGGCTGGATCAAGAGGCTCTCGACGGATGTCGTTATTTGTCGTACATCGTCGCACCCGGCACTTGTACAGAGGCCTCTCATCTGTCGCGTCCGTCTCTCTGTCTCTTGTACCCGTCTCTTGATATGTCGCACCCGTCTCTCGATATGTCGTACCCATCTCTCGATCTGTCGTACCCGTCTCGATCTGTCGTACCCGTCTTTCGATCTCTCATCCATTTCTTGATCTCTCGCATCCGTCTCTCGGTCTCTCGCATCCGTCTCTCGGTCTCTCGCATACATTTCTCATTCTGTCGCACCCGTCTCTTGAACCTGTCTCTCGATCTGTTGCATCCATTTCTCATTCTGTCGCACCCGTCTCTCTGAGGAGGTTTTTCATCTGTCGCATTCATAGCATCCGTCCCACGACGGATTTTTCCCTCATTCCCCATCCGTCACAGCCGGCCCTCTCCCGAAGTGGGAAACAACATACTCCTGTGAAGGTCCTGCCGTTGCCCTGTTTTAACAGGTGATGACGCGATACTGTTTTCCTGTTCAGCTCAGACAGCATATTTATTTGGTGGAGGTGGCCACATGTGTTAGTGCTGTGTGGTCCTCTTGGGCTGGTATGTGTGTATGTGTGTGTGTGCGTCTACTCACCTATATGTGACTGCAAAGGTCGACTCACAGCTCCTGGCCCCGCCTCTACGCTGGTCGCTACTAGATCCACTATCCCTGTTCCAAGAGCCGTATCGCACCTCTTCTTAAAGCTATGTATATGGATCCTGCCTCCACTACTTCACTTCCTGACAACTCTAAGGCTGTGTTACCAGTTGTCAAAGGCACTTGTCGATCGACACTTGGATTGTTGTATACTGTGTGTGTACTCACCTAATTGTGGTTGCAGGGGGTCGATTCATAGCTCATGTGTTTGTGTGTGTGTGTTTACTCACCTGTTGTATGTGTGAGGTTAGTGGCTCATACCGCTTCCGCTCGCTTTTTCAGGACCCAGAGAGAAATAATATCTAGTCCCATTGCTTTCGACGTATGTATTGTGTCTAACACTTGCTGGTGCACTTTACCTCTTTATTTGTCTGGTATCGTCTCTATTTCCTCAAAAGAATATCTCCTTGAATTTCTTGCTGAGCTCCTCTCGGACTTCCTGGTGAATCCTTGAGAGCTCTCTTATATTTCTGGTCCTCCATGTAGCGTCTATTTCCAGCCATTTCCTTGTGGTTCAAGTCTTCCATGACCAGTAGCTTTGCACTCCTCTGTATCCACCATCGCTGTGTTGTATTATTTTCTGGTTCTCCTGCAGGCTTTATGGTATCTATCTATATTTGGCTGCAGATGTCGAGTCTCAGCTCCTGGACCCACCTCAATTTGCCGTTTACCGGTTTCACTCCTCTTTAGTCGTGTGAGCCTTGTCGTACTTGCTCTTAAAATTGAAGAAGTACAGTCTGACATCCCTATGACTAATCTGTATCTTTAACTCCTAACTGTGCCCTCTGGTACCTGTTTCTCGTCTCTCAAACATTCTATCCCTATTTACGCTGTTAATTTTTTATGTTATGTCTCCCTTGTTTTTCTTTTCTCTATTGCTGTTAAGTTCACTTCTCTTAACTCTGGAACTAGTCTCGCTGCATATCTCTGCACTTTCTCCAGTTTCTTAATGTGCTTTATCAGGTGTGGGTTCTGTTCTGGTTCTGCATGATTCTTCGTGTGGATTCCTGAAGGCAACTCGTAGACCTACCAGACGATTATTGGCAATATACTTGGCACTATGCTCAACCACAAATCTTTCTCTTTGATTGAGAACTGCGGTCTCTCTCCCTTGCAGTTGTACTCTGTTTCTGGTCTTCTTACTTCATCGCCATTCTTCCCAATCTTGCATTTTGGCAGGTTAATTCAAGAAGCCACATAGCTCGCTAGTGTTGCAAATCGTCCAGGACTATTTGTAGCTTTCCTTCTCCTCGACGATTTTTATCCTTCTCATTAATTTTACTTCGTCAGCAAACAGTTACATCTAACTCAATCAAATCTGTTATTTCATTCACTAGTCATAAGGGGAATTACCATTAGACCTCTGGTTGTCTTCAGGAGGGAGCTGGACAGATACCTAAAGTCAGTGCCGGATCAGCTGGGCTGTGGTTCGTACGTTGGACTACGTGCGGCCAGCAGTAAGAGCCTAGTTGATCAGGCCCTGATCCACCAGGAGGCTTGGTCATGGGCCGGGCCGCGGGGTAGTTGATCCGCGGAATGCCCTCCAGGTAGACATATATCAGAAACAGTGGTGTGTGTGCGTGTGCGTGTCTGTGTGCGTGTGCGTGTGTGTGTGTACTCACCTAGTTGTACTCACCTAGTTGAGGTTGCGGGGGTCGAGTCCGAGCTCCTGGCCCCGCCTCTTCACTGATCGCTACTAGGTCACTCTCCCTGAGCCGTGAGCTTTATCATACCTCTGCTTAAAGCTATGTATGGATCCTGCCTCCACTACATCGCTTCCCAAACTATTCCACTTACTGACTACTCTGTGACTGAAGAAATACTTCCTAACATCCCTGTGATTCATCTGTGTCTTCAACTTCCAACTGTGTCCCCTTGTTACTGTGTCCAATCTCTGGAACATCCTGTCTTTGTCCACCTTGTCAATTCCTCTCAGTATTTTGTATGTCGTTATTATGTCCCCCCTATCTCTCCTGTCCTCCAGTGTCGTCGGGTTGATTTCCTTTAACCTCTCCTCGTAGGACATACCTCTTAGCTCTGGGACTAGTCTTGTTGCAAACCTTTGCACTTTCTCTAGTTTCTTTACGTGCTTGGCTAGGTGTGGGTTCCAAACTGGTGCCGCATACTCCAATATGGGCCTAACGTACACGGTGTACAGGGTCCTGAACGATTCCTTATTAAGATGTCGGAATGCTGTTCTGAGGTTTGCCAGGCGCCCATATGCTGCAGCAGTTATTTGGTTGATGTGCGCTTCAGGAGATGTGCCTGGTGTTATACTCACCCCAAGATCTTTTTCCTTGAGTGAGGTTTGTAGTCTCTGGCCCCCTAGACTGTACTCCGTCTGCAGTCTTCTTTGCCCTTCCCCAATCTTCATGACTTTGCACTTGGTGGGATTGAACTCCAGGAGCCAATTGCTGGACCAGGTCTGCAGCCTGTCCAGATCCCTTTGTAGTTCTGCCTGGTCTTCGATCGAGTGAATTCTTCTCATCAACTTCACGTCATCTGCAAACAGGGACACCTCAGAGTCTATTCCTTCCGTCATGTCGTTCACAAATACCAGAAACAGCACTGGTCCTAGGACTGACCCCTGTGGGACCCCGCTGGTCACAGGTGCCCACTCTGACACCTCGCCACGTACCATGACTCGCTGCTGTCTTCCTGACAAGTATTCCCTGATCCATTGTAGTGCCTTCCCTGTTATCCCTGCTTGGTCCTCCAGTTTTTGCACCAATCTCTTGTGTGGAACTGTGTCAAACGCCTTCTTGCAGTCCAAGAATATGCAATCCACCCACCCCTCTCTCTCTTGTCTTACTGCTGTCACCATGTCATAGAACTCCAGTAGGTTTGTGACACAGGATTTCCCGTCCCTGAAACCATGTTGGCTGCTGTTGATGAGATCATTCCTTTCTAGGTGTTCCACCACTCTTCTCCTGATAATCTTCTCCATGATTTTGCATACTATACATGTCAGTGACACTGGTCTGTAGTTTAATGGTTCATGTCTGTCTCCTTTTTAAAGATTGGGACTACATTTGCTGTCTTCCATGCCTCAGGCAATCTCCCTGTTTCGATAGATGTATTGAATATTGTTGTTAGGGATACACATAGCGCCTCTGCTCCCTCTCTCAATACCCATGGGGAGATGTTATCTGGCCCCATTGCCTTTGAGGTATCTAGCTCACTCAGAAGCCTCTTCACTTCTTCCTCGGTTGTGTGCACTGTGTCCAGCACATGGTGGTGTGCCCCACCTCTCCGTCTTTCTGGAGCCCCTTCTGTCTCCTCTGTGACACTTTGAATCTCTTGTTGAGTTCCTCACATACTTCACGGTCATTTCTTGTTGTCTCTCCTCCTTCCTTCCTTAGCCTGATTACCTGGTCCTTGACTGTTGTTTTCCTCCTGATGTGGCTGTACAACAGTTTCGGGTCAGATTTGGCTTTCGCTGCTATGTCATTTTCATATTGTCTTTGGGCCTCCCTTCTTATCTGTGCATATTCGTTTCTGGCTCTACGACTGCTCTCCTTATTCTCCTGGGTCCTTTGCCTTCTATATTTCTTCCATTCCCTAGCACACTTGGTTTTTGCCTCCCTGCACCTTTGGGTAAACCATGGGCTCATCCTGGCTTTTTCATTATTCCTGTTACCCTTGGGTACAAACCTCTCCTCAGCCTCCTTGCATTTTGTTGCTACGTATTCCATCATCTCATTAACGGGCTTCCCTGCCAGTTCTCTGTCCCACTGAACCCCGTTCAGGAAGTTCCTCATTCCTGTGTAGTCCCCTTTCTTGTAGTTTGGCTTCATTCGTCCTGGCCTTCCTGCTTCTCCCTCCACTTGTAGCTCTACTGTGTATTCGAAGCTTAAAACCACATGGTCACTGGCCCCAATGGGGTTTTCATATGTGATGTCCTCGATATCTGCACTACTCAAGGTGAATACTAAGTCCAGCCTTGCTGGTTCATCCTCTCCTTTCTCTCCTGTAGTGTCCCTTACGTGTTGGTACATGAAGTTTTCCAGTACAACCTCCATCATCTTAGCCCTCCATGTATCTTGGCCCCCATGCGGGTCCAAGTTCTCCCAATCGATCTCCTTGTGGTTAAAGTCACCCATGATCAGGAGCTTTGCCCTGCATGCATGAGCTCTTCTGGCCACTCTAGCCAGTGTGTCAACCATCGCTCTATTGCTCTCGTCGTACTCTTTCCTTGGCCTCTTGATGTTCTGTGGTGGGTTATACATCACTGCTATTACCACCTTGGGACCTCCAGAGTGAAGCGTTCCCGCTATGTAATCACTTTCTGTGTGTGTGTGCGCGTATGCGTGTGTGTGTGTGTGTGTGAGTGTGTGAGTGTGTGAGTGAGTGTGTGTGTGTGTGTGTGTGTGTGTGTGTGTGTGTGTGTGTGAGTGTGTGTGTGTGTGTGTGTGTGTGTGTGTGTGTGTGTGTGTGTGTGAGTGTGTGAGTGTGTGAGTGTGTGTGTGTGTGTGTGTGTGTGTGTGTGTGTGTGTGTGTGAGTGTGTGAGTGTGTGTGTGTGTGTGTGTGTGTGTGTGTGTGTGTGTGTGTGTGTGTGTGTGTGTGTGTGTGAGTGTGTGAGTGTGTGTGTGTGTGTGTGTGTGTGTGTGTGTGTGAGTGTGTGAGTGTGTGTGTGTGTGTGTGTGTGTGTGTGTGTGTGTGTGTGTGAGTGTGTGAGTGTGTGTGTGTGTGTGTGTGTGTGTGTGTGTGTGTGTGTGTGTGTGTGAGTGTGTGTGTGTGTGTGTGTGTGTGTGTGTGTGTGTGTGTGTGTGTGTGTGTGTGTGTGTGTGTGTGCAGGTGTTGCAGCTTTGTCACTGTGTGGACCCATATCAAGACGTCACTGAAGAGTAATTAGCTCACTCGCCCAAGAAATAAACAGATATATCGAGGTATTCTGTCTTTGTCCTTCTCCCTCCCGCCCTCCTTTCCCCCCCTCTCTCCCTACCACCCTTCTTCCCGCCCTCCTTCCTTCTCTCCCTCCCTCCCGTCCTTCTTCCCTCCCGCCCTTCTTCCCTCCCGCCCTTCTTCCCTCCCGCCCTTCTTCCCTCCCGTCCTTCTTCCCTCCCGTCCTTCTTCCCTCCCGTCCTTCTTCCCTCCCGTCCTTCTTCCCTCCCGTCCTTCTTCCCTCCCATCCTTCTTCCCTCCCGTCCTTCTTCCCTCCCGTCCTTCTTCTCTCCCGTCCTTCTTCTCTCCTTCACTCCTTCCCTACCACCCTCCCCCGTTCCTTCCTCCACTCTATGGAGTGCGACAGGTGAGAACATTTGACTCACCATCGCAAGGTCCCGGGGTTCGACTCCATGGCATGCAGACATACAGGCAAATTTCCTTGGACGCTGTAGGCACAAAACGAGAACATTATATCAACATCTGTGGTCCCAGACTATTCAACATCTTACCAGAAAATATCAGAAACACTGCTGGGACAAGTGCAAAGCCTTCAAGAGGAAATCGGACAAGTCTCTTCACCAGGTGCCAGATCAACCAGGTTATGATGAATATGTGGGCCAGAGGGCCGCCAGCAGCAACAGCCTGGTTGACCAGGCAGGCACTACAAGGTCGGGCTCCGGGAGTAGAAAAACTCTTGAAACTCATCAAAGGTACCCTTGCTGCCCCTGCCCACCTAGCAGTGAAAATAGGTACGGTTGTTTTAGCCGACTGTGCTAGACCACATCCAGAGGAAAATATCCTGAAAATTCCAGTCTTTCTGGAAAAGGTAACAGACAAAACAACAGTTACACACATGAGATAAGCAGCACTTGTGTGGGCATCTAAAACATTTGCTAAAACCTAACAGGAATCAGACCACCTGCCTGTGGTAAATAACTCATTACCACTGTAACTTGCTTAGGAACGAAAAGAATTGGTTGGGTAGTTAGGAGTGAAGTGTATATGAATGGTGTACAGTACCTACAAGATGAAGATATAGACACGTGCAACATCTGGGTATCTTTATCTGTAGACGTTCCGCCATCCAGTGGCTTTGTCAATACAAGGATATAATGTGAAGACTGTAGAGCTATATAAAAAAGATGAGGTAATCAGTCTCTTAGACTTCAAGACCACAGTGATCTTCACAAACTTTAAGGCTGAGGGACTGATTCCTTCATCTTTTGTATATAGTTCTACTGTGTTTACATTATGTTCTTGTATTGTATTGATAAAGCCACTGGATGGCACATGTGTTTAATTCTTCAGGAATATAGGTGTTATATGTTATCCAGAAAAGTCTCGGAGGAATAGGGCAAGTAAGAGGTTGATAATGGTGATAATATATTCGCCAAGAACGAAGACCTGACACGAGTCTTTTCCAAGATGGTGACCCGTCAAGAGGAAGAGGGGGAAAAATAAGAGGAAGTGAATTGGTGTAATAGGAGAAACAGTATAAGAAGAATGACGGGAGGGTAGAGGGAATGAAGAATATGGTTAGTGATGTGCTATAATAGAAGAGGCTGGGGGAAGCAAGGTGTGGGTGGAAGAGACAGCTGCAACCATTCAACACATAAAGTAATTAGTGTGAAAGGTAAATGTATCATGTGCTTGTAGAAATAAGGATTATTATTATTATTACCTTTATTTTGTTCACGTGATAATCATACGTTTATCACAAACTACAAAGCCAAATGGTTGGCCATCCGTCTGTACCTCTGTAATCCTAATCTTATCTCAGTGTGTTCAGATATCGTACACTCAGCCTTTCCGTCAGATAGCCATGTTGTGCCCACCAGAATGTCTTGATGTGCACAGTAAAGTCCTCTTGTTATCTGTTTTTCCCATATACGCTCGTCATGTTGTTGGAGTTATCGCTGATGACAGTGTCAAGCTCTGTAAGAAACGTGTGGTCAGTCCCTCAGCTGAGGGACTGACCACTTCAAAACTACGTCTTCATGGGTGATGGACTGAGTACATCGTCTTCACATCTCTAATGCTTCTGCTAATTCTTCTGTACTCGACTGAAAAAATCTGCTGTGTAGGCGAAACGTTTCGGAATAAAGATACCTAACTGTTGCACATGTGTCTTACTTATCAACTTGTCGGTATTGTATACCAATTTCATATTCATCTAAGATAGTTCCTGGGGTCACTGCCCCCTGCAGCCAGGTTCTAGACCAGGCGTGATTTTTTTTACTGTTGAACGAAATAGGATACATCAGTAGTATGCTGATGCCGTATTATATATCTGTGTGATAGTTACATAGGTGGAACAACAGTTAGCTGTGCTTTTCTGTTATATTCAGGATGGGTTGCATACTTGAGGGAATGAAATCTGTCAGCCTGAGCTGGGAACCTTAACCGATAGACGAGGATATCGTTAAACATTGGATTCAGTAAAGAACAAAAAGGCGCAATACCATGATTGGAACAATACACAAATAACTCGCACATAGGAGAGAGACACGACATTTCGGCCCGACTTAACCATTTACAACGTCGTCGTAAGCTTCTCTCTCTCCTATGTGCGGGATATTTGTGTATTGGATTCAGTAAGAGTTACTGTCACTTGGGAATTACCGTCTCTGGGAAGAAAAGGGAATTGGTGTCGAAGGTAAACAAAATGAGCCGAGGGCGAGCAGGTAAGGGAGGTGTGGGAGAAGGAGCGTAAGGTGGCTGGGAAGACAATGTGTGTGGAAGCCACGGTGTTAGGAGACACACAGACCTTCCCTCTCCCCAGCCTCCTATACCACTCGTCACACCACACAGGGATGACACTGAGCTTGTTTACGTGCTATTTGACGCCTGTTATTCATCTGTTGCGCCTGCGTGGCTACCTTCTTGTGTGCTCACAGAGTTGTACCCGCCGAGTTGTGTGGAAGAAAACACTTATGTACAATTTAGTTAAAGGATTTTTTTTCGCCCCGAGTGACTGCTTCAATCCTGTTTTATGGATTGATGTATTCTTGACTGGTGGTAAACACACGACATGCATCCTTAACAAAACTCGTTTAGTGGATAGGCTTTTAAGCCTACCCAGGACTCTTTCTGTGAATCGGCTATTCCAGCCCAATTTTTTTTTCATTATACTTCAATTAATTTTACAGATTAAGAGCTGTTATCCTGCCTAAGCTTATTTCAAAGCCCAGCTCTACCTATGGTATGAATCACCCCCAGGATGCCACCCACAACTAACGTGCAGGTGCTATTTACTTCTAGGTGAACACGGGCAGCAGCTATGAGGAAACATGCCCAACGTTTCCGATCATGCCGAGGATCGAACCCAGACACTCAGTTTGTGAGCTAAGTGTGTTAGCAACCGAGCCACGGTTATTCCAGCCTTATTCCTGAGACCAGGTGATTCCAGCCGCATTCCTGAGAGGAGCCTGACACCTCACTAGAAATGTCACTAAGTGGCACTGATCTAGCAGTAAAAATGACTACCTGGGCTTTAGTCGACTGTTCTGGCTGGCATCTTAAGAAGTATTGCTGAGCAGGTGTCTTAGAAAACCCTAAACCTACTGGAAGTATACAAGTCGTAGGTACATGTGGTGGAGGTGGCGGCGTTTTTCTTATTTTGTTTGTCAGGAAAGAGGACTACAGTGTCAGCTGACTCGAGCATTTTCAAATGATGACCTATAATTGATGAACCATTTTCTGGGTTACCGGAGAGAGTTATTACACCTTATCACTATCTAGCTGTGACTTGTGCCTGTAACCTGGGTCTTCTAAGATAGTGTCCTTAGTGGTAAAAGGTATCTGGAAGCAGCACGCAGAGGAAATGACTTGAACTTAAGTTCCCTCTTGAAGGCTGCTAGATGCGTGTTGCTAATTCCCTTATGGATGAAAGGAGGTTCTTGAAAAGTCTTGGTTTCTTTACACTTATTACTGCCCTGTATCTGTGTACCCGTCAGGGCTCGCCAGCCTTACTGTGGACGTTTTTTATATTGATACTTTTTATTCAGGATATGATAACCAGATCTATGTGCTTTCTCTTACACCATGAACAGATTCAGTACACGTCGCTCCTGCCTCTCGTAATTGGATACACAGGAAGACATGCTAAATACAGTTGCTTTACTTCCACCTTTCTGTAGGAGGACTGTATCCTTGGTTTTTAAAGACTTAAAAATATCCTCTCACATCTTCATCAGATATTCTCAACACTAACAGCCTGTCCCACACACTCTTCACATATCAACACTAACAGCTTGTCCCACACACCCTTCACATATCAACACTAACAGCCTGTCCCACACACTCTTCACATATCAACACTAACAGCTTGTCCCACACACCCTTCACATATCAACACTAACAGCCTGTCCCACACACCCTTCACATATCAACACTAACAGACTGTCCCACACACTCTTCACATATCAACACTAACAGCCTGTCCCACACACCCTTCACATATCAACACTAACAGCCTGTCCCACACACCCTTCACATATCAACACTAACAGCCTGTCCCACACACTCTTCACATATCAACACTAACAGCTTGTCCCACACACCCTTCACATATCAACACTAACAGCCTGTCCCACACACCCTTCACATATCAACACTAACAGCCTGTCCCACACACCCTTCACATATCAACACTAACAGCCTGTCCCACACACTCTTCACATATCAACACTAATAGCTTGTCCCACACACCCTTCACATATCAACACTAACAGCCTGTCCCACACACCCTTCACATATCAACACTAACAGCTTGTCCCACACACCCTTCACATATCAACACTAACAGCTTGTCCCACACACCCTTCACATATCAACACTAACAGCTTGTCCCACACACCCTTCACATATCAACACTAACAGCCTGTCCCACACACTCTTCACATATCAACACTAACAGCCTGTCCCACACACCCTTCACATATCAACACTAACAGCTTGCCCCACACACCCTTCACATATCAACACTAACAGCCTGTCCCACACACCCTTCACATATCAACACTAACAGCCTGTCCCACACACCCTTCACATATCAACACTAACAGCCTGTCCCACACACCCTTCACATATCAACACTAACAGCCTGTCCCACACACCCTTCACATATCAACACTAACAGCCTGTCCCACACACCCTTCACATATCAACACTAACAGACTGTCCCACACACTCTTCACATATCAACACTAACAGACTGTCCCACACACCCTTCACATATCAACACTAACAGCCTGTCCCACACACCCTTCACATATCAACACTAACAGACTGTCCCACACACTCTTCACATATCAACACTAACAGCCTGTCCCACACACTCTTCACATATCAACACTAACAGACTGTCCCACACACCCTTCACATATCAACACTAACAGCCTGTCCCACACACCCTTCACATATCAACACTAACAGCCTGTCCCACACACCCTTCACATATCAACACTAACAGCCTGTCCCACACACCCTTCACATATCAACACTAACAGCCTGTCCCACACACCCTTCACATATCAATACTAACACTCTCTCCCACTGACTCCTCACATATTCTCAAGACTCACTCTTAACCACCACGCTTCCTCTCATCTATCGCTACTCACAGCTTCTTGTCAGATGACCCAGGTTGACCTGACTCCACGGGACTTCCGGGCACTCCCATAAAAAATGACCTGATGCTGGGTTTGTGGAAGGTCATCCTAAGGTCGAGAAAAGTAGACTGCATCCTTATTTGTTATTTTCTTTGGGACACTGTTTAGCTGAAGTCGTGACTTGGGTAAGTTGGGGATAAATTGTATAAAATACCGACACGGTAGAAAAATAAACACAAATGCAGTATAATGCGATCCTCTATTAACTACGTTTCGCCCACACTGGTCTTTATCAGTCACAAACAGATCTACCTGGGCTGGGTAAAGATGTTCATGTTCAGGTAGGTTTGCCAGGACGGGTCCTGACCCGGGTTCTGGCCCGGGTCCTGGCCCGGGTCCTGGCCCGGGTTCTGGCCCGGGTCTTCTCCATGTGTTCTGTATAGCCCTTGTGGCTTAGCGCTTCTTTTTGATTATAATAATAAATTCTCCATGTGTTGACCCGTCAGTGGCTCCCGAAGGAACATATGAGTTTGTACAAGTGATGTACCGTTTACAGCTCTGTGGCAGGGGCACGGTGAGCTTTACAGCCCTGTGGCAGGTACAGCCCTATGACAAGGGCACAGTGAGTCTTCTTCAGGTCAAGTGAAGTACCGTTTACAACACAATCGCGGGGTAGCACCCTGACAAGGGCGCGGTGAGTCTTTCAACTCTTATCTGAGCCATTCCTGGCACTCAGGCCGCAGCCCGAGTGCCAGAACGACTCAGGATATTCTCTGGAGGTGTGTTGAACTCGCCCGTCTCGTGCAGATCGCTCTCAGATCCAACCTATCCAACATTCTCCACCTGACTTTTTCACCCCATATATACTCATGTACTCTTTATCCAGGTAAATCTGTTTGTGACTTACCTACCTGGAGTCTACCTGGAGGGTATTCCGGGGATCAACGCCCCCGCCGCCCGGTCCGTGACCAGGCCTCCCGGTGGATCAGGGCCTGATCAACGAGGCTGTTACTGCTGGCCGCACGCAATCCAACGTACGAACCACAGCCCGGCTGATGCGGCACCGACTTTAGGTATCTGTCCAGCTCTCTCTTGAAAACAACCAGGGGTCTTCCCGTAATTCCCCTTATTGCTGGTGGGAGGCTGTTGAACAGTCTTAGGCCCCGGACACTTATTGCATTTTCTCTTAGTGTACCAGTGACGCCCCTAGTTTTCACTGGGGGTATGTTGCATTGCCTACCAAGTCTTTTGCTTTCGTATGGAGTGATTTCTGTGTGCATATTAGGGACCAGTCCCTCCAGAATCTTCCAGGTGTAGGTTATATATTTCTCTCGCCTACGCTCCAGTGAGTACAAGTCAAGTGCTTCCAGGCGCTCCAAGTAGTTAAGGTGTTTGATGGAACTATACGTGCAGTAAAGGTTCTCTGTACATTCTCTAGCTCTGCAATTTCACCTGCCTTGCATGGGGATGTTAATGTACAGCAGTATTCCAGCCTAGAGAGAACAAGTGATTTAAAAAGGATCATCATTGGCTTAGCATCTCTTCTCTTGAAAGTTCTCATTATCCATCCTATCAGTTTCCTCGCAGATGTGGTAGTGTCACTATTTTGGTCCTTGAAGGTGAGGTCTTAGGACATTACTACACCCAGGTCCTTCACATTACTTTTCCACTCTATTGTGTGAATAGAGTTTGGAGTATACTCAGTCCTGGTTATTATTTCCTCAAGTTTTCCATAACGGAGTAGTTGGAATTTGCCTTCATTGAATAACATATTGCTCTCTGTTGCCTATTGGAAAACTTGGTTTATATCTTCTTGGAGCTTTGCCGTGTGCTCAATGGATGACACTCATGCAGATCCTAGTATCGATACAGTGCTATGGTTTACATCTCTGTCTATGTCTGATATGAGAATAAGGAACAGGATAGGTGCGAGTACTGTGCTTTGTGGTTCAGAGCTCTTCACTATAGCAGCATCTGATTTAACTCTGTTTTGGCCACTGTGTGGGCAAAACGTTGTCAGTAAAGGTTTGCATTATATTGCATTTGTGTATATTTTTCCACTTGAGTAAGCTATTAATAGAGCGAAACGTTGACCGATTTAAACCTTCTTACGTGGCGTGTGTCGTTTCTTCAATATTGTCGGTAATACGCTATTTGTGTAGCCTGTTATAAATGATAGACAATACCGACAGGTTGGTGAGTAAGCAACATCTGCAATACTGAGGTACGCTGCAGCAGTATAGATGATACCTTAGTGTTGCACATATGTCTTACTCATCACGCCATTTGGACCTGATATGCTAGTAAATAGCACCGTATAACATCACACTGCCCATCTCCTCTCCAAATCCCTCGCCAGAAAACTAATTACACATAATCATCTTTTACTCTGATAAATTCAAGGCTCTTCAACTCGAATACATTCTACTGATTGAAAACTTCTCTCAGAGATTATCTTTACTGATGGCTCTCTCAGATCTAGCAGTGGGAGGGCTGCTGGCGCACTCACTGTAATCAAGGTTCATGGTAATATAATACAGAGAAATGCTAGAAGTAATAATTGGACATCCAGATTACAAACCAAACTGTTTATCATAGTAATCACTCTCAAGCGTAGTGAAGATGCAACCATAGACACTTTAATTATCGCTGGCCATCCTTATTACTTGCTCTAAATAGACTGAGAAAATAATGCAAAACCTTACTTCTGAAGACAGGCACAGGTCTCTAGGAATTATAGATAGTCACTCTTACTAGGATCTCTTGAGTCCAGCGTGGGTAAGTCAGTGGTCGTTGCTGCTGTGACCTCCCCAGTGACAGTAAGATCATGAAGTCCAGAGTGGGTAAGCCAGAGGTCACTGCTGCCTTGGCCTCCCCACAGTGACACACCATGAAGGCCAGCGTGAGTAAGTCAGTGATCGGTCCTTGGATCATTTCAAATTAGAAGTGATCAAGGTCCAAGGAGCGAAATATTTTACATGAAGGTGTCCCAAGTGAGTACATTCGTGTACTTTTCATAGGCCTATGCTCTTCCTTTCGTAGATTTACGAGTACATGATGAAGTGGAGGCCGTGGCTTACCCTCTATTAACTACATACCGATATTAAAATAGTTTTAGGTGATCATTGAAAATCCAAAAAAACAAACAGATGAGTTTGAAAACAGTAGAAGACCGAACATAAGAATAAACAGATCAGTAGTTCGTCACAATAAAGAGCGTAAGTCTGGTGTGGAGAAAATAAATAATAAGTCGTAATACTCGGGGTGGGATATTATTATTATTATTATTATTATTATTATTATTATCATGGGGGAGCTTTAAACCCGTAGGATTATACAGCGCATGTGGGGGGATGGAAGGTATTCAGACTCAATTCAGGGAACTGGAGCACAGATCCAATTCCCTAGATCAAGATCCCGTCACCAGCGTCAAGGAACATCCCTTGAGAGGCTGGGATAATATATAATTTAATGCGCAGACTGGAGATGAAACTGGACAGCTTTTCGCTCTGTCCTGGAAAATGATCAAGTCACGACGTTTTCATCGCTCAAGAGGGATCAAAATGTTCTCCAGCTGTATCTCCAGTTATTGGGTTAGTTGTGTATGGGGGCAGTAACAAAGGTATTAGACTGCTAGATGCTGCGTCATTACTAGACGTGTGGCAAGTTGTATAAATCACTGGTAGAATATATCAACAGGTATATAACACATTATGCGCATTTATTGCATTTTATTGAGAAGAAGTTTCGTTCACCAGTGACTTGACTAATATTCACCGTCTGGGTGATTTGATACAGTTCCTGGTGAATGGAATATCTTAACACTCCATAAATCCGCATGTTGTGTCTTATTTACATGCTTAAGGTTATGCCAGAAACACCTTTCACGGTGTCTGACACATAGGTTTTTCACACTTTTGTTTGTGTGTAAATCTCAGTCATATAACTTGAAAATCAGAACAGTAGGGTAGAAAAGTATAGTTGCTCAAGAATACAACCTACGCGAGACAGGTATATAAACAAACACTAGAGAAAATAACACATGCTGATGATAAGAAACCTGAAATATTGAGATTGCATCAACATTGTGTATATGCATTTATATATATAATTTAGGACTTAGGCGAATGAACTATGAAGAAGTTGTAATATATATATAATGTCTCTTATCTGTTATATCATAAATTGTATTTATACACACACTGGGGTCTATTAACCTTTAATAACATTAGGATGGTAAACAGGCCAGTTTGCAGCGTACAAGTCCAGTTGTTAATTCAATTCAATTCAATTCAAGTTTATTCTCTATAAGGGTTACAATGTGGGGTTTTCAGGTTTTGGGTATTGTGTGGTTTACATGTTATAAAATACTAATTACAGAGGGGGCCACTAGGACACCTAGCATGGCTAGGCATTTCGGGCAGACTTAAATTAATTCTTAACATTAAATACTTGCAGATTATGGTATTAAGGCTAAGTGACTACATCATAATTTGTGAGTTTAGCAATGTGAATGCTTTTGTTTTGGCACAATACAAAGTGTCTATATTGGAGTATCATAGGCAAACTTATGACTAGTTAAGATTTATTATTTTAAGAATAAGATTAGTATTTCTGGGTTTATAGTCAGTGGGTGAGTGAGTGTAATTGTGAACCACCTGGTGGTTATCATGTAGTTAGTTGTCGGGGTGTATCAGGGAGATAAGATGTTTTCTAACTGTAGTTTTGAAAGTGATGAATGTGTCTGCAGTTCTAGAGTTTTCAGGTAGGGTGTTCCAGATTTTAGGTCCTTTTAAATACACTGAATTTTTGTAAAAGTTTAGTCGAACACGGGTAATGTCATAGAGATGTTTGTGTCTGGTGTTATGCCTGTGGATCCTGTCACAACTATGAAGAAAGCGTTTTAGCTCAAGGTTAATATTGGAATTTAAGGTCCTGTAGATATAGATTGCACAGCAGTAAGTGTGGATGTTCTGAACAGGGAGTAAGTTTAGATCTATGAAGAGTGGGGGGGGGGGGTTGTTGCCAGGAATGGGATTTAGTGATTATTCTTACTGCGGCTTTTTGTTGGGTTATTATTGGCTTTAGGTGTGTTGTTGCAGTTGAACCCCAAGCATAGGTGAGGTATGGCTATATAAGTGAATGGTAAAGTGTGAGAAGGGCAGTTTGCGGCACGTAGTATCCTATCTTGGAGAGGATCCCCACCGTTTTGGATACTTTTTTTGTTATGTGTTGGATATGGGTGCTGAAATTTAGATTGTTGTCGAGGTATAGGCCAAGGAATTTGCCCTCATTATGTCTGGCAATTAGAGTGTTGTCGATCTTAATGTTAAGTTGCGCAACACCTGCTCTGCTACTAAACATAATATAGTACTTCCAGCACGAGTTATTATTATTATTGTTTTATCATTATTATTTTTATTTTATTGTTTTTATTATTTTCACGAGGGATGTTGTGAAGCTACTGGGGTCACGTAGCGTCTGGGGTAGTGGAAGGCAGTCAGGTTCTGTCCAAGGAAGGGAAGGACAAGTTCAGTTCTTTTCATCAAGAACACTGCCTTCAGTAGACATGAGAGGGTGAGGTGCTTTTGTTGTCTACAACAATATGATTCACCTAGGGGAGGGGATTAGAATGGAATAATTTATGTCTTTTGTCTGTGACAGTGTTTCTTGGGTTTATTTCCTAACATTTTAACATCAAGTAGTTTTGACAGTGTTTCTTGGGTTTATTTCCTAACATTTTAACATCAAGTAGTTTTGACAGTGTTTCTTGGGTTCATTTCCTAACATTTTAACATCAAATAGTGCAAGTAATTAAGTACAATTTTTGGATAATTAGTTCTGTTACGTGGTAAATTATAAGCCAAACAGGCGAGTTTGGCCTTAAAAACAAGAATGTTTTCTGTCGAAGAACAGTGATTTTATTTGCCATAGCTCTGCGAAATTTAATTTAATCATAACGAAAAAAAAAATATATAAATCATTGACTTTAAAGCAATATTAAATAATTTTAAGTTGCTCAAATATATATATATATATATATATATATATATATATATATATATATATATATATATATATATATATATAGGGAGATACCACTTCTAGAAATGTCCTGGGGACCCTCATTCTCAGATAAAAGAATAAACTTGCTATATATTATTTATTTTCCCAAGAGGTATTGTGCATACGTAATGTTCAAACTAATGTGGTACATTATATTATATTCCCTCACTGACATGAACACAAAATGGCACTTGGAAAACTAATGTTTCTCTAGTTCATAGTAGTGACCTTTATCCACCTGATTGAGTTTAATTGTTGTGATGTGTTATCTTTATGCGCTTTGCTCCGTATCACAGCATTAATATATTTCGTTTGTTGCAGGAGTGAGAGGAGCAGCACTGGAGTGGAGGACAGGCCACGACTACCAGACATGTCCTGTCGTCGCTAGTATCCCCATCTAGCGGCTGCTACGCAAACTCTTCTCTCAAACATTCCTTCTAAACTCCGCACCATATAATATAGATTTAACATTTCCCTGCAATTTGGCTAAGTTATCATTAAGAGAAAGCATACAGAGAAAGAGTTTCAAAGTATATAATTGATCTTGAGTCTCGGAAGGTGAAGTTAAGCGTCGGAAATGATGTATTAAAGGAGGGAGTTTGAAGCACGCCAGAGAGTCAATCACAAACTGTCACCAGCATACATTCCCTCAAAACTCTGCACCATAATATAAGGAATTTGATACCTTCCCATCATTCTATTTTGTTTTATTATTAAGCGAAATCATTTAGAAGTAAAGTTCCAAGATTCAATAATTATCTTAAGTATCGGAAGGAAAGGTTAAGCGTCGGAAATGAAGTACTAGAGGAAGGAGTTTGGAGCACGCCAGGGAGTCCATAGCAGCCTATCAGGCTCCAACCATAGGGATCATGTCTTCAGTGGTGCCGGAGTTGTTGTTGTGGGACCAGTCTGTGAACAACTCGTGTGGGGGAAGGATGGAGTGCGAGATGCTGTACGAGTTGGGGCCGCCGCCCAATATGATACTCAATATTCCTCCTCCTCCTATACCACCTTTCATGGAAGACTTTGTGGCTAGACTCGCCGCAGAAGGGATAGATATTCACCAAGATAGTGGCTTCCCAGAGGAAGAGAAGACATGTAGTCTGTGCCATTGGGCTAATGGGAATGGCGTTGGATATGTTGAATTAGCACAGAAAGGTGAGTGAAAAAGTTTACCATTTTGTAATTTTAATGTTTATTATATCTAATGTTTATTTTTTTGCGTGTCAACGAGAATGATGTCTTAACAGGTACTTCAGATGTCAAAGCTTGTTTCACACGTCAAAGCTTGCTTCACATGTCAAAGCTTGCTTCATATTTCAAAGCTTGCATCACATGTCAAAGCTTGCTTCACGCGTCAAAACTTGCTTCACACGTCAATTCTTGCTTCACATGTCAAAGCTTGCTTCACACGTCAGAGCTTGCTTCACTCGTCAAAACTTGTTTCTTATGGTTAAGCTTGCGTCACATGTCACATCTCTTAACACGTCAAAGTTTACTTCACCTGTCAAAGCATGCCTCAGACGTCAAAGCTTGGTAACACGTGAAAGCTTACCTAAGACGTCAAAGCATGACTTGCTTCACACGCCAAAGCATGACTCTTGCTTCACACGTCAGAGTATGCTTCAGAAGTCAAAGCATGCTATTCATTTCTAAGTATGCTTCATGTCAAAGTATGCTTCTTGTCAAAGCATGTTTCGGACGTCAAAGTATTCTTCATGTCGAAGCTTTCTTCAGACGTCAAAACATGCCTGACCTGACATAAAGCGTGTTTCAGACATCAAAACATCTCTCGGACATCAAAACATGCCTCGGACATCAATACATGTCTCAGACATCAAAACATGCCTCAGATATCAAAACATGCCTCAGACATCAATATATGTCTCAGATATCAAAACATGCCTCAGACATCAAAACATGCCTCAGACATCAAAACATGTCTCGGACATCAAAACATGCCTCAGACATCAAAACATGTCTCAGACATCAAAACATGCCTCAGATATCAAAACATGCCTCAGACATCAAAACATGCCTCAGACATCAAAACATGCCTCAGACATTAAAACATGCCTCAGACATCAAAACATGTCTCGGACATCAAAACATGCCTCAGACATCGAAACATATCTCAGACATCAAAAGATGCCTCAGACATCAAAACATGCCTCAGACATCAAAACATGCTTCCGACATCAATACATGCCTCAGACATCAAAACATGTCTCTGACATCAAAACATGCCTCAGACATCAAAACATGTCTCAGACATCAAAACATGCCTCAGATATCAAAACATGCCTCAGACATCAAAACATGTCTCAGATATCAAAACATGTCTCAGACATCAAAACATGCCTCAGACATCAAAACATGCCTCAGATATCAAAACATGCCTCAGACATAAAAACATGCCTCAGACATCAAAACATGTCTCGGACATCAAAACATGTCTCAGACATCAAAACATGCCTCAGATATCAAAACATGCCTCAGACATCAAAACATGTCTCAGATATCAAAACATGCCTCAGACATCAAAACATGTCTCAGACATCAAAACATGCCTCAGATATCAAAACATGCCGCGGGGGCGTTGATCCCCGGAATAACCTCCAGGTAACCAGACATCAAAACATGTCTCAGACATCAAAACATGCCTCAGACATCAAAACATGCCTCAGACATCAAAACATGTCTCAGATATCAAAACATACCTCAGACATCAAAACATGCCTCAGACATCAAAACATGCCTCAGACATCAAAACATGCCTCAGACATCAAAACATGTCTCAGACATCAAAACATACCTCAAACATCAAAACATGTCTCGGACATCAAAACATGCCTCAGACAAAACATGTCTCAGACATCAAAACATGCCTCAGATATCAAAACATGCCTCAGACATCAAAACGTGTCTCAGATATCAAAACGTGCCTCAGACATCAAAACATGCCTCAGACATCAAAACATGCCTCAGACATCAAAACATGCCTCAGACATCAAAACATGCCTCAGACATCAAAACATGCTTCGGACATCAATACATGCCTCAGACATCAAAACATGCCTCAGACATCAAAACATGTCTCAGACATCAAAACATACCTCAGATATCAAAACATGCCTCAGGCATCAAAACATGCCTCAGACATCAAAACATGCCTCAGACATCAAAACATGCCTCAGACATCAAAACATGTCTCAGACATCAAAACATGTCTCAGACATCAAAACATGCCTCAGACATCAAAACATACCTCAGATATCAAAACATATCTCAGACATCAAAACATACCTCAGACATCAAAACATGTCTCAGACATCAAAACATGCCTCAGACATCAAAACATGTCTTAGACTTCAAAACATGTCTCAGACAGCAAAACATGCCTCAGACATCAAAACATGGCTCAGACATCAAAACATGTCTCAGACTTCAAAACATGTCTCAGACATCAAAACATGTCTCAGACTTCAAAACATGCCTCAGACATCAAAATATGCCTCAGACATCAAAACATTCCTCAGACATCAAAACATTCCTCAGACATTAAAACATGCCTCAGACATCAAAACATGCCTCAGACATCAAAACATGCCTCAGACATCAAAACATGTCTCAGACATCAAAACATGCCTCAGACATCAAAACATGCCTCAGACATCAAAACATGCCTCAGACATCAAAACATGCCTCAGACATCAAAACATGTCTCAGACATCAAAACATGTCTCAGACATCAAAACATACCTCAGACATCAAAACATGCCTCAGACATCAAAACATGTCTCAGACAATAAAACATGTCTCAGACATCAAAACATGCCTCAGACATCAAAACATGCCTCAGACATCAAAACATGTCTCAGACATCAAAACATGCCTCAGACATCAAATGTCTCAGACATCAAAACATGCCTCAGACATCAAAACATGCCTCAGGCATCAAAACATGCCTCAGACATCAAAACATGTCTCAGACATCAAAACATGTCTCAGACATCAAAACATGCCTCAGGCATCATAACATGCCTCAGACATCAAAACATGCCTCAGACATCAAAACATGTCTCAGACATCAAAACATGTCTCAGACATCAAAACATGTCTCAGACATCAAAACATGCCTCAGGCATCATAACATGCCTCAGACATCAAAACATGCCTCAGACATCAAAACATGCCTCAGACATCAAAACATGTCTCAGACATCAAAACATGCCTCAGACATCAAATGTCTCAGACATCAAAACATGTCTCAGACATCAAAACATGCCTCAGACATCAAAACATGCCTCAGACATCAAAACATGCCGCGGGGGCGTTGACCCCCGGAACTCTCTCCAGGTCTCCAGGTATACTCGACACTTCTACGTTACTACGACGGTCATGACGGACGATACAGTAGTAATACTGAAATTAATTTTTTCATTGTGTGGAACAGTGGAAAAAAAATAAAGTGGAATTAAAATATATAAAATAATGATAAAAAATATGTGAAATGTCAGAAAAAAATGCTTGGAATTTAGTGTTGACATGATTTATATGTGAAAATTATTTAATAAAGATGGTGATTATTAATTAATGGTGAATATAAACCATGAATATTAACTAAATATAAACCATGAATATTAACTAAATATAAACCATGAATATTAACTAAATATTAGCCATGAATACTAATTTTCATAATTATATTCAGTTAGCTGAATATTAACAATGAATATTAACCCTGAATATATACTGTGAATATTAACCTTAAATATTAATTGAAAAGTGATTGTGACATATTTGTTAACAAAAGAGATGAGGTACAAAAAAAAGTGGTTATTGTTCCTTTTATTAAAAAAATTAAAAATGTTTCTTGACTGATTTTTCTAGTGACAAGTGAATACAACAGTGTAACAGTGGTACCGTTACAACAGTGTAACAGTGGTACCGTTACTACAGTGTAACTGGTACCGTTACAACAGTGTAGCAGTGGTACCGTTACAACACTGTAACAGTGTTACCGTTAAATAAATAACAAAAAGGCACAATACCGTGACTGGAACGATACACAAATAACCCGCACATAAAAGACAGAAGCTTACGACGACGTTTCGGTCCGACTTGGACCATTGACAAAGTCACACTAACAGAGGAGGAGCAGGACGGCTATATATAGGCAGGAAGAGGTGGAGGTAGTAGTAGTGGTAGTAGTAGTAGTAGTAGTAGTACAAGAATTGTATATAATACCGACAGGATGAAATGACACATGCACAACACCTGCATGCACTACCTCCACCTCTTCCTGCCTATATATAGCCGTCCTGCTCCTCCTCTGTTAGTGTGACTTTGTCAATGGTCCAAGTCGGACCGAAACGTCGTCGTAAGCTTCTGTCTTTTATGTGCGGGTTATTTGTGTGTGTAGTGTTACCGTTACAACAGTGTAGCAGTGGTACCGTTACAACAGTGTAGCAGTGGTACCGTTACAAGTGTGACAGTGGTACCGTTACAAGTGTAACAGTGGTACCGTGACAACAGTGTGACAGTGGTACTGTGACAACAGTGTGACAGCAGTACTGTCACATCAGTCATGTTATATAGTGCTGACGGTAACAGTGGAACAACGGTACCGTGATAAGTGGAACAATATTATCGTAAAAGTGGAACAAAGGTACATTAACCGTGGAACAGTGACTCACGAATTCAGTGAAAGAACGGTATCGTAACATTTATGAAGCAGTAATGGTGTGACATCTGTGGAACAATACAGTGACATCTGTGGAATACTACTATGGCTTATGGAACAATGCCGTAACATCTGTGGAACAACGGTATTGTGACATCAATGGAAAAACGGTATTGTGACATCAATGGAATATTGGTATTGTGACATCAGTGGAAAACGGTATTGTGACAATAGAACAGTGGTATTTGTGACAATAGAACAACGGTATTGTGACATCAATATAATAGTGGTATTATGATATCAATGGAGCAACGGTATTGTGACATCAATATAATAGTGGTATTATGATATCAATGGAACAACGGTATTGTGATATCAATGAAACGGTATTGTGACATCAGTGCAAAAATGGTATTGTGACATTAATGGAACAACGGTATTGACATCAGCGGAACAATGGTATTGTGACATCAGTGGAACAGGGTATGTCATCAATGGAACAGTGGTATTTTGACATCAATAGAACAGCGGTGTTGACATTAATGGAACAATTGTATTATTACAGTATTATTGGAACAACAGTACCAGAATAGCAAAATTAGTTAAATTCTATTGTAACAGATAGAGGAGCCAGCGTCAGGTTTGATCCGAGAAGGAGGGGGAGGAGGGTAGCCTCGATTCATTGGATCAAGATCACTTCAGCATCAAGGCAACTAGGAAATTATTTTTTTTTTGGATGATTAACCCCAGATGGTTAATAACCGGTGGGTTAATAATCCAGGATAACCCAAGAAAGCCAGGTGGTGTGGATTATTACCTTATGTGTACACACAAGGTAGTGTACATACAACATAGTGTACACACAAGGTAGTGTACACACAGGGTAATGTACTCACAAGGTAGTGTACATACAACATAGTGTACACACAAGGTAGTGTACACACAGGGTAATGTACTCACAAGGTAGTGTACATACAACATAGTGTACACACAAGGTAGTGTACTCGCAAGGTAGTGTACATACAACATAGTGTACACACAAGGTAGTGTACACACAGGGTAGTGTACTCACAAGGTAGTGTACATACAACATAGTGTACACACAAGGTAGTGTACACACAGGGTAGTGTACTCACAAGGTAGTGTACATACAACATAGTGTACACACAAGGTAGTGTACACACAAGGTAGTGTACTCACAGGGTAGTGTACTCACAGGGTAGTGTACTCACAAGGTAGTGTACACACAGGGTAGTGTACTCACAAGGTAGTGTACATACAACATAGTATACACACAAGGTAGTGTACACACAAGGTAGTGTACTCACAGGGTAGTGTACTCACAAGGTAGTGTACACACAAGGTAGTGTACTCACAGGGTAGTGTACTCACAAGGTAGTGTACACACAAGGTAGTGTACACACAAGGTAGTGTACACACAAGGTAGTGCACACACAAGGTAGTGTACTCACAGGGTAGTGTACTCACAGGGTAGTGTACTCACAGGGTAGTGTACTCACAGGGTAGTGTACTCACAGGGTAGTGTACTCACAGGGTAGTGTACTCACAGGGTAGTGTACACACAAGGTAGTGTACACACAAGGTAGTGTAAATAACAAAAAAGGCACAATACCGTGACTGGAACGATACACAAATAACCCGCACATAAAAGAGAGAAGCTTACGACGACGTTTCGGTCCGACTTGGCCCATTGACAAAGTCACACTTTGTGAATGGTCCAAGTCGGACCGAAACGTCGTCGTAAGCTTCTCTCTTTTATGTGCGGGTTATTTGTGTAAGGTAGTGTACACACAAGGTAGTGTATACACTAGTGTACACACATGGTAATTACTCACAAGGTAATGTACTCACAAGGTAGTGTACACACAAGGTAGTGTACACACAAGGTAGTGTGCACACATGGTAATGTACTCACAAGGTAGTGTACTCACAAGGTAGTGTACACACAAGGTAGTGTACACACAAGGTAGTGTACTCACAAGGTAGTGTACACAAGGTAGTGTACACACAAGGTAGTGTACTCACAAGGTAGTGTACACACAAGGTAGTGTACACACAAGGTAGTGTACTCACAAGGTAGTGTACACACAAGGTAATGTACACATCTTAACTGGTATGCAAAGAGAAGCTGGACAAGGCTGTCAAGATTGTTAATTAAACTAATAGTTTTGTTCCCCCTGACCTCACCCCCCCCCACACCTCCCGGACCCCTAGCCCTGAGACTCCAACCCTGGAACCCCAGCTCTGGGATCCGTAGCCCTAAAACCCTTAGTCCTGGAACCCAGGCCATGGGGCTCTCAGTCTTGGACCCCCAGTCCCAGGACCCCGAACCCAGTCAGCTATGTAAGAAACGTGTATATTGGAATATAACAGCTGGCTTGTGTTTCCACAGTGTAACTATCATTCATTATGGGACAGCACACTACAGGCGTTCGCACAGTGTAACTGTCATACAGTAGGGTAGCAGCACACTGCTGATCTTCCCTCAGTAACTCATACAGTAGGATAGCGATACATTGTTGGTGTTGCCACAGTGTAACTATCATACAGTAGGATAGCAGCACACTCAGGTTGTACCTAATTTTAAAAATATGATTAAGCGAAGATAAGGAAAATGAGAAAGGTAAAAATAAAAAAGGATGGGTGGAATAAAGGTGTAAGGAAAGGAGAGGGGGACCTGGCCTGGATGTATTGATATGCAGATGTGGAGGAGAGGAGTTGGTAAGAAAGGAGGGTGGGAGAGGCAAGAACAGCCCGGGTTAATGACAACTATTGCCAGTAGCAGCCAAGATGGCTACTACCGGGAGGTAGTTATCGGTCCCAGACCAGGCCTCTTGCACTAAGCCGCCTGTTACGTGTAGTTATTTCAGTGTGCAGGTTTGGGGCCAATTTCTTCAGGATCTTCCGGGTGTAAATTATGATGCATCTTTCTGGCCTGTGTTCTGTGGAGTACAGTTCTGGGGTATAGTGTAGTTCGTTCTGGTATTTGCTGGCTTACGGTGAATTTATAAGGGTCATAATAGTTGGTCTAGTGTGACTGTTCATCCGAATGAGCAACAAGAGAAGACAGGATAGGCTGAGACACGCTGTGTCTCCACCACTGTCTGCTCTTCCACGTGTCCCTCCAGGGCAAGAGAGTTCCGTGCCACAAAGGATCATAGAAGTGGTAATCACATGTGGAAGCCTTATCTGAGCGGCCGTGAAAACCTCAGTTCCTGGGCTGGTGGAGGGGGGGAGGATAATGCCATCCTTCAAAATATCGTAGAGGCAGTAATCATTAGTGAAACTTTACACTGGACGACACCTTAACGTTTCTTTCATCTCACTGGCAAGCTAATTCCATCCTTATAAAAAAGTTTAAGAGGCGAGAACCCGGCAGGAAAGTGAGAGGAGGGCGGTCCTTAGAGCCTGAGGAAGCTGTCTGTTGTCTTAAAGTCGAGGTGACACTTGGCTTCACATTGTGTTTTTCTTATCTTCTCGCTTGTGAAGGTTTCCCTCGGGTGGTGAAATTAACCTCTTCCCAGGCCGGGTTAATTTTCCCGCTACCTGCCTGGAGGGTATTTCGGGGATCAACGCCCCCACGGCCCGGTCCACGACCAGGCCTCCCGGTGGATCAGGGCCTGATCGACCAGGGTGTTACTGCCGGCCGCACGTAGTCCAACGTACGAACCACAGCCCGGCTGATCCGGCACCGACTTTAAGTATCTGTCTAGCTTCCTCTTGAAGGCAGCCAGGGGCCTATTGATAATTCCCCTTATGCATGGTGGGAGGCTGTTGAACAGTCTTGGGCCCAGGACACTTATGGTGTTTTCTCTTAGTGTATCAATGACGCCCCTACTTTTCATTGGGGGTATTTTGCACTGCCTGCCCAGTCTTTTACTTTCGTAGGGAGTGATTTCTGTGTGCAGATTCGGGACCATTCCTTCTAGGATTTTCCAAGTGTAGATTATGATATATCTCTCTCGCCTGCATTCCAGCGAGTACAAGTCAAGTGCTTCCAAGCGTTCCCAGTAGTTGAGGTGTTTGATGGAACTTATATGTGCAGTAAAGGTTCTCTATTCACTCTCTAGATCTGCAGTTTCACCTGCTTTGAACAGACATGTTAATGTACAGCAATATTCCAGCCTAGAGAGAACAAGTGATTTGAAAAGGATCAGCATTGGTTTGGCATCTCTTGTTTTGAACGTTCTCATTATCCATACTATCATTTTCTTTGCACTTGTGATCGTGGCACTGTTGTGATCCTTGAAAGTGAGATCCTCAGACATTACGACTCCCAGGTCCCTCACATTATTTTTCCGCTCTGTTGTATGATCAGAGTTTGTAGTATACTCAGTTCTAGTTATTATCTCCTCCAGTTTTCCATAACGGAGTAGTTGGAATTTGTCCTCATTGAACATCATATTGTTTTCCATTGCCCATTGGAAAACTTGGTTTATATCTTCTTGGAGGTTAACAGTGTCCTCAGTAGATGACAGTCTCATGCAGATCCTAGTATCGTCTGCAAAGGATGACACGGTGCTGTGGATTACATCTCCGTATATGTCTGATATGAGGATGAGGAACAGGATGGGGGCGAGTACTGTGCCATGTGGGACAGAGCTTTTCACTATGGCAGCCTCCGATTTAACTGTTGACCACTGCTATTTGTGTTCGATTGGTTAGGAAGTTGAAGATCCATCTCCCCACTTTGCCAGTTATTCCTTTAGCACGTATTTTGTGCGCTATTACGCCATGATCGCACTTGTCAAAGGCTTTTGCAAAGTCTGTGTATGATACATCATCTGCATTGCAATCCTGCTTCTTAGCACTCTTTCAAAGATTTTTCTGATGTGTGACGTTAGAGCTGTTGGTCTATAGTTCTTAGCTACTGAGTGGGGCTATATCCGTTGTTTTTAGTGACTGGAATTTCACCCATGTCTAAGCTGCTCCATAGTATGCTTGGGGCACGCGAAAGGTGTTTCTTAATGAGCACAGAGTTCCACGAGTCTGGGCCTGGGACTGAGTGCATGGGCATGTTGATAATGGCTTTCTCAAAGTCTATCGGAGTTAGGGTAATGTCGGAAATCTGACATTGATGGAGTTTTGAGGCTCATTCATGAAAATATCATTTGAATTGTCAATCTTTAGACTGATTAGTGGCTCGTTAAACACAGAGTCCTACTGGGATTTCAGTATCTTACTCATTTCTTTGTTGTCATCCAAGTCCCGTCTTGTCTGAGCAAGGACCCGATACTAGATGCAGAATTTGCCTCGTTTTTGGCATGTGAAAAGAAATATTTTGAATTTCTATCAAATTCACTAATTGCTTTTAGCTCCTCCTGTCTCTCCTGGGTCCTGTAAGAGTCCTTTAACTTAAGTTCGATACTTTCCACTTCCCTGGTCAACGCTTCCTTCTGCGTATCAGATAATCTAGCGTCCTTGAGAAACTCAGTGAGTCTTCGTCGTCTTCTGTAGAGGGAGCCCCTTTCTTTCTCCAGTTTACTTTTCTTCTTTCTTAGGGGAATATGCCTTGAACATACCTCAGCTGCCACGAAGTTAATCCTTTCAAGTCACTGGTTTGGATCCATGTTATTTAAGATATCTTCCCAACATGTTTCATTTAAAACATGGTTCACCTGGTCCCAGTTGATGTTCTTGTTGTTGAAGTTGTATGTGGTGAAGACACCTTCACAGCTACGTGCATTTTGATGAGCAGGATCCCTGTGTAAGTCTGATTTGGATTAGATTGTGATGGGAATTAGTTGTTTTTGATAATGTTAGGTCTCTTACCTCATTATTTGTGATGATAAGGTCAAGTGTGTTTTCCAGTCTCAGTGGCTCCACTATCTGCTGACTTAGGGTGTGTTTATCGCAGAGATTTAGTGGGTCATGTGTGTGTGACTCTTCATCTGCGCTGCCTCCAGGGATTGTTTCCGCTATAACATTATTTGCTACATTCTTCCATTTTGTATGCCTTACGTTGACATCACCAAGCAGTAAGATGTTTGGGGAAGGAAGCCTCGGCACCACAGAATTAAATATCTCCGCTGGTCCACCCCTTGACGCCGGCGAGGGACTCTTGATCTTCCCTTTTTTGGATGGACTCTGAATGCCTCCCATTCCCCAGACGCTATATGACTCCTACAGGTTTAGCGCTTCCCAGTAAATGAAATGAAAATCTGATCCACCCCAGTGAGCATGTGCTCGCTCTTGTTTGTCCAGAGTTACACATTCCCAGTGTATCTGGATTGTTGTGTAAGCACCCACAAACTGAAACAAATGAGACATTTTAATGCAGCATGGAACACTTAAGAGGCGCTTAAGTTTCCCCTCTCTCCTTATATCATGATTACTTTCCCTTATAATCTACCTTGTCCATAATTACTATCGCATTTGCTTTGTCTGTTATCGTAGTGTTAAGTCTAGGATCTTTCCTTAATTCATGGCATAACTTAACAAATCTTTGAGGACAATTGTGTTGCGGAGCTCAGACCTCCGCAAATTAAGGAAAGATCCTGGACTTCACCTTAGGAAAGCAAACAAAGCAAATGCGATAGTAATTATGGACAAGGTAGATTATAGTGGAAAAATAACATATTAGAATACAGAGGAACTGACGTGCCCCTTAAGTGACAAACTTGTAAACAAATGAAACATTGTCATGAATAAAAGTCTTCCCATACTCCATTAAAGTGCCATTTATAACATTTTTATTACTCGTCTGAATATTAGTTTCCTGTGGGTTTTTTAAACAGACGCTGCGAGTTTATATTCTTGGGACACGTAAGAAATTAACACAGAATATACTAAGGGAAAACAATGAAGTGTAAGGTGACCAAGACTTTGCAACGTCCTCCCTTTATACATAAGAAGGATTACCAACAGGCTCTTGGCTATCTTCAGGAAAGAAATTGATAAGTTCCTCAAGTCAGTTCATGATCATTTGGGCGGTAGTTCATACGTTGAGCTGCGTGCGACTTGCACCAAGAGTCTAGTTAATCAGGCCGTCCACCGGGAGGCTTGGTCTGAGACCGGGCCGCAAGGAGCGTTGACCCTCGGAACACTGGAGACTCCAGGTGATCCTATCTGTTTATTGACATATTTTCTTTTACGCCTTTTTCCCGTAAATTTATGTTGTCAGTTTCGAAGGCTCGAGCTGGTCTCCATTGACATCTTTTAAAACTTTTTACCTCTGTCTTTGTCGTAATGTTTCCGGCGATTTACGGAGCTTTCGTGAATTACGTGAGGAAAGAGGGAGGGAGGGGGCGCTTCCCTTTGTTCTTAATTAGTCTTAAGCTCCCTCTCAGGTCGACCACTTCCGGCGCACGAGCGTTTTAGAGGTAGTCGTACGAGGACACAATGTAATCCTTGTTCACAGGTCTGTACAAATAGGTAATGCACGCTCGTGTACTCGCACACGTACAGTAATAGGCAATAACTTTCTCGCTGCACCACTCCCTATTCATTTGCAGTCTCAGTCATATATTTTTAGTCCATATGCTTGAGTAATGCTGTATATATGGGAATTTTCTGATACAACGGGCCGCAAGCTGCCAACAGTGGTTGACCAAGTTCCAACAGTGGTTGACCAGGTTCCAACAGTGGTTGACCAGGTTCCAACAGTGGTTGACCAGGTTCCAGTAGCGGTTGACCAAGTTCCAACAGTGGTTGACCAGGCTCCAACAGTGGTTGACCAGTCTCCAACAGAAGAACCTGATACTAGTCTTAGCTTCGAAACTAGAAAAAAATAACGAAACCACCCAGTTATATAGCCTAATTGATGAGGTTATCCACCGGAAATAACTCATTACGATTGTGACCAGATATGAACATGTAAGTGGTTCATTACCACTGTAACTTGTTCAGGTATCAAAAGTTTGAGGCTTAGTCCCTGAACCCATTATGTACCTCTGTAATCTTTTGACTGAATATGAAAAAGGCATACAATACTGACAGGTTGATAAGTAAGACTCGTATGCAACAGTTAGGTATCTTTATTCTGTAACATTTCGCCTACACATTAGGCTTCTTCAGTCGAGTACAGGAGAGTTTGCAGAAGCATTACAGATGTGAAGACAATGTACTTAGTTCATCACCCATAAAGACGTAGTTGCCTGGTCGATCAGGCAAGCACCAGACAAGCCTAGCCCAGGGTCAGGCTGCGGGAGTAGGAAAACTCTGGAAACATATCAGAGGTGCATGAAAATAGAAATACGGGTGATGGTAATGTTTGGACCTCCACCTGAGGTCCTCCTTATCATAGGATCTGCTGAAGAGAACCTCGGGTGAAGGTCGACGTAAACAATTATCGCTCGTGTTTCTGTCTCTTATGTGGGTATCGACCTGTCATTGACAGGTGTTCATTACACTTTGATGCATTAACGTGATTCTCTGTGTTTTAGAGAGGGTGGACACCTGGCTCCCGGACGCCAGAGGTTGTTTGATCACTAGATTGTCGCTTGGTTATACCTTTTGTTCTTCACTGATTGTAACTTGGTTATACCTTGCGTTCTTCACTGATTCTCACTTGGTTATTCCTTGTGTTAATCGCTTTATTGTCTTAACAAGAAAGCTGAGTGATGCAGGTCAAAGAGCTCTTCAACACATCTTTCTTACCACTGAGATGGTCATCATGTGGAAAACACCCGTACCAGGAGACAGTTTCCCCTGATAAGATAAGACACTATTTCAGCATGATACAATATACAGAGGTGAATGACATTTAGGTGTTCATGCAGAAAGCCCCTTAAGGTGCACGTAAGTTCCATGGTCTTCTAATAACATGTCTAAGCTTCGCTCAGACCTCTGCAATACAGTTCCCCTCAGAGATTTGTTAAGTTATACCACGAATTAAGGAAAGATCCTGGACTTCGCCTTACGAAACAGACAAAGCAAATGTGAGAGTAATTATGGACAAGGTAGATTATAGTGGAAAAACATGAACAGGTTATTAGAAGATAATGGAACTTAGGTGCCTCTTAATATGTAGAGCATTTCGGTCAAACTTGAGACGTATACAACACCACCACACTACCAACCATCTCACCAGAGAACATGTAAGATGACAGGTAAATTGTATAAACTTTTACTTAACATTCACCATACACATAACCTGTGCTGTCCTATGTGCGTCTTAATTGTGTTAGGTAAAAGGACACAAATGCAACTAATGCGACATTTTGTTGTGGCAACGTTTCGCTCTCCAGGAACTTTGTCAAGATGTACGGCTTGACAAAGCTCCTGGAGAGCGATACGCTGCCACAATACAATATCACATTAGTTGTGTTTGTGTCCTTTTACCTGATATATTGTCGGTAATTCTACCAACATTAAGGCTTCTTAATTGTTCTCATTCCTTTAATACTTCCTTTCTACCCTAAAGCAACTGGTGTGAGACACAACCGTAAGACAAGGTAGGTAATGACTGCTGTCAGGATGTGACCAAATTATTTACAAAACGCTCAAGTTGAAAAGTGAGACACTTGTGCAACATATGGGTAGCTTTATTCTGGAAGCGTTCCGCTACTCAGTGGCTTCTTTAGTCCAGTACAGAGAAAGGTGGAAGAAGAGGAGGAGTTTGAGGTAATCAGTCCCTCAACATAGAGTCGATGTGTTCAGTCCATCACTTTTATCAAAATTAATGGACTGGACACATCGACTCCAGGCTGAGGGACTGATTACCTCAAACTCCTCCTCATCTTCTACTTATCTCTGCATTGGACTGAAGAAGCCACTGAGTGGCGAAACGTTTCCAGAATAAAGATACCCAAATGTTGCACAAGTTTCATATTTATCAGTGACAGGTGTGTTGTGGCTTCTGCAACAGAAACTGTCAGCTGTGGGCGGGTGCACATAGTGACGGCTGACTGCAGCTCTACTGGGAAGTGCGCCTCCACCATGACTCGTGTCAGCAGGTGTTTCCGTTGTACATGAATGGTATACAATATTGACAAGATGAAGACACATGTGCAACATCTGGGTATCTTTATTGTAGACGTTTCGCCACCCATTGGCTTTATCAATACAAATTCAAGGACATACATGTAATTGGAAGACTGTAGAACTATATACAAAGGATAAGGTATTCAGTCCCTCAGCCAGAGCTGAGGGACTGATTACCTGGTGGTGGCAGGGAGAGGCCCTGTGTGGGCGTAGTGGTGGCAAGGAGGGGACCTGTGTGGGCGTGGTGGTGGCAGAGAGGGGACCTGTACGGGCGTGGTGGTGGTGGCAGGGAGGGGAACTGTGGGCGTGGTGGTGGCGGCGGCAGGGAGGGGACCTGTGTGGGAGTGGTGGTGGTGGCAGGGAGGGGACCTGTGTGGGAGTGGTGGTGGTGGAGGCAGGGAGGGGATCTGTGTGGGCGTGGTGGTGGTGGTGGCAGGGAGGGGACCTGTGCGGGAGTGGTGGTGGTGGCAGGGAGGGGACCTGTGTAGGCGTGGTGGTGGTAGCAGGGAGGGGACCTGTGTGGGCGTGGTGGTGGTGGCGGCAGGGGGGGACCTGTGTGGGCGTGGTGGTGGTGGCAGGGAGGGGACCTGTGTGGGAGTGGTGGTGGTGGCAGGGAGGGGACCTGTACGGGCGTGGTGGTGGTGGCAGGGAGGGGACCTGTGTGCGAGTGGTGGTGGTGGTGGCGGCAGGGAGGGGACTTGTGTGGGCGTGGTGGTGGTGGCGGCAGGGAGGGGACTTGTGTGGGCGTGGTGGTGGTGGCAGGGAGAGGAACTGTGGGCGTGGTGGTGGCGGCGGCAGGGAGGGGACCTGTGTGGGAGTGGTGTTGGGGGCAGGGAGGGGACCTATGTGGGCGTGGTGGTGGTGGCAGGGAGGGGACCTGTGTGGGCGTGGTGGTTGTGGCGGCAGGGAGGGGAACTGTGTGGGCGTGGTTGTGGTGGCAGGGAGGGGACCTGTGTGGGCGTGGTGGTTGTGGCGGCAGGGAGGGGAACTGTGTGGGCGTGGTGGTGGTGGTGGCAGGGAGGGGAACTGTGTGGGCGTGGTGGTGGCAGGGAGGGGAACTGTGTGGGCGTGGTGGTGACAAGGAGGGGAACTGTGTGGGCGTGGTGGTGGTGGTGGCAGGAAGGGGACCTGTGTGGGCGTGGTGGTTGTGGTGGCAGGGAGGGGAACTGTGTGGGCGTGGTGGTTGTGGCAGGGAGGGGAACTGTGTGGGCGTGGTGGTGGTGGTGGCAAGGAGGGGAACTGTGTGTGCGTGGTGGTGGCAGGGAGGGGAACTGTGTGGGCGTGGTGGTTGTGGTGGCAGGGAGGGGAACTGTGTGGGCGTGGTGGTTGTGGCAGGGAGGGGAACTGTGTGGGCGTGGTGGTGGTGGTGGCAGGGAGGGGAACTGTGTGGGCGTGGTGGTGGCAGGGAGGGGAACTGTGTGGGCGTGGTGGTTGTGGTGGCAGGGAGGGGAACTGTGTGGGCGTGGTGGTTGTGGTGGCAGGGAGGGGAACTGTGTGGGCGTGGTGGTTGTGGTGGCAGGGAGGGGAACTGTGTGGGCGTGGTGGTGGCAGGGAGGGGAACTGTGTGGGTGTGGTGGTGGCAGGGAGGGGACCTGTGTGGGCGTGGTGGTTGTGGTGGCAGGGAGGGGAACTGTGTGGGCGTGGTGGTTGTGGTGGCAGGGAGGGGAACTGTGTGGGCGTGGTGGTGGTGGCAGGGAGGGGACCTGTGTGCGAGTGGTGGTGGTGGTGGCGGCAGGGAGGGGACGTGTGGGCGTGGTGGTGGTGGCGGCAGGGAGGGGACTTGTGTGGGAGTGGTGGTTGTGGCAGGGAGAGGAACTGTGGGCGTGGTGGTGGCGGCGGCAGGGAGGGGACCTGTGTGGGAGTGGTGTTGGTGGCAGGGAGGGGACCTGTGTGGGCGTGGTGGTGGTGGCAGGGAGGGGACCTGTGTGGGCGTGGTGGTTGTGGCGGCAGGGAGGGGAACTGTGTGGGCGTGGTTGTGGTGGCAGGGAGGGGACCTGTGTGGTCGGGGTGGTTGTGGCGGCAGGGAGGGGAACTATGTGGGCGTGGTGTGGTGGTGGCAGGGAGGGGAACTGCGTGGGCGTGGTGGTGGTGGTGGCAGGGAGGGGAACTGTGTGGGCGTGGTGGTGACACGGAGGGGAACTGTGTGGGCGTGGTGGTGGTGGTGGTGGCAGGAAGGGGAACTGTGTGGGCGTGGTGGTTGTAGTGGCAGGGAGGGGAACTGTGTGGGCGTGGTGGTGGTGGTGGCAGGGAGGGGAACTGTGTGGGCGTGGTGGTTGTGGTGGCAGGGAGGGGAACTGTGTGGGCGTGGTGGTTGTGGCAGGGAGGGGAACTGTGTGGGCGTGGTGGTTGTGGGCTGTTGGGGACCTCTTCATATAAACTAATAAAAGGCAATACTCATTAAAAAAAAAAGCTTAGTTTGCGACGTTTTGCTCAACATCAGTTACTAAACGTTTCCACTTTTTAATTTAATCGCATTATCTTTATTTTAAATAATGTTAAATAAAGTTAGGATGGGTTACGTTAGATTACATAAGCCTATTAAAACGTACATTTAACTACAAATAAACGAAACGTTCAACGCTAAACGTTTTTCATTCTTGGATGGAGAATGGGCTGGCCCACTTAGCCCTCTCATCCCACCTAGCCCTCATTAACCAGCGGGGGGCGAGAGGACTGTGTATCCTCGCACTCGTTCCTCTCCACCTTTCCCGTAGTGTTGGGAAGGTATGCGTGTTCCCCACACATTTCCAGTACCTCTGTGACGTTGTATTTTTTAATTAAACAAAATTGGGTACATTAACAGTGTGCTGCTACCCTAATTGACATGTAAGTTACATTATGGGAACGAAAGCCAGCTCGGGTTTCCCGTTACATTCCACCACTGACTGGGTTTTGCTCAGGAGGAATGAGATCTCAGTTTGTTTTAATATCTTCAGTCTTCTAATTATGTTCTTGAATTTGTATTGATAAAGCCACTGGATGGCGAAACGTCTACAATAAAGATACCCAGATGTTGTACATGTGTCTAATTTTCATCTTTTCGGTACTGTATATCATTCATGTACAATGAAGAATGAAGATATCGTTAAACGTTCCATTATGGGTTGAGTAACTATGGGATGTTGGAAGGTATCGGTATCGTTTCAGCAGAGGTGGTTACTATCACTTGGGAATTACCATAGCTCAGGATACCCCACCCACCGCCACACAGTGCACATGAAAAATTATGAAGATATCATCACGAGCGATGCAGAAAGTATACATATTAATACATGAACTCAGATTAAGTTGTAATAAACAGCTGTCGGACTGTTAATTTATGGACCGGGGTTCGCCCTACCCCCCCCCCCCCCCGCGTCCATCCTTCTGTTTATCCACATTAATATATACCTATACACCCACACACAGTTTGAATTAATTGTTAAAATAACTGCCAAATCCAGCCTGAACATCACGAAGCCAACACTCTTCACAGATGCTAAACTGACTCAAGATGAGCTGAGGAGGATTAAGCTACATTATCCAATACCTCTTATCAGATAATGTCTCAGAACATTGCTGTGTTGATTCTTTTTTGAAAGGAGGCCGGGGAGATCTGTTGGCCTAGCTCCTATAGGTTAGCAGATCCTGTGGCTAACTAATACACATTTTCCTGATGACCAATACACCATATAGAAGGTCGCTAATCTAGTTTGGTTTAGGAAGTAAAAGCTTGTCACTCCATAACACACAACATCCAACTCACAATGGAGAAAGTAGCAACTTATCTGCGCCTCTGCCAAGACAGTGATAGTGTGAATGATGGGAGGCAGGGTGCCGGCGGGTGTTTTATATGTCGTGCCGAATAGGTAAAGCTGGTCACTTAGCAAGAACTCGTTTAAAATTAAGTTCTTTCTAAAAATTTCTCATACGTTTAGATATATCTTTCATTTATGGTTATGTAAAAATTAATAATTTTGTACCAAAAGAACCTTAGGAAACTTAGCTAACCTTATTGTAACAAGTGCAATTTAATTTAGCCTATATTTTAAATACGTTTACATTAATTTAATAATAAAGAAATGCAATGAAATATATTTTTTTCGTTAGGTTCAGAATGATTTTTGCGAAATTATTGCATACACAAATTTTCGCTTGCCATATTCGGCAAGAAGAGCGTTGCTATTTAAGCCAAAATCACAAGTTTTACCTATTCGACATATATATATATATATATATATATATATATATATATATATATATATATATATATATATATATATATATATATATATATATATATATATATATACACGTATGTTAATTTACATAGTGTACCCTGCGGCATTATTAACAGTGGTCACACCATTGGTCAAGAACACCCTTTTCAGTGTCTCCACCTTTTTTTTTTTACCCCAGGTGGCTAGAACCTGTCGTACCTTTGCTCGCCGTATTAATAATAGGCTTTTATAACGAAGCATAGCGAGCGTTGTGACTCTTTGTAGCGCAGCACCTGCCGTCCTCCTGGACCATCTTGGGGCCCCATGGAAGGGTACATAATTCCGCGCGGGGCTGCGATTAAGCAAGACGAAAGCGGTTCTCTTTTTGGATGAGGAAAGTTAGCTGTGTTGGTCCTAACACAGCCGGGCCGGCTCGTTTGTTCTACATGGCCGCTACAGTGATAGATAATGCTCCCCAAGCCTATCCTACCAAACATGTAAATCGTTCCGGTTGAGTTGTAGCCGGGCGATAGAGTTGTAAAGGCAACGACAGGCGGTAATAGCTGCCTACGAGACCTCTAAGCGGGGTTCGCAACGGATGCCGGACACCAGTTTTTCATAGTGTATTTCCTGGTGGGTTTCAGTGTTGTTGAAGTTCTCAGGAACGTTGCCCGCGCGACGAGGAAGTTTCTGTTGGCCCCATGATCAGTACCACCATCTCACCTGTGGGATGGGGATCATTGAAGGAGTTAGAGATGGTTGAGTGTGTGTGGACGCTTGGTAGTGTTCGCAGAGCTGACGAGATGCCCTTGGCTACCTCCGAAACACGAGCCTTAGCATGGCTGTATCTGCCCGCCAGTCCGCTCGCTCGCCCGCCTGCCAGCCAGCCAGCCTTCCCTGACCACCCTCCGTGTCTGCTCGGGCTAGCCCTTCTTCCATTCTCTGGCTAGTCTTTCTTCCTTTTCCCGGCTAGTCTTTCTTCCCTTCCCTGGCTAGTCTTTCTTCCCTTCCCTGGCTATCCTTGTTCCCTTCCTTGGCTAACCTTTCTTCATTTCTCAGGCTAGTCTTTCTTCCCTTCCCTGGCTAGTTTTTCTTCCATTTCTTCCCATCCCTGGTTAGTCTTTGTTCCTTTCCCTGGCTATAATTTCTTTCCTAACCTGACTGTCCCAGTCTGCCTTCGCTAGTTATCCCAGGCTTCCTCATTCTATTATTCACCCAGGCCATCTTTCCCGACTACTGTGAGCGCAACCCTTTTCTTCTCTGTTTTGTTATCCTGTATCCACTCGACGTATTATATTGTCACCCCATTCACCTTTACTTGCACTCATTGCACACAGGCACGCTCGCGTATGAGCACACACAAACGAACATTGTGTGTCAGCGGCATACACACGATAAGCAAGCCTCAGAACAGCATTCAGGAACTTGAACAAGGAATCCTTCAGAACTTTATATATGACATATGTTAACGTAGTGGCTAGTATTGAAATGATTGCACCATGAGATGTTAAAGAAACTGTACCTAACGACTGGTAGCGAGAAGGACAAGAGGAAATATGATTACTACATACATATAGTGCCGGATCAACCGTGCTGTGAGTTGTACGTTGGACTACGTGCAGCCAGAAGTAACAGCCTGGTTGATCAGGCCTTGATCCACCGGGAGGCCTGGTCAAAGACTGGGCCGCGGGGGCGTTGAGCCCCGGAATAACCTCCAGGTACATGTGGATGAGGCAGTACTGGAGGTAAACCCAGTACAATATGAGCAACACACACACACTGTGAAGGCGGGGGCCAGGAGCTGTGAATCGACCCCTGCAATCACAAATAGGTGAGTACACACATCAAAAAAGCCACTCTAGTGTTCATTTGCAAAAGATCTGCGCTGTATGACCCTTGTAGGTTTAGTGCTTCTTTTTTGTTATAATAATAATTCAAAAGATCTTCAGTGATTGTTCTCTTTAATGATTTATCACCATCACAGACTTCCCTCCCTCCCTTCCTTCCGTCGCTTTCTTTCCCTTCTCTCCATTCCCTCGCCTTGCTCCCCTTCCTACCACCCCTGCCCCTCCTCTCCACTCCGGCCCCTCCATCCCCCGACCCTTCCTGGTGGGCGCCTTCAATGTCTCCATCATCAGCGCCACCAACACTGACCTTGATTTAATGACTTTATTTAACGTGGAGAAGAAAACAAAACTGACGAAGGTGATCCACAGGAGCTGAACACTAACTACCCAAGCTCTCTATTAGAGAGAGGGAGGGGGAGAAGGAAGGAAGGAGTTGATATCTCGTGGAGACTTGGTCATTCTCCAATTGACTGGTGACAGTGAAGATACGGTTGATGGGAATGAAGGTGCTAGCGGTGACGGTGCTAATCAAACCACGAAACTGGTGAGGGTGGAGTCCATGGTGAGTCGTGACGCCGTGAGTTTAAACCCCATCCGTTCCCTGATTTGTTTACAATCGTGTTATTATGATTTAGTGAGTCATGACGGTGCTGATAATAATATCTCTATTTCTACAAGTATAAGGTATACAGGTTTAGCTGACATCAATGACATACTACTAGTACGTATATAGAAAGTCCCTTGTTATGCAGAGCATTTTGGGCAAATTAGGTCAATTTTGTCCCAGGATGCGGCCCACACCAGTCGACTAACACCCAGGTACATATTTCACAGATAGGTGTACATGGAAACACGTCCTAATGCTTCCACACGTACCGGGGATCGACCCCCGGACCTCAGGGTATGAGCTGAGTGCACTAGCGATCGAGCTACGGGACTGCCGGTGGTAATTGTACTAGTGATAATGGTGGTGTTGATGGTTTTGTTATTAATATGCAAATAAGTCACTGGCTTGTTTGGACCCAACTTAGGTAAAATCTGTATAATGTATTAACATGTATATCTACAACATAATGTATAACATGTATATGTATTAGAAAATGTATGACTTGTTTGTCTGCAACATTATATAAACTCACGACCATTGCATAAATTTACGCTATCTATAAAACTATTTGTAAATTTCCTAAATGAAGGATTGGCTCTGCCATTTCTTTCAATTTTGGTCTTCATAACGGCACTTTATAAACTATTATTAGCAGACTATTACTATTATTACAAGACAAATATATGAGTGGGTGTGAGTTGGACTTGACTAGCTTGGGTCAGTAGGTGACTTGGACCTGCCTAGCATGGGCCAGTAGGCATGCTTCAGTGCTCTTTATGTTATTATGTGAGTCATGATGGCGACTTGGAAGGGACTTGAGCTAGAGCACGCCACAGCCATGGTGCTGTGGGATTCGTATGTAAAATCCTGTAATTGTGGTTACAGTGGCGGCCCATGCTAACCTTCCTATGGTGTATAGAACTGTAGCTCATTGGATTAATCTTATTAGAGCCAGCTGGCCCAGTGGTTAACGCACTGGCCTGTGAGCTTTAGGACTCGCCTGCCATGGATTCAAGTCCCACCTGTTCTGTGATTTATTAGCAAAATGAAGATTACTAAGACATGTGTGCAACAGTTGGGTATCTTTATTGATGAA